>NW_027513681.1:55000-365627 GCF_048772815.1 Callospermophilus lateralis
CGAGAATATTCAGTCAAAAAGCTATAGTCGGTAGGATTAGGAAAAGTGTCGGTAGGTTTAGAAAGAATAGTGATTATAGGTTTTGGAGGAAATGTTTTTAGCAATTGTGTTTCGGTTAGAAAGTGAATTTAAATGTCAGCACATGTGAAGAGTCAGTCAAAATGATAAACTGGGAAAATATTTAGGAAAGCAGAAATCAATAGAGACATTAGGATATCAAGCAAAGTATAAAGTGAGTGATAGGATTACACATTTTCAACAGGCTTGAGGTTGAATATATAATCTTAGGAGGAAACAAATATATAGTCACCAATAGGATTGACATTTGAGAGCGGTAGCAACCTGGACAGGAATATTTTTAGTAATCCATGCTCACTTTTCATTTAGGTTTTGGTACAATCATAACTGTGACCTTTGTATTTTGTTTCCAGAATATTACTGTGATAACATGTACATGTAGATCAGGTGACATGAGTATTTCTTCCACCATTTTTGGGAACAATATTGTGAAGACGTATAAGTTAGTACTGGGGGTACAAATAGGTGTACCCTGTGTCTATGAATATAGAGATAATGCATGAATAGACCATACTGTGAATAAATAGTATTACTGGTTCCAACTTTGAATAATGGATTGAATTGATAAATGAAAACATAGAGGAAATCTTATATTGATATATATACATTCATTAAAACCAAATATACATCTAAAGGTAATATTAGGGTTATGGTTCATCATGAAGAGTGTGTGAGTTTTGCTTCAAAAATGATTAAGGAAATCGAAAAAGAAACCTCATGAAAAGATCAGTCAAGAAACATGGAGTTATACATGTGTTCTGAAGCAGGAAGTGATTGAAAATGAAACAAATGCCTATTAATTTTCGAATTTCTAGATGAAATATATATTTTATGATGTGCATAAACGGAAGAAATTGCAATGTACCAGTGTTGAATAAAAATGAATTTCAAAATACACATCATGTCCCATAGAAATCTATTTGCATTGATGTTAAACTGGGTAAGTTACTGCAGAAATACAAGGATTTGTATGCACCATTCACTGAAGATAGTTCTCAGTACGAGGAAACAAATATGTTTTTCAGGTGTGTGAATATTCCTGGGAATAATCTAGTGAAAAGTTGATTAAAAATCCACATACATGAATATGAATTATTTTAGGGAGTGTATAATAAGACACATATTTCATATTTTGAAAAATCTGGAGAGTATGTATACACACACACACACAAACAGACTTTAAAAAGTAGGAATATATATGCCAATTGAAATTCACCATGAAATATATATCATCCACAGATCAGAAATATTTATTTTACTGAACATGGGTTTTTGTGTAAAGTTGTTCAACCAGGAAGCTCACCCATTGGTTGAATTTTCAGTTCCAGCATCATTTAGGAAGAGTGAACTATTCTAACAATTTGTATCTGCCAAGTGAGCCATCTCACAAGAATGTACGTGTGATTCCAGGTAGGATTCTATATGTGCATATAAAATTACATGTGCTTAATAGGCTGCAGAGAAAGGGAGTCAGGTATTCACATATTTGTTAACTTTAGAAATACATGGAGAAATATTTCAACAGAAAATTGACTAGATTTATAACTCCTACCCTATATAATGCAAAAGGCAAGTCCCACTATACAACATGCATCCTCTGAACTGCTTATATTTCTATTCTGTTTGGTTTTTTATTCTCCATCATATTAGGATTAGTAGTCAGAGTCTAGTAATGTAGTGGTTAGTGTCATGGATTCAGTATTTCTAATGGAAATTTGGAAAATGAATCCAATGTGTATGTAAATATATGCTACACAAAAATCTTCCCACTCTCATCCAGAAAAATGCCTTGACATTACCTTGGCACCAAGAAAGACACAATTAGAGGAGAAGAATTAGAAAATGTGTGAATACATATATTCAATGAAAAATCCTCAGAAATTCACAACCTTGGAGGTGGTAGAGGAGTTTCCAAAAGTAAGGGACAGGATAAACACTCCACAAACATGGAGCTCTGCTGGCCTAAAGACTTCTTGAGAAATGCCTCTGAGTTTGGGCACTTAAAATATATGTTGTTTTCAGGAGCTTTAGCTTCTTTCTAGTGAGGCCATCAAAGCTGGGTCTGCATCTATGTGACCTGGAGGACATGGCATCTTATTTTTCAATGAACATGAGGCAGCAGTGCTGGTTTCTCTCTTTGCAGGTAAACTGTGGCCACTGGGGGCTAAGTGTCTCCCCGTTTGGACTGTGAAGCAATTTGGTCATGATCCACCTTTCGTTGTGTTTCTTGCTGCTGCACTTGGAGTTTGGTGTTTGCTTCATGAAATACAACGAGTTTATCTGGGACACAGTGCTGGAGGGAGTTCTGTCACGTGTGGTGGGTCAGTGTCTGCAGGAGAATTCACCAACCAGGCTTCTATCCAGATAGCTTTCCCCCTTGACCATAGCAACCTGATTCTGAACAATGCCCTGAAACCTCTGCATATAACAAGAGGCCTTTACATAGAAGGGTCTGCTGCCTGCACCATGTCAGTCACAAGGCATTTGGAATCCAATGCTAGATCCTCATGGCCGTACCACTGATGTTTTATCACACACCTGCCCACCACTGCTCTAGGTCCACTTCTCAGCAGACTCCAACTTACTGGCATCTGTGTTCTACACCATGTTAAAGAAACCCAGTCAATCTAGGCACTCTCTGGTATACTCATGATCAGCAACAGGACATCCAAAGGTTCTCCAGTGCCACCTGGTCATGGTAATTTTAAAAATTTCATGATATTTATGTAACCATTTTCAAGGATGAAGTTGGAGGCATTGTGGGTTTCAATTATTCAGAAACCATTAAATGGTGAGGAATCTCATTTTAATGAAAGCTCTGGAGAACTCTCACAGGCAAGGCTTCCCAAATAGTGGCCAAAACGTCACTTGAAGCCAGGCCCATTGAGGTCTAAAATGTGAGGTCCATGTGTGTTTTGACTCTCAATTGTGGCTGCCAAGTCTTTCAGAATAAAATTATGTGATTCTCTGGCTGAGAGTCCCAGTGAACTGTGGAAAGTCCCCCTGGGACTAGATCACAGCTTCCAATGGCGACTCTCATGCGTTGCCTCCGAAAATCTTAACACAATTCATGGCAATTCTTCTCTGAGGTCAGTTCAAGAACTGAGTCTCTAAGGGGAATCACACCAGAATTCAACCCAGGTTGAACCAGTAATCTCTCACAATTAAAACCTAAACACTCCCACATGACCCTCATCTTCTTCCATATAGACACTCATCATAACCTCTGGCTGGAGGTTTCCATGAGGGCACAGCCCAAGACAGTGTCCAAAATAAGCTTCCTTGTCCCTCATTTGCCTAAAGTCACGTTTGCCTGGACACCCTTCCTATGAACCAGGAGTGATCAAATAGGCCTGACATTTATACTGCTCCACTTCTCCAATTTGAGGCCTACTGACTGAGGGGTTTAAATTCTTTTTGGGAATTGGACGCATGAGAAAACACAAGAACTATGGGCAAGCCACTGCAGAGCTTTGAAGAACCCATTTGACACAAATGATCCCTATTCTTCCTTGATGGAAGTAAGTGCCCTACCAGAGGAAGGCAAGAGACTTCATCCACAATGACTCTACTTTTAGCCATTTTGGTTTTGGATGCACATATGGAATCTTTCTTTAGATCCATAAGGTGCATAGAATCTAAGCCACAGCCTCACACAGGGCCAAGAGGCTGATTCAGACACATCCCTTTCCAAAGCAATTAAGCAAAGAGCCACAGGAGATGCACATTTATTTCCAATTGAAAAGTCTTTTGTTAAGGCTTCCAAAAGTTTTGGCCTGAGGAAAACACCTTCCTGACATTCAGGGCAACAGAAAAATATGTATGCATAAGGCCCAAAGCAGGGTTTCTCCACTGAGATATTCCTGGTCACACTGCTATCTGAGTTTTCTGAGATGCTCGGCCATTCCATTCAGCTATCCAGTACATGGCCATTTCACAGACCTTGGAGGTGGTACATATCTTGGACACACAACCATGAGTCTATTCTTGAGAGTGACCAGAATTGAGTAAGAAATCAGGAACTTAGGAAGATTGCAGGTGTTGCCCATCCATAAGGCAAGCCGCAGTCCATTCATAAATTGGGCAGGATGAATGCTGGGAAGCTTTCTACTAGACAGGACACATCCATTGATGCATTCTCTTTTCTAATGTCTACAACCACTAACACAGTGGGATACACAGACATAGAAAAACTCGCATTGTCAAAGGACTTAGAAGAATCAGATAATTCCAAACCAAACAAACCTCCTTTCCTACCTATTCTGAGAACATGAGACAAAACCACAAACCCCACCCGAACTCACAAATTCAACTTCTTCCCCCAAGTAGGTCTGTGACTATCCGGAATGTCCTCTGACTTGTGGGCCATACTGTGTTCTCCCGAAATGGCCTGTCCTGCCTCAGATCTGGTCACCTTGGCCAACTCTGTGAAGTTGTCAGGAGCCAGTGTTGAGCCACTACCTGCTTTCTCAGGAAAGGCCCCTCTTCAGAGCACTCCTGGCATTTGGCCATCCTCACATCAGTAGGTACCAAGAATGACTGACGCTGTCCTTGGTAAATCCAACAAGTGAGCCCACTGGAACTGTGACTGGCACTGGCTCTGGGTGCCTGGCTACTTGGGTCACAAGTTCAGAGAGTTCCATCACCAAGGAAGTTAGGAAGGTCATTTCTTCGGGAACTGAATGAGGTCACTGCCATGGCAACCACTTTGTCCTAACACTTGCTTCCAAGGGTCCCATGAGATGGAGGCTGCCCCTAATTCCTGAGACACTTTCAAAGTACCCAGGAACAGCTCTCCACACAGGCCCGGTTTGCTCCATCTCCTCTACGTTAAGGATAGAGAGTTGATTCAGACTCAACCCTTCATCCTGACCAGGTTGTTTTCCATGGAAGATTACTTTTGCTCTCTCCGGTCCTTCATAGCTGCCTACATCTTCTCCAGGGATAATTTCTGCTTTGACCTTTGAGGTTTTCAGCAGGTTGAAGATCCCCTACATTCCTGTATTGTAAGAACAAATCTGTCCCTGCTCTTCTGAATACTTAAATTGATGGAACAATGTATGGTTAGTGTTATTAACATGTTCAATTAAAACCAAAACACTACCACATGGCCCTTATATTCTTCCATATAGACACTCATCTTTACGTCTGGCTGGAGGTTTCCACAAGGGGCGAAGCCCAAGACAGTGTCCAAAATAAGTTTCCTTGCCCCTCATTTGCCTAAAGTCTGGGTTTCCTGGACACCCTTCCTGTGAACCAGGATTGATCAAATAGGCCTGCCATTAATAATGCTCTTTTTCTCCTTTTTGAGGCCTACTGAACGTGAGGTATAGATTCTTTATGTGATTTGGAGTCATGTGAAACCCAAGCACCTTTTCTCGTCTTTGAAGAACTCATTAGACCCAAAGGATCCCTATTCGCACTTGATGGAGGTGAGGAGCCTAACAGAGGAAGCAAGAGACTTCATCCACAATGTCTGATCTTTTTGCCATTTTGGTTTTGGATGCACACATGGGATCTTTCTTTAGATCCATCAGGTGCTGAGATTGTAAGCCACAGCCTCACACAGAGCCGAGAGGATGATTTAGACACATCCTTTTCTAAAGCAATTAATCTAAGAGCCACGGGTGATGCTCATTCATTTCCATTTGAAAGCAGTTTCTTCAGGCTTCACAAACTGGTGGTCTGAGGCAAAGACCTACCTGACATTCAGGTCAACAGAACAGTAGGTAAGCAAAAGGCACAAAGCAGGGTTTCTCTACTGAGACTTTACTGGTCACACTGATATCTGAGTTTTCTGAGATCCTCCCCATTCATTTCAGGTATCCAGTAAATGGCCATGTCACAGAGCTCGGAGGTGGTACATATCTTGGACAAAAAAAAATGAGCCTATTCTGGAGAATGGCCAGAATTCAGGAAGAAAACAGGAACTAAGGAAAATAGTAGGTGTTGCCCATCGATAAGGCAAGCAACAGTCCATTCATAAATTGGGCAGGATGTGTGCTGGAATGCTTTCTACTTGTCAGGACACATGCATTGATGCATTCACTTTTCTCATATCTTCAACCACCGACAAAGTGGGATACACAGACATAGAATCACTCACCATGTCAAATGACTTATTAAAAACAGTCCACTCCAAACCAAACAAACTGCCTTTCCTACCTATTCTCAGAACATGAGACAAAACCATAAACTCACATCTACACCCACAAAGGCATATCGTTTACCCACATAGGTCTGTGAGTAACCAGAGTGTCCTCAGACTGATAGGCCATACTATGTTCCCCCGAAATGGCCTGTCCTGTCTCAGATCTGGTCTCCTTTACCAACTCTCTAAAGTTTTCAGGAGCCATCGGTGAGTCACTACCTGCTTTCTCAGGAAAGGCCCCTCTTCAGAGCTTTCCTGGCATTTAGTGATCCACAAGAAAGACTGACTCTGTCCTTGGTAAATCCAAACAAGTGAACCCACTGGGAAAGGGACTGGGACTGGCTCTTGGTGCCTGGCTTCCTGGATCCCAAGTTCAGAGGGTTCCATCACCAAGGAAGTGAGGTAGGTCACTTCCTTCAGGAACTGAATGAGGTCACTGCCTTGGCAACCACTTTGTTCTAACATTTGCTTCCAATGGCTCCATGACGTGGAGGCTGCCCCTACTTCCTGTGTCACATTCACAAGTTAGAATGGTATACAAACCATAGGCACCCGGGAACAGTCAGAGTCTACTAGGGTATGGCTTACTGTCAGGAATTCAGTATTTCAAATAGAAAATAGGAAAATGAATCTAATGTGTATACAAATATATGCTAGACAAAAATCTTCCCACTGTCCTCCACAACAATGCCTTGATATTTCCTTCACCACAAGTAAGACACAATTAGTGGAGAATAGTTTGAAAATCTGTGAATATATATCTGGAAAAAAAATGAATGGAGTTCACAACCTTGGAGGTGGTAGAGGAATTTCCAAATGTAAAAGAAAGGATAAACACTCCACAAACATGGAGCTCTGGTGGCCTAATAAATTTTTGAGAAACTGCCTCTGAGTTTGGGCCCTTGAAATATTTGTTGTTGTCAGGAGCTTTAGCTTCCTTTGTAGTGAGACCATCAAATCTGGGTCAGCATCTATGTGACCTGGATGACATGGTTCCTTATTTTCTATTGAACATGAGGCAGCACTTCTGAATTCTCTCTTTGTAGGTAAACTGAGGCCACCGGGGTCTAAGTGTCTAACCGTGTGGTCTGTGAAGCCATTTGGTCATACTCGAATTTTTGTGGTGTTATTTACTGCAGTACTCTGAGTTTGGTATTGGCTTCATGAAGTACAAGGAGATAAACTGGGACACAGTCCTAGAGGGAGTACTCTCATGTGTGGTGAGTGAGGGTCTGCAGGAGAATGCACCAACCAGGCTTCTATCCCAAAAAGCTTGCACCCATGTCCACAGCAACCTGATTCTGAACATTGCCATGAAACCTCTCCATATAACAAGATCCCTTTATTTGTAAGGGTCTGCTGGCTGCACCATGTCAGTCACAATCCATTTGGAAGCCAAGGGAAGATCCATGTGGCCCCACGACAGATGTTTTATCATACACCTGCCAACCACTGCTCTAGGCCCACTACTCAGCAGGCTCCAACTTTCTGGCATCTCTGTTCTACAACATTTTCATGAAACCCAGTCAATCAGGGCACTGTCTGGTATACTCGTGATCAGCAACAGACATCCAAAGATTTTCTAGTGCCACCTGTTCATAGGAATATCAAAAATTTTATGGTGTTTATCTAGCCAATTTTCAAGGATGAAGTTGGAGGCACTGTGGGTTTCAATTCATTCAGGAACCATGAAATAGTGAGGAAGCTCATTTCAATGAAAGCTCGGGACAACTCTCACAGGCAAGGCTTCCCAAGGAGTGGCCAAAAGGTCACATGAAGCCAGGCCCATTGAGGTTTACAATTGAGGTCCATGTGTGTTTTGACTCTCAACTATGACTGCTAAGTCTTTCTGAATAAAGTCATGTGATATCCTGGCTGAGAATCCCAGTGCTCTTTGGAAAGCCAACCTGGGCCTAGATCTCAGTCTCCAAGGGCAACTCTCATGTGTGGCCTCCTAAATTCCAAACACAATTCATGCCAATACATCGCTGAGATCTGTTCCAGAACTCAGTCTCTAAAGGGAATCACACAAGAGTTAAAGCCCAGGTTGACCCTGGAATCTTTTCCAACCGTAACACAAATGACCACAATTAAACCAAAACACTCCAACATGGCCCTCATCTTCTTCCATATAGACAGTCATAATAAACTCTGGTTGGAGGTTTCCATGAGGGGCGCAGCCCAAGACAGTGTTCAAAATAAGCTCACTTGCCACTCATTTGCCTAAAGTCAGGGTGACATGGAAACCCTTCCTGTGAACGAGGGGTGATCAAATAGGCCTACCATTAATAGTGCTCTACTTCTCCAATTTGAGGCCTACTCTCTGTGGGGTATAGATTCTTTATGAGAATTGGGGTCATGAGAAAACCCAAGCACCTATGGGCTACCCTCTGAAGGGATTTGAAGAACCCATTTGAGTGAACCAAGGAGTTGGATCAAAAGACTTTAGATATAGGGTTTTGGTTAGAGAGTGAATGTAAATTTCAGCATATGTGAAGAGTCAGCCACAGTGATGAACTGGGAAAAATGTGTAGGAAAGCAGATATCAATAGAGATATTAGGAAATCAGGCAAAGTACAAAGAGAGTGATAGGATAAGACATTTTTAACAGGGTTGAGTTTGAATATACAATCTTAGGAAGAAACAAATATGTAGTCACCAATAGGAATGATATTCGAGATCATTAGTGAATCAGGACATGGATGTTGTTAGTAATACATGCTCACTTTCAATATAGGCTTTGGTACAATCATAAGTGTGAAACTTGCATTTTTTGTCAGGAATATTACTGTGATGAAATGCATATGTATATCAGGTGACTAGAATATTTCTTCCACCATTTTTGAAAGCAATATTTTAAAGGCTTATAAATTAGTATTGGGGATACAAATAGGTATACCCTGGGTCTATGAATATAGAGATGATTCTTTAATAGACCATACTGTGAATAAATAATATAACTGGTTCAAAATTTAAATAATGGATTGAATTGATATCTGAAAATATACAAAAAATCTTAAATTGATATACATACATTCATTCCGAACAGTTATACATCTAATGATAATATTAGTGTTACGGTTTATTATGAAGAGTGTGTGAGTTTTGTTTCAAAAGTGATTATGGAAATCGAAAATAATGTGTTTGGAAAGAATCTCATGAAAAGAACCGTCAAGAAACATGGAGGAATACATGTCTTCTCAAGTAGGAAGTGATTGAAATTGAACCAAATGCCTATAAATTTGTAAAATTGTGGATGAAATGATATATCCTATATTGCCCATAAACTGCAGAAATAGTAATGTACCAGTGTTGAATTAAAATGAACTTCAAAATACACATCATGTCCCATAGGTGTCTACTTGCATTGATGTTAAACTGGGTGAGTCACTGTAGAAATATTAGGATTTCTTAGCACCATTCCCTGAAGTTAGTTTTCAGTAGTAGGAAACAAATATGTATTTCAGTGGATGTATATTTCTAAGAATAATCTTGTGAAAAATTGATTATATATCCCCATACAGGAACATGAATGAATTTAGGCAGTGTATAGTAAGACACTTATATTTCATATTTTGAAAATCTGGAGACGATATATATATAGACACAAACACACACACATTATAATGTAGCAATATATATGCCAATTGAAATTCATCATGAAAAATAACTCATCTGTATATCAAAAAATATTCATTATACTGAACATGGATTATGTATAATGTTGTTCATCTAGGAAGGTCACCCATGGGTTGAATTTTTAGTTCCAACAGCCTTTAGGAGAAGTGATCTCTTCTCACAATTTGTATCTGCCAAGTCAGCCACCTCACAAGAATGTACGTGTGAAACCAGGTAGGATTCTATTTTTGCATATAAAAATACATGTGCTTAATAGGCTAAAGAGAAAGAGAGACAGAAATTCACATATTTCTTAACTTTAAAAACACATGGAGAATTATTTCAACAAATAATTGACTAGATTTATAACTCCTACCTTATATCATGCAAAAGGCAAGTACAACTACACACCATGCCTCTTCTGAACTGCTTGTATTTCTATTCTGTTTTGGTTATTTTTCTCATCATATTAGTATTAGTAGTCAGAGTCTATAAGGGTATGGGCTAGTGTCAAGGATTCAGTATTTCGAGTGAAAAATTGAAAAATGAATCCAATGTGTATGCAAATATGTGCTACAAAAAAATCTTCCTTCTCTCATATAGAAGAATGACTTGACATTACCATTGCCCCAAGTAAGTCACAATTAGAGGAGAAGAGTTAGAAAATCTGTAAATATATATCTGCAACGAAAATGCTCAGGAGTGCACAACCTTGGAGGTGGTAGAGGAGTTTCCAAAAGTAAATGACATGGGAAATACTCCACAGACATGAAGATCTGCTGGCCTAAACACTTCTTGAGAAACTGCCTTTGAGGTTGGGCACTTGAAATATATGTTGTTTTCAGGAGCTTTCGCTTCCTTTATAGTGAGACCATCTAAGCTGGGTCTGCATCTATGTGACCTGGAGGACATGGCATCTTATTTTCCAATGAACATGAGGCAGCAATGCTGAATTCTCTCGTTGTAGGTAAACTATTGCCACTGGGGGCTAAGTGTCTCCCCGTGTGGACTGTGAAACCATTTGGTCATCTTCCACTTTTCGTGGTGTTTCTTGCTGCTGCACTGGTAGTTTGGTATTGGCATCACGAAATACAAGGAGTTCAACTGGGACACAGTGCTGGAGGGAGTTCTGTCACGTGTGGTACGTGTACCCTGGTCTACAGTAGAATGCACCAACCAGGCTTCTATCCCACATAGCTTGCCCCCTTGATCATAGCAACCTGATTCTAAACATTACTCTGAAACTTCTCCATATAACAAGATGCCTTTATATACAATGGTCTGATGGCTGCACCATGTCTGTCTCAAGACAATTGAAAGTCAATGGCAGATCCACATGGCCCCACCACAGATGTTTTATCACACACCTTCCCACCACTGCTCTAGGCCCACTACTCTGCAGTCTCCAACTTTCTGGCATCTCTGTTCTAAACATTTTCATGAAGCCCAGTCAATCAAGGCACTGTCTGGTATACTCATGATCAGCAAAAGTACATCAAAAGGTTCTCCAGTGCCATCGGGTCATGAAAATTTCTAAACATTCATGGTATTGATCTAGACAAATTTCAAGGATGAAGGTGGAGGCACTGTGGGTTTCAATTCATTCAGGGACCATTAAATGTTGAGGAAGCTCATTTCAATGAAAGATCTGGAGAACACTCACAGGCAAGGCTTCCCAAAGAGTGGCCAAAAGGTCACATGAAGCCAGGCCCATTGAGGTCTACAATGTGAGGTCCATGTGTGTTTTGACTCTCAACTATGGGTGCCAAGTCTTTCAGAATAAAATCATGTGATATCCTAGCTGAGATTCTCAGTACTCTTGGGAAAGCCACCCTGGGCCTAGATCTCAGTTTCAAAGGGCGACTCTCATGTGTGGCCTCCTGAAATCGCAACACAATTCATGGCAATACTTATCTGAGGTCAGTTCCAGAACTCATTCTCTAAGGGGAATCACACCAGTGTTCAAGCCCAGTTGGACCCAGTCATCTCTTCCATCTGGCACACAAATGACCACAATTAAAACCAAAACACTCCCACATTGTCCTCATCTTCTTCCACATAGACACTCCTCATAACCTCTGGCTGGAGTTTTTCATGAGGGGCACAGCCCAAGACAGTGGCCAAAAGAAGCTTTCTTGCCCCTCATTTGCCTAAAGTCAGGGTGGCCTGGACACCCTTCCTGTGAACCAGGAGTGATTAAATAGGCCTGCCATTAATACTGCTCCACTTCTCCACTTTGAGGCCTTCTTACTGTGGGGTTTAGTTTCTTCTTTTTTTAAAAAAAAATGAAATTTAATTGGAAAGTTAAAAAAAAAATTGTATTGAAGAATATTAAATTTCTTATGCAAAAGCCTTTATCTTGTTTGTGAGGGAAACCTTGATGCCTTGCCAATCTGGTTATATGGAGACACTGAAAATTTTCTGTTACATACTACATGGATGAATGGCTACAGCACATCGTTTTTTCAAACTGAAAGGCAGATAACAGCAAGTAAGATAACAAATAAAAGCCAATTTTATTAAAAAATAAAGTTGTAAAATGCCTCAAATATTGGAAATTAAATTCCTTTTTTTTTTCTTTTTTTTTGGTTGTTCAAAAGCTCATGCTATATCATCTTTCATACATTTGACTCATTTGGGTTATGAACTCCCATTTTTACCCCAATACAAATCGTAGAATCACATCAGTTACACACTCACGTTTTTACATAATGGCATATTAGTGATTGTTGTATTCTGCTACCTTTCCTATCCCATACTATCCCCCTCCCCTCCCCAACCATCTACCATCTATACCTCATCTGCTATTGTTCAATTCTCTCCCTTGTTTCCCCCCCTTTCCCCTCACAACCTCTTATATGGAATTTTGTGTAACATTAAGTGTCTCCTACCATTTCCATATGCTTTCCATTCTCTCTCCCTTTCTCTCCCCCCACTCATCTCCATTTAGTGTTAATATTTTCCTCATGCTCTTCTTCCCTGTTCTGTTCTTATTTGCTCTCTTTATATCAAAGAAAACATTTGGCATTTGTTTTTTAAGGATTGGCTAGCTTTGCTTAGCATTATATGTTCTAATGCCATCCATTTCCCTTCAAATTCAATGATTTTTGTCATTTTTTAATGCTGCATAATACTCCATTGTGTATAGATGCCCCTTTTTTATCCATTCGCCTATGGAAGGTCATCTTGTTTGGTTCCACAGTTTAGCTATTATGAATTGTGCCGCTATGATCAGTGATGTGGCAGTATCCCTATAGTGCGCTCTTTTAAGATCCTCAGGGAATAGTCCGAGAAGTGAGATAGCTGGGTCAAATGGTGGATCCTTTCCCTGCTTTCCCAGGTATCTCCATACTGCTTTCCAAATTGGCCTCAACATTTTCCAGTCCCACCAGCAGTGTACAAGTGTACCCTTTTCCCCACATCCTCGCCAACACTTATTGTTGTTTGATTTCATAATGGCTGCCAATCTTACTGGAGTGAGATGGTATCTTAGGGTGGTTTTGACTTGAATTTCCCTAACTGCTAGAGATGGTGGGCATTTTTTCATGTTCTTGTTGATGGATTGTATGTCCTCCTCTGTGAAGTTTCTGTTCAGGTCCTTGGCCCATTTGTGGATTGGTTTATTTGTTATCTTATTGTTTAATTTTTGAGTTCTTTGTATATTCTAGATATTAGGGCTCTATCTGAAGTGTGAGGGGTAAAAATTTGTTCCCAAGATGTAGGCTCTCTATTTACCTCTCTTATTGTTTCTCTTGTTTCGAAAAAAACTTTTTAGTTTAAGTAAGTCCCATTTGTTGATTCTTGTTATTAACTCTTGTGCTATGGCTGTCCTATTAAGGAATTTGGAGCCCAACCCCACAGTATGTACATCATAGCCAAATTTTTCTTCTATTAGATGCAGTGTCTCTGATTTTATATCTTGCTCCTTGATCCATTTAGAGTTAACTTTTGTGCATGGCGAGAGAAAGGGATTCATTTTCATTTTGTTGCATATGGATTTCCAATTTTCCCTGGACCACTTGTTGAAGATGCTATCCTTCCTCCATTGCATGCTTTTAGGCCCTTTTTCAAATATAAAAAAGTTGTACTTTTGTGGATTGGTTTCTGTGTCCTCTATTCTGTACCATTGGTCCAGCTGACTTTTGTGATACCAGTACCACGCTGTTTTTGTTACTATTGCTTTGTAGTACAGTTTGAACTCTGTTATCGCTATACATCCTGATTCACACTTCCTGCTTAGAATTGCTATTGCTATTCTGTGTCTATTGTTTTTCCATATGAAATTCATGATTGCTTTATATATTTCTACAAGAAATGCCATTGGGATTTTGATTGGCATTGCATTAAACCTGTAGAGAACTTTGGGTAATATCGCAATTTTGATGATGTTAGTTCTGCCTATACATGAACAGGGTACATTTTTCCATCTTCTAACATCTTCTTCTATCTCTTTCTTTAGAGTTATGTAACTTTCATTGTATAAAACTTTCACCTCTTTTTTTAGGTTGATTCCCAAGTATCTTATTTTCTATGAGGATATTGTGAATGGAGTGGTTTTCCTCATTTCAATTTCAGAAGTTTTGTTGCTGATATACAGGAATGCCTTTGATTTTTTCTTGTTGATTTTATATACTGGCACTTTGCTGAATTCATTTATTAACTCTAGCAGTTTCTTTGCATACCCTTTAGGGTTTGTTAAATATATTATCATGTCATCCTCAAATAGCGAATATTTAAGTTCTTCTTTTTCTATTTTTATGCCTTTAATTTCTTTTGTCTGTCTAATTGCTCTGGCTAGTATTTCAAGAACTAAACTGAATAGAAGTGGTGATAGAGGGCATCTCTGTCTTGTTCCAGATTTTAGAGGGAATGCCTTCAGTTTTTCTCCATTTAGGATGATGCTAGCCTGAGGTTTAGCATATATAGCTTTTACCATGTTGAGGTAAGTTCTTGTTATCCCTAATTTTTATAGTGTTTTGAACATAAAGGAATGCTGTACTTTGTCAAACGCTTTATCTACATCTATCGAGATGATCATATGGTTTTTGTCTTTAAGTCTATTGATGTGGTGGATTACATTTATTGATTTCCATAAATTGATCCAGGCTTGCATCCCAGGGATGAATCCTACTTGATCATAAAGCACAATTATTTTGATATGCTTTTGTATTCAATTCACCATGATTTTATAGAGATTTTTTGCATCCAAGTTTATTAGAGGTATTGGTCTGTAGTTTTCTTTCTTTGAAGTGTCTTTGTCTGGTTTTGGAATCAGGGTGATGTTGGCCTCATAGAATGAATTTGGAGGAACTCCTTCTTTTTCTATTTTTTGAAATTGCTTGAAAAGTATTGGTATTAATTCTTCTTTGAGGGTTTTGTAGAACTCCACTGTATACCTATCCGGTCCAGGGCTCTTTTTGGTTGGTTGTCTTTTGATGGTTTCTTATTTTTCTTCCTTTGTTATTGGTCTATTTAAATTGTGGGTGTCTTCCTGACTCAATCTGGGCAGATCATATGACTTAAGAAATTTATCGATATCTTCTTTATCTTCTATTTTATTGGAATATAGGGTTTCAAAATACTTTCTAATTATCTTCTGTGTTTCTGTAGTGTGTGTTGTGATATTTCCATCTTTATTCCATATGTTAGTAATTTGAGTTCTCTCTCTTCTTCTCTTCGTTAGCATGGCTAAGGGCCTGTCGAACATATTTATTTTTTCAAAGAACCAACTCTTATTTATTTCAATTTTTACAATGTAGATTTTTTGTTTCAATTTCATTGATTTCTCCTCTAATTTCAATTATTTCTTGTCTTCTACTACATTTGATGTTGTTTTGCTCTTCCTTTTCTAGGTTTTTGAGGTGTAGTGTGAGTTCATTTATTTGTTGTTGTTTTTCTCTTTTTTTGAGGAAAGAATTACAAGAAATGAATTTCCCTCTTAAAACGGCTTTCATTGTGTCCCATACAAACGGTATGTTGTGTCTCTATTGTCATTTGTCTCTAAGAATTTTTTTATCTCCTCCTTTATGTCTTCTGTAACCCACTGATCATTCAGTAACATATTGTGCATTTTCCATGTGATGTAGAATTTTTCCTTCCTTTTTTTTTCATTGATTTAAAGTTTCAATCCATTATGATCAGATATGGTGCATGGTATTATCTCCATACCTTTATATTTACTAAGAGTTTCCCTATTGCATAATATATGGTCTATATTGGAGTAGGATCAATGTGCTGCTGAGAAGAACGTGTATCCACTTGATGATGGTTGATATATTTTATATATGTTGGTTACGTCTAGGTTATTGATTGTGCTATTGAGTTCTATAGTATCTTTATTCAGCTTTTGTCTGGAGGAAGGCAAGAGACTTCATCCACTATGACTGCCCTTTTTGCCATTTTAGTTTTGGATGCACACATGGGATCTTTCTTTAGATCCATCAGGTGCTGAGAATCTAAGCCACAGGCTCACACAGGGCCAAGATGCAGATTCAGAAACATCCCTTTCCAAAGCAATTAAGCAAAGAGCCACAGGTGATGCCCATTTATTTACATTTGATAACTGTTTTCTTCAGTCTTCACAAAGGGGTTGCCGGAGGCAAAGACCTTCCTGACATTCAGGGCAACAGACAGGGAAGCAAAAGGCCCAAAGCAGGGTTTCTCCACTGAGACTTTCTTGGTCACACTGATATCTGAGTTTTCTGAGATACTCGCCATTCCCTTCAGCTATCCAGTACATTGCCATGTCACAGTGCTTGGGGTGGTACATATCTTGGACACAAAACCATGAGCGTATTCTAGAGAGTGGCCAGAATTCAGGAAGAAAACAGGAACTTAGGAAGATGGCGAGTGTTGCCCATTTATAAGGCAAGCTGCAGTTCATTCATAAATTGCACAGGATGAATGCTGGGAAGCTTTCTAGTAGACTGGACAAATCCCTTGATGCATTTTCTTTTCTAATGTCTACAACCACGGACACAATGGGATATATAGACACAGAAACACTCGCCTTGTCAAATGACTTACTAGAAACAGTCCACTCCAAAACTAACAAACCACCTTTTCTACCTATTCTGAGAACAGGAGACAAAACAACAAACCCACAACCACACCCACAAAGACACCTCCTTCCCCCAGTAGGTCTCTGACTATCCAGAGTGTCCTCTGACTGGTGGGCCATGATATATTCCCCCATATTTGGGTGTCCTGTCTCTGATCTGGTCCCGTGGCCAACTCTGTGATGCTGTCAGAAGCCAGCGATGAGCCACTACCTGCTTTCTCAGGAAAGTCCCCTCTTCAGATCTTCCTGGCATTTGGCCAACCTCACATCAGTATGTACCAAGAAAGACTGACTCTGTCCTTGGTAAATCCAAACAAGTTTGACCACTGGGACTTGCACTGGGACTGGCTTTGGGTGCCTGGCTTCCTGGATCCCATGTTCAGAGAGTTTCATCACCAAGGAAGTAAGTTGAGTTCATTTCCTTCAGGAACTGAATGAGGTCACTACCCTGGCAACCACATTTTCCTAACAGTTCCTTCCGAGGGTCCCATCAGATGGAGGCTGCACCTACTTGCTCTGACATTTTCACAAGTTAGAATGGTATATCAACCGTAGGCACCCGGGATCAACTCTCCACACAGGCCTGGTTTGGTCCATCTTCACTACATTAAGAAAAGAGAGGCTGATTCAGACACATCCTTTCATCATGACCAGGATGTTTTCCATGTAAGATGACTTTTGCTCTCTCAGGTCCCTCATAGCTGCCTACATCTTCTCCAGGGATTATTTCTGCATGGACTTTTGATGTTGTCAGCTGGTGGAAGATCCCCTACCTTCCTGTATTGTAAGACCAACTCTGTTCCTGCTCTTCTGTAAATGAGATTGAGGGAACAGTGTATGGTTAGGGTTAATAGCATGTTCGATTTGGGTTAGGAATAATTATGCTGGATGAATAATGGTATTGGGAACCTGTGATATTTATAAGAATATAGACGTGAAATATATGTATGAGAACAGAGATCTAGGAAAGATTTGAAGCCCAGATAGGAATTGAAACCACGATTGGTATACTTAGCTTGAATTATGTTCTGCACCGAGGTCTCAGATAAATTGATATACAATGGCATAGGTCCGTGTACCTCGGATGTTTGAATGTAGAAGAGAACATGCAGTCAAAAAGGGATAGTCTGTAGGATTAGGAAGATAGTCAGTAGGTTTAGGAAGAATAGTGAGTATAGGAGTTGGACCAAAAGTTCTTTAGCAATAGGGTTTCAGATAGAGAGTGAATGTAAATGTCAGCACATTTGAAGTTACAGTCACAATGATGAACTGGGGACAATATGTAGAAAAGCAGATATCAATAGGGACATTAAGAAATCAGGCATAGTATAAAGTGAGTGATAGGATTAGATATTTTCAAAAGGCTTGAGGTTGAATATATAATCTTAGGAAAAAAACAAATATGTAATAACAAAGAGGATTGACATTTGAGAGCATTACTCAACCTGGACAGATGTTTTTAATAATCCATGCTCACTTTCCATTTAGGCTTTGGTACAATCATAAGTGTGACCTTTGCATTTTGTGTCCAGAATACTACTGTGATAAATGTATATGTAGATCAGGTGACATGAGTCTTTCTTTCACCATTATGGGGAGCAATATCCTGAAAACTTATAAATTAGTACTGGGGATACGAAAAGGTGTACCCTGTGTTGATGATTATTCAGATGATGCATGAATAGACCATATTGTGAATAAAGTATATAACTGGTTCCAACTTTAAATAATGGATTGAATTTGCATCTGAAAAAAATATATGAAATCTTATATTGGTATACATAAATTCATTCCAACCTGTTATATATCTAATGGTAATATTAGGGTTACAGTTTATCATGAAGAGTGAGTTTTGCTTGAACAATGATAATGGAATCGAAAATAATGTGTTTAGAATGAAGTCAAGTGAAAAGACCAGTAGAGAAATATGGAGGAATACATGTGTTCTGAAATAGTAAGTAATTGAAAGTGAACCAAATGCCTATAAATTTGTGAAGTTGTGAATGAAAAAAACATATCCTATGTTGTACATAAACTGAAGAAATTTTAATGTACCAGTGTTTAATAAAAATGAACTTCAAAATACACATCATGTCCCATAGAAATCTATTTGCATTGATGTTAAACTGGGTCAGTTACAGTAGAAATATTAGGATTTGTAAGCACCATTCACTGAACTTAGTTTTCAGTAGTAGGAAACCAATATGTATTTCAGGTGGTTGAGTATTTCTTAGAATAATCTTGTGTAAAGTTGATTATACACCCAAATACATGAATACGAATGAATTTAGGGAGTGTATAATAAGATACATATATTTCATATTTTGGAAATTCTGGAGAATATATATATATATATATATATATATATATATATATATATATATATATATACACACAAATACACACACAAACACACACACACAAATTAATATGTAGAAATATATATGCCAATTGAAATTCATCATAAAATATAATTCATCCACATATCCAAAAATATTCATTTTACTTAACATGGATTTATGGATAATGTTTTTTACTAGGAAGCTCACCCATAGGTTGAATTTTCAGTTCAATCAGTATTTAGGGGGAGTCATCTCTTTTCACAATTTTTATATTCCAATGTCAGTGAGCTCACAAGAATGTACGTGGGATACCAGGTAGGATAGTATATGTGCATAAAAAATACATGTGCTGAATAGGATACAGAGAAAGGGAGACAGGAATTTACATATGTGATAACTTTAAAAACTCATGAAGAAATATTATAATAAAAAGTTGACTAGATTTAAAACACATACTCTTGATAAAGCAGAAGGCAAATACAAGTATACACCATGCTTCCTATGAAAGGACTGTATTTCTATTCAGTTAGGTTTCTTTTTCTCCATCATATTAGGATTAGTAGTCAGATTCTAGTAGGGTATGGGTTGGTGTCAGGGATTCAGTATTTCAAATGGAAAATAGAAAAATTAATCTAATGTGTATGCAAACATGTACTACAGGAACAACTTCCCACCCTCTTCCAGAACAATGGCTTGACATAACCATCACTCCAAGTAAGACACAATTAGAGGAGAGGAGTTAGAAAATCTGTGAATACATATGAGAAATGTAAAATGCTCAGAAGTTCACAACACTGGAAGTAGAAGAACAGTTTCCAAAAGTAAGGGAGAGGGTAAACACTTCACAAACATGGAGCTCTGCTGGCCTAAAGACTTCTTGAGAAACTTCCTCTGTGGTTGGGCACATGAAATATTTGTAATTGTCAGGAAATTTAGTTTCGTTTGTAGTGACACCATGAAATCTGGGTCTGCATCTATGTGACCTGGAGGACATGGTTCCTTATTTTCTAATGAAAATGAGGCAGCAGTTCTGAATTCTCTCTTTGTAGGTAAACTGTGGCCACTGGGAGCTAAGTGTCTTCCCGTGTGGTCTGTGAAGCCATTTGGTCATGCTCCAATTTTCAGGGTGTTTCTTACTCCTGAACTGGGAGTTTCGTATTAGATTCATGAAATACAAGGAGTTCAACTGCGACACAATGATAGAGGGAGTTCTGTCACGTGTGGTTTGTCATGGTCGACAAGAGAATGTACGAACCAGGCTTTAATCCCACATAGCTTTCCCACTTGACTATAGCAACCTGATTCTGAACATTGCCCTGAAACCTCTCCATATAAAAAGATGCCTTTACATATAAGGGTCGGCTGCCTGCACCATGTCAGTCGCAAGTCTTTTGGAAGCCAATGGAAGATCCAGGTGATCCTACCAAAAATATTTATTTACACACCTACAGTCCACTGCTCTATGCCCACTACTCAGCAGGCTCCAACTTACTGGCATCTCTGTTCTACAACATTTTCACGAAACCCAGTCAATCAAGGCACAGTTTGGAACCATCATGATCAGCAACAGGACATTCAAAGTTTATCCAGTGCCACCTGGTCATGGAAATTTCAAAAATTTCATGGTATTTATCTAGCCATTTTTCAAGGATGAAGTTGGAGGCACTGTGGGTTTCAATTAATTCAGGAACCATTAAATGGTGAGGAAGCTCATTTCAATGAAAGCTCTGGAGATCACTCACGGGGAAGGCTTCCCAAAGAGTGGCCAAAAGGTCACATGAATCCAGGCCCATTGAGGTATACAAAGTGAGATCCATGTGTGTTTGTATTCTCAACTAAGGGTCCCAAGTCTTTAAGAATTAAATCATGTGATATCCTGGCTCAGAATCCCCGAGCACTGTGGAAAGCCATCCTGGGCCTAGATCTCAGATTACAAGGGTGATTCTCATGCGTGACCTCCTAAAATCCCAACACTATTTTTTGCAATACTTCTCTGAGGTCAGTTCCAGAACTCAGTCTCTAAGGGTAATCACACCAGAGTTCAAGCTCCGGTGGACACAGTCATCTCTTCCAACTACCACACAATTGACCACAATTAAAACCAAAACACTCCCATATGGACCTCATCTCCTTCCATATAGACACTCATCATAACCTCTGGCTGGAGGTTTCCATGAGGGGCGCAGACCAAGACAGTATCCACAATAATCTACCTTGCCCCTCATTTGCCTAAAGTCAGGGTGGCCTGGACACGCTTCCTGTTAACCAGGAGTGATCAAATAGGCCTGGTGTTAATACTGTTCTGCTTGTCCAATTTGAGGCCTACTGACTGTCAGATATTGATTCTTTATGTGAATTGGAGTCATGAGAAAACCCAAGCACCTATGGGCTAGCCTCTGCAGGTTTTGAAGAACTCGTTTGACCCAAAGGATTCCTATTCTCACTTGATGGAGGTCAGGAACCTTACAGAGGAAGGCAAGAGACTTCATGCCAATGACTGCTCTCTTGGCCATTTTGGTTTTGAATGCACGCATGGGAAATTTCTTTAGATCCCTCAGGTGCTGAGAATCTAAGCCACTGCCTCATACAGAGCCAAGGGGCTGATTCAGACACATCCCTTTTCAAAGCAGTTAAGGAAAGAGCCACATGTATGCCCAATAATTTCCATTTGAAAACTGTTTTCTTCAGGCTTCACAAAAGGGTGGCCTGAGTCAAAGACTTTCCTGAAATTCAGGAAAACAGAACAATAGGTAAGCAAATGGTCCAAAGCAGGGTTGCTCCACTGAGAATTTCCTGGTCACACTGATACTTGAGTTTTCTGAGATGCTTGCCATTTCTTTCAGCTATCCAGTACATGGCCAGTCACAGAGCTTGAAGGTGGTACATATCGTGAACAAAAAACCATGGTCCTATTCTGTAGAGTGGCCAGAATTCAGAAAGAAAACAGGAACTTAGGAATATAGCAGGTATTGCGCATCAATAGGGCAAGCTACAGTCCATTCATAAATGGGGCAATTTGAATGCTGAGAAGCTTTCTACTAGACAGGACACATCCATTGATGCATTCTCTTTTCTAATGCATACAACCACAGACACAGTGAAATACTGAGACATAGAAACACTCGCCATGTCAAAAGACTTACTAGAAACACTAAACTTCAATCCAAACAAACCGACTTTAATACCTATTCTAGGAAAATGAGACAAAACCACAAACCCACAACAACACCCACAAAGGCACCTCCTTCCCCCAAGTAGGTCTGTGACTATCCAGAGTGTCCTCTGACTTGTGGGCCAAAATATGTTCCCCCAAATTGGCCTGTCCTGTCTCAGATCTGGTCTCCTTGGCCAACTCTGTGAAGTTCTCAGTAGCCAGTGGTGAGCCACTACCTGCTTTCTCAGGAAAAGCCCCGCTTCAGAGATTTCCTCTCATTTGGCCTTCCTCACATCTGTAGGTACCAACAAAGACTGACTCTGTCCTTGCTGAATCCAAACAAGTGAGACCACTGGGACTGGAACAGGGACTGGCTCTGGGTGCCTGGCTTCCTGGATCCCAAATTCAGAGAGTTCCATCACCAAGAAAGTTAAGTGAGGTCCCTTCCTTCAGAAATTGAATGAGGTCACTGTCTTGGCAACCACTTTGTCCTAACTGTTGCTTTCAAGGGTCCCATGATACGGAGGCTGCCCCTACTTTCTGTGACACTTTCACAAGTTAGAATGGTATATCAACAATAGGCACCCAGGAATAGATCTCCACACAGGCCTAGTTTGGTCCAACTTCTCTACGTTAAGAAGAGAAGCTGATTCATACACAACCTTTTATCCTGACCAGGTTGTTTGCCATGGAAGATGACTTTTGGTCTCTCAGGTCCTTCATAGCTGCCTACCTCTTCTCCAGGGATCATTTCTGCATGTACCTTTGAGGTTCTCAGGAGGTGGAAGATTCCCTACATTTCAGTATTGTAAGATCAACTCTTTCCCTGCTCTTCTGTAAAGTTAGATTGAGGGAACAGTGTATGGTTATGGTTAATAACATGTTCGGTTTGGGTTAGAAATCATTCTGCTGGATGAATAATGGTATTGGGAACTTGCTATGTGTATAAGAATATATACGTGAAATATATGTATGAAAACAGAAATCTAAGTATGATTTGAAGTCCAGAAGGGCATTGGGCTCTTTATTGGGATATGCAGCTTTGAATTACGTTCTGCAGAGGTGTCTCAATTAAATCGATATACAATGCCATAGGACCTTGTACCTTGGATGAATTAATGTAGAAGGAACATCTAGTCGAAAAGGGATAGTCCGTAGTGAAAGGTTAATAAAATAGGTACTTGTCACTTCCTGTTTTTCTGTATGCTTAACAAAACACTGTTGAAATCTTGAGAAATGTTTGCTAATCTTGTTTCCAGAATGTTCTGTTCCCAACTGCCAAACTGCAGAATGTACTCCCTCACTCAGTGTCATGCAAACCGCCCACATGCCCTCACCCATTAGTAAACTTCCCTCTCTTCCCTCTCCAAGGAAAGTATATAAGCTGTGCTTAAGGTGTTCTCAGGGCTCTCTGCTCTATTTAAGTGAGTTCTGAGCCACAGCATGCTGAACCCCAAATAAACCCATTGCTGTTGCATGAGACAGACTCTTGGTGGTCTCTTCCTTCGACACTCGCCCGACCTTTACATATTGAGGTTCCACCGAGTTCTGGCAGTGGCAGACGAGAGACCCCAATGGGCTCCTCTCGGAGCAAGTAAGGCGCCTCTTTCTGGTTTCAGGTTTCATGTTAGGGCTTGGCAAAATCTCTGGCGATGAAGAGCCTGAGCTCCCTCCGAAGGTGGCTGAGAGACGTGTCACGGAGACACAGGGCACCTCCCTGGGGGACGCCGCAGAAAACTCGGGAAATTAAGGAACAATAGTCTCCTCAACTGAGTGATATTTTGTTTCAGATTCGGTATTGTCATCCCATCGGGTTTTGCCGGCTACTCATTCCTGGTTTCAGTGTTTGACGTCCATTGCCTGTGTTTATGGTCTTGTCTTATCTGTGTCATGTGTCCTTGCTTTTGCTGTTTGTGTACCTTTCATTATGGGACAAAGCAGTTCAATGCCTCTGTCCCTGACCCTTGATCACTGGAACAAAGTCCGCTTAAGAGCTCAGAATCTTTCTTGTTTTAGTAAAATGCTGGACCTGGCAGAATCTCTGTGCCTCAGAATGGCCCACCTTTGAATTCGGATGGCCCCTAGAAGGATCTTTCTACTTCGCACTAATTTAAAAATTCAGAGATATTATCTCAGCCGGGGACACATAGCCATCTGGATCAACAGCCATATATCTTAACTTGGCAGAACATCTGCAAATCTCCTCCTCCATGGGTGAAGCCTTTCCTTGCCCCTGCCTCTGCTCCTACTCCTTCCCCCATGATCTCTCAAACCCTCTCAACCTCCTCCTCCTCCACCCCCTGTTCTCTCCGAGTCACAGATTTGACTCTACTGGACTCTTCTTCCCTTACTAATCCCCTGCCCTTGTCCCCTAACCCACAACACCCTCAAATGGATTTCCCTGCTGCTGACTCAGCCTCTTTACCATTGGAGGAAGCTAAGCCGGTAATAGGGTCTGATAATGGACCGGTGTTCATGGCCCAGGTAAGTCAGGGGTTAGCCAGGAACCAGGGAATTAATTGGAAGTTATATTGTGCTTATAGATACCCGAGTTCAGGACAGGCAGATAGAATAAATTGAACCATTAAAGAGACCTTAAGAAAATTAAACTTAGAGAACAGCATAAAAGATTGGACTATGCTCCTGCCTTATGCAATGTTTCATGCAAGAAATACTCCCTCTGTTTCTTTGAGTAACCTTAGCCCCTGTGAAATTCTCTATTGTTGCCCTCCTGCAGTAAGGGACCTAAGCCCGACTCAAAGACCTAACCATTCCATCCACACCCCCTTGCTTGACAGACTTAAAGCTCTAAAAAGAACTCAGTGATACCTGTGTAAACAGCTGGCCACTGCCTACCAAACTGGGGACAAAGGGACTCCACATCGATATCAAGTAAGAGACTTCATCTACGTAAGACGACATCAGGTATCATGCTTGAAACCCCGCTGGAAAGGACCATAGCCGGTGCTACTTATAACACCTCCAGTGGTAAAGGTAGATGGAATCAATTTCTGGATCCATGCCTCTCATCTCAAGCCTGCGCCCTGTCCAGACTCTGGCTGGAAACTGGAAAAGACTGGTAAAACCTTCAAATTGCGTATTCGCCATGTGGATAAGTCTGTGGACTCTCTCCTTGGCCACAAGTAGTCCTAAGCCACATCAGCCCATTCAGCAGTGATGGCTGATCACAAATCCTACTGGAAAAGAAGTATAATCTATCTCGCATACAGCCCCCTGAGGGACCTGGTGGCCATCATTCCTCCCAGACATTTGTCAGCTGGCTATAGGTCTTACCTATTGGGATATCCCTGATGAAGAGGATACCACTAAAATTCCATTAAATTACTTCTGTAGCATAGATAATGGAAACAAACATTATGGATGAAGGGACATGCAAGCCAGATGCAGGTTGGCTAGCCTAGATTACTATGTTTGCCGGGCAGACTCTCAAAGCCACAGTCACGGCTGTGTGGGGGGAAAGCCGACTTCTTCTGTAAGTCATGGGGATTTGAGCAAACAGGGGCTGCCTGATGGAACCCAAACTCCTCATCAAATTCAGTACACATCATTGGCCATATTACCAATTAGATAAGAAGAACCGATGGCCCCCAGAGGGGTCTCTAGATCCTCAAATTCTGCGTGACCTTTTCCCTCCTTCACTCACATCCTGAACTATGCTTCTCCAATAGATCCTCACCCTCAGCCTTCTGCTCCAGACATTCTGCTGTCACTCCCACCTCAGCAACCTGATTTCTCCCCTCCAATTACTAGATCAAAAACCCAAACCTCTGCCGGTTCTCAGACCATTGCCTCCTTGCTGAGGCAGCAGTTACTGAAGTACCCCTCCACCCACTCACTCCTCTCTTGTCCTGTCAGTGCCCGCACCGGGTCCCGCCAGGTCTTCTTACCAGCTAAACCAAAGCTCAAACCAGCTGAGGAGAGCCCTCAGTCCCCTATCTAAGATGTAATAAAAATGGCCTTTAAAGTTGGTTTGTCATCACTGAAAACAGTTTACTAATAATTAAACGTCCCTCATATGCGTTTTGAGATACTCACTCCCATCATCCTCTCTGCTCTACCTGTTCTACTGCTCAAGTTTTTGTTGCTAGGAAAATCTCAAACCCGTTTCCCATTATTCTTTTACATCTCTCCTTCCTCATTCTCAGATCCACGGAGCTGATCACAGCCCACCTTCCCCGTCTTCCCCCTCTGCACTAGGCCCACAGAAAAGTCTTAACTGACCTTCTCCAGAAGTCTTCACCATGGCTGACTTTAGGACTTTCAGCAAAAGAGTCCCTATAAAAGAGTTCAATGTAGATAAACTTCCTCTTTTCGTGTTGCCCTGTTCTACTTGGCCAGTGGCTAAAAAAATCAGCACTTCTCAGGTAGACACCCTTTTACTAGTTTTTCACAAAATATGTGAACAAGGCCTCTGTCCTTGAGCTGGGGATTCACAGAGATGGCTACATTTCTAAGATAAAGAAGTTACCAACTGGTCTCCATGGTAACAGCTGGCAGGGGTAAAATAAGAAAGGGAAGAAAAAGCTCTCCCCCTCCCAGGTGTCCTTTAAAAGTTAACTTGCCCAGAACAGGGGAAAAACAGGAACAAATACTGCGTTTTTGAACTTCTGCAGACTGTGAGCTTCTGAGCACCTTCCCTTACATGTTGGGTACAAAATTCTGAAACTACCTAAACTTGAGTTTCAGGGGATTAATTGATTACAACAGAAGCAATGCCCTCTGAATCCGGTTGCAACCAAATAGGACTGTTTCCCTGTCTTTAGTGCTATCTTAGGTGCCTTGCCTTGTCCGTCCTTACAACAGAATAATTCTATATACTTAAACCTTGTTTATGTTTTCATGAAATGGTCAACAGATGTGATTAATCGTGTAATGCTGCAGATGTTTCCCAGAGTGCTCTATTATGAAGCAGGTTAATTTGAAGATCAAATAGGGGGACATACAACCAGGTTCCACTGGGAGCATATATCCCTCACTTTAGCCATCATATTAGGAATAGGATTTGCTGCACGGGTGGGCCCAGGAACCACTGCCCTTGTCCATGTGACACAATAAATGACCCAATTAGAAGCAGCAATAGACCAAAACTAAGATATTAGAAACCACCATCAGAGCTTTGCATGAAACTTTAACCTCTCTCTCTGAAGTTGTTTTACAGAACAGTTGAGGTTTGGACCTCCTCTTCATTAAAGAAGGGGGCCTTTGTGCTGCATTGAGGGAAGAATGTTGTTTTTATGCCGAACATACTGGAGTTGTAATAAAATCTATGAGTAAATTAAAAAGACACATTAAAGAGCATCAACAAGAGAGAGAGAGACCCAAAAAGGGTTGTTTGAGTCTTGGTTCACACAGTGCCCCTGGTTAACTACGTTTTTATCAACCCTGGCCGGTCCAATAATAATCCTCATATTATTGCTAACTATAAAACCCTGTTTTCTCAACCGTGTAATTTCTTTTCTCCAGGCTCAAATTGGACGAGTTAAACTTATGGTAATACCCCACTAGGAGACATAGAATGTGAAACCCCCCAATGATAATTTTTATGATTAAAAGTAGCCAGAAAAAGAAGTGAGGAATGAAAGGTTAATAAAATAAGTACTTGTCACTTCCTGTATTTCCCTATGCTTAACAAAAAACTGTTGAAATCTTGAGAAATGCTTGCAAAACTTGTTCCCAAAATGTGCTGTCCCCAACTGCCAAACTACAGAATGTACTCCCTCACCCAGTTGCATGCAAACTGCCCACTCGTCGTGACCCATCAATAAACTTCCCTCCCTGCCTTCTCCAGGGAAAGTATACAAACTCTACTTAAGCTATTCTCAGGGCTATCTGCTCTATTAAAGTGAGCTCTGAGCCCCAGCATGCTGGAAACCCAATAAACCTTTTGCTGTATCATGAGTACTCTGTTGGTCGTCTCCTTCTCCGAAGCTTGCCCGACATTTACTTGGATGATTGAATGTAGAAGAGAACATCCAGTGAAAAAGGTATAGTTGGTAGGATTAGGAAGATAGTCAGTAGGTTTAGGAAGAAGTGTGAGTATAGAATTTAGAACAAAAGTTCTTTAGCAATACGGTTTCAGTTAGAGAGTGAATGTAAATGTGAGCACAGTTGAAGAGTCAGTCACAATGATGAACTGGGGAAAATATGTAGGAAAGCAGATATCAATAGAGACATTATGAAATCAGGGAAATTACAAAGTGAGTGACAGGACTAGATATTTTGAAAAGGATTGAGTTTGAATATATAATCTTAGGAAAAAACAAATATGTAGACACCAATAGGATTGATATTTGAGAGCATTAGGCAAATTTCAGGTGCATGAATATTTCTGAGAATAATCTTGTGAATAGTTGATTATAAATCCAGATACATGAACATGAATGAATTTAGGGAGTGTATATGAGACACATATATTTCATTTTTTGAAATATCTTGAGAGTGTGTATATATATATATATATATATATATATATATATATATATACACACACACAAACACAAAACACACACAGACAAAAAAGTAGCAATATATATGTCAATCAAAATTCATCATATAATATATATTATCCACAGATCTAAAAATATTCATTTTACTGAACATGGATTTATGTATAATGTTGTTCAACTAGAAAGCTCACCCATATGTTGAATATTCAGTTTCAATGGGGTTTAGTAGGAGTGATCTTTTCTCTCAATTTGTATCTGCCAAGTCAGCCACCTCACAAGAATGTACGTGTGGTACCAGGTAGCCAACCTGATTCTGAACATTGCCCATAAACCTATCCATATAACAAGATGCCTTTACATATAAGGGTCTGCTTGCTGTACCCTGTCAGTCACAAGGCATTTGGAAGCCAATGGCAGATCAACATGGCCCCACCACACATGTTTTATCACACACCTTCACACCACTGCTCTAGGCCCACTAATGAGCAGGCTCCAACTTACTGGCATCACTGTTCTACACAATTTTCATGAAACAAAGTCAGTCAAGGCACTGTCTGGTACACTGATGGTCAGCAACAGGATATCCAAAAGTTCTCCAGTGCCACCTGGTCATGGGAATTTCAAAAATTTCATGGTATTTATCAAGCCATTTGTCGAGGATGAAGTTGGAGGCTCTTTGGGTTTCAATTTATTCAGGAACCATTAAATGTTGAGGAAGCTCATTTCAATGAAAGCTCTAGAGAACACTCACAGGCAAGACTTCCCAAAGTGTGGCCAAAAGGTCACATGAAGCCAGGCCCATTGAGGTCTACAATGTGAGGTCCATGTGTGTTTTGACTCTCAACTGTGGCTGCAAAGTCTTTCAGAATAAAATCATGTGATATCCTGGCTGAGATTCCCAGTGCTCTGGGGAAAGCCACCCTGCACCTAGATCTCAGGTTCCAAGGGCGACTCTCATGCATGGCCTAGTAAAAACCAAACACAATTCATGAAAATACTTCTCTGAGGTCAGTTCCAGAATTCATTCTCTAAGAGGAATCACAACAGAGTTCAAGCCCAGGTGGACCCAGTCTTTTCTTCTAAGTGCCACACAAATTACCACAATTCCAAACAAAACGCTCCCACATAACCCTTTTCTTCTTCCATATAGACACTCATCATAACTTCTGGATGGAGGTTTCCATGAGGGGCACAGGACAGGACAGTGTCCAAAATAACCTCCCTTGCCCCTCATTTGCCTAAAGTCAGTGTGGCCTGGAAATCCTGACTGTGAAACAGGAGTGATCAAATCGGCCTGCCGTTAATACAGCTTGGCTTCTCCAATTTGAGGCCTACTGACTGTAGGGTTTAGATTCTTCATGTAAATTGGGGTCATGAGAAAACCCAAGCACCTATGGGATAGCCTCTGCAGGGCTTTGAAGAACTCTTTTGAAAGAAAGGATCCCTATTCTCACTTGATGGATGTCAGGAACCTTAGAGAGGAAGGCGAGAGTCTTCATAAACAATGACTGCTCTTTTGGCCATTTTGGTTTTTAATGCACCCATGGGATCTTTCTTTAGATCCATCAGGTGCTGAGAATCTAAGCTACAGCCTAACACAGGGCCAAGAGTCTGATTCAGACACATCCCTTTCCAAAGCAATTAAGCAAAGAGCCACAGGTGTTGCCCATTCATTTCCATTTGAAAACTGTTTTCTTCAGGCTTCACAAAGGGGTGGCCTGAGGCAAAGAACTTCCTGACATTCAGGGCAACAGAACAATAGGTAAGCAAAAGGCCCAAAGCAGGGTTTCTCCACTGAGATTTAATGGTCACACTAATATCTGATTTTTCAGAGATGCTCGCCATTCCTTTGAGCTATCCAGTACATGGTCATGGCACACAGCTTGGATGTGGTACATACCTTAGACATAAAACCATGAGCCTATTCTGGAGAGGGGCAGAAGTCCAGAAGAAAACTGAAACTTAGGAAGATTGCAGGTGTTACCCATCGAAAAGGCAATCTGAAATCCATTCATAAATTGGACAGGATGAATGCTGGGAAGCATTCTACTAGACAGGACACATCCATTGATGCATTTTCTTTTCTAATATCTGCAACCACGGACACAGTGTGATAGACAGACATAGAAACACTCGCCTTGTCAAATGACTTACTAGAAACAGTTCATTCCACACCAAAAAAAAGCGCCTTGCCTACCTATTCTCTGAACATGAGACAAAACCAGAAACCCACCCCCACACCCACAAAGGCACCTCCTTCCCCCAAGAAGTTCTGTGACTATCCGGACTGTCCTCTGACTGGTGAGCCATACTATATTCCCACGGAATGGCCTGATCTGTCTCAGATCTGGTCTCCTTGGCCAACTCTGTGCAGGTGTCAGGACCCAGAGGTGAGAAACTACCTGCTTTCTCAGGAATGACCCCTCTTTAGAGCTTTCCTGGCATTTGGCCATCCTCACATTAGTAGGTACCAAGAAAGACTGACACTGTCCTTGGTAAATCCAAACAAGTGAGACCACTGGGACTGGGACTGGGACTGGCTCTGGGTGCCTGGCTTCATGAATCCCAAGTTCAGAGATTTCCATCACCAAGGAAGTGAGGTGAGGTCACTTCCTTTAGGAACTGAATGAGGTCACTGCCTTGGCAACCACTTTGTCCTACCAGTGGCTTCCAAGTGTCACATGAGAAGGAGGCTGCCCCTACTTCCTGTGACACTTTCACAATTTAGAATGGTATACAACCATAGGCACCCAGAAACACCTACCCACACAGGCCTGGTTTGGTCCATCTTCTCTAAATTAAGATGTGAGAGGCTGATTCAGACAGAACCCTTCATCCTGAACAGGTTGTTTGCCATTGAACATGACTTTTGTTCTCTCAGGTTCTTCATAGCTGCCTACATCTTCTTCAGTCAACATTTCTGCATGGAACTTTGAGGTTCTCAGCAGGTGGAAGATCCCCTACTTTCCTGTATTGTAAGACCAACTCTGTCCCTCCTCTCTGTAAATTTAGAATGAGGGAACAGTGTATGGTTAGGGTCAATAACATATTTGACTTGTTAGGAATCATTCTGCTGGATGAATAATGGTATTGGGAACCTGCAAAATTTATAAGAATATATATTTGAAATATAAGTATGAAAACATAAATCTAGTTACGATTTGAAGCCAGAAAGGGCATTGGGCCCTTCTTTGGGATATTTAGCTTTGAATTACATTCTGCATTTTAGTCTCAGATAAATCTATACACAATGGAATAAAACCTTGCACCTCAGATGCCTGAATGTCGAAGAGAACATCCAGTCAAAAATGGATAGTCGGTAGGATTTGGAAGATAGTAGGTTTAGGAAGAAGAGTGAGTCTTCGAGTTGGACCAATAGTTTTTTAGCAATAGGGTTTCGTTTAGAGAGTGAATGTAAATGTCAGCACATGTGAAGAGTCAGTCACAATGATGAACTGGGGAAAATATGTAGGAAAGCAGGTCTCAATAGAGACATTAGGAAATCAGAAAAATTATAAAATGCGTGATAGGATTAGACATTTTCAACAGGGTTGAGGTTGAATATATAATCATAGGAAGAAACAAATATATAGTCCCCAACAATATTGACACTTGGGAGAATTAGGCATCCTGGACAAGGATATTTTTAGTAATATATACTCACTTTCAATTTAGGGTTTGGTACAATCATAAGTGTGACCTTTGCATTTTTGTCCAGAATATTACTGTGATAAAATGTATATGTAGATCAGGTGACATGAGTATTTCTTCCACCATTATGGGAAGCAATATTTTTAAAACCCATAAATTAGTATTGGGTATACAAATAGGTGTACCCTGTGTCAATGAATATAGAGATGATGCATGAATAGATCGTACTGTGAATAAATAATATAACTGGATCCAACTTTAGAAATTGGAATTAGAATAAATTGATATCTGAAAATATACAGGAAATCTTATATTGATATTGGTATACATACATTCATTACAACCAATTATAAGTCTAATGGTAATATTAGGGTTACGGTTTATCATGAAGAGGGTGTGTGAGTTTTCCTTCAAAAGTGATTATGGAAATCGAAAATAATGTGTTTGTTAAGAAGTCTCATGAAACGACCAGTCGAAAAACCTGGAGGACTACATGTGTTCGGAAGCAGGAAGTGATTGAAAGTGAAACAAATGTCTTTAATTTTGAAATTTTGGGTGAAAAATTTATCCATGGATGTGCATAAACTGAAGAAATAGTACTGTACCAGTTTTAAATAAAAATGAACGTCAAAATACACATCATGTCCCATAGGAATCTACTTGCATTGATGTTAAACTTGGTAAGTTACGGTAGAAATATTAGGATTTGTATGCACCTTTCACTGAAGTTTGTTTTCAGTACTAGGAAACAAATAAGTATTTCAGGTGGATGAATATTTCTGAGAATAATCTTGTGCAAAGTTGATTACAAATCCATATACATGAATATGAATGTATTTAGGGAGTGAATAATAAGACACATATTTCATATTGTGAAAAATCTGGAGAGTATATATATACAAAACACACACAGACATTATAAAGTGGCAATATATATGCCAATCGAAATTCATGGTGAAATATATATCATCCAAAGATCCCGAAATATTAATTTTAATGAACATGGATTTATGAATAATGTTGTTCAACTAGGAAGGTCACCCATAGGTTGAATTTTAAGATCCAACAGCATTTAGCAGGAGTGATCTCTTCTCATAATTTGTATCTGCCAAGTCAGCCACCTCACAAGAATGTATATGTGATACCAGGTAGGATTCTATATGTGCATATAAAAATACATGTGCTGAATAGGCTACAGAGAAAGGGATACAGGAATTCACATATTCATTAACTTTAAAAACACATGGAGAACTATTTCAATTAAAAATTAACTAGATTTATAACACCTAACCTACATAATGCAAACGGCAAGTCCAACTATACACCATGCCTCTTCTGAACTGCTTGTATTTCTATTCTGTTTGAGTTATTTTTCTCCATCATATTAGGAATAGTAGTCAGAGTCTAGTAGGGTATAGTTTCGTGTCAGGGATTCAGTATTTTGAATGGAAAATTGGAAAATGAATCCAATGTGTATGCAAATATGTGCTACACAAAAATCTTCCCACTTTCATCCACAACAATGCCTTGAAATTACCTTTGCCACAAGTAAGACACAATTAGAGGAGAAGAGTTAGAAAATACGTGAATACATATCTGGAATGGAATACGCTCAGGATTTCCCAACCTTGGAGGTGATAGAGCAGTTTCCATAAGTAAGGGACATGGTAAACACTCCACAAACATGGAGCTCTGCTGGCCTAAATAATTCTTGAGAAACTGCCTCTGAGGTTGGGCACTTGAAATATATGTTGTTGTCAGGAGCTTTAGCTTCCTTTATAGTGAGCCCATCAAAGCTGGGTCTGCATCTATGTGACCTGGAGGACATGGTTTCTTATTTTCCAATGAACCTGAGGCAGCAGTGCTGAATTCTCTCTTTGTAGGTAAACTGTGGCCACTGGGGGCTAAGTGTCACCCCGTGTGGACTGTGAAGCCATTTGGTCCTCTTCCACTTTCTGTTGTGGTTCTTGCTGCTACACTGGGACTTTGGTATTTGCTTCACGAAATACAACAATTTCAACTGGGACACAGTGCTGGAGAGAGTTCTGTCACTGTGGTGGGTCACGGTCTGCAGGAGAATGCACCAACCAGGCTTCTTTCCCACATAGCTTGCACCATTGACCATGTCAACCTGATTCTGAAAATTGCCCTGAAACCTCTCCATATATCAAAATGCCTTTACAAATAAGGGTCTGCTGGCTGCACCATGTCCTTCACAAGCCATTTGGTAGCCAATGGCCAAACCACATGGACCTACCACAGATGTTTTATCACACACCTGCACACCTGCCCACTGCTGCTCTAGGCCCACTACTCAGCAGGCTCCAACTTACTGGCATCTTTTTTCTACATTATTTTTATGAAACCCAGTCAATCAAGGCACCCTCTAGTATACTCATGATCAGCAACAGGACACCCAAAGATTCTCCAGTTCCACCTGGTCATGGGATTTTCAAAAATTTCATGGTATTTATCTAGCCATTTTTCAAGGATGAAGTTGGAGGCACTGTGGGTTTCAAGAACCACTAAATGTTGAGGAAGCTCATTTCAATGAAACTCTGGAGAACTCTCATAGGCAAGGCTTCCCAAAGAGTGGCCAAAAGGTCAAATATAGCCAGGCCCATTGAGGTATACGTTGTGAGTTCCATGTGTGTTTTGACTCTCAACTATGGCTACCAAGTCTTTAAGAATAAAATCATGGGATATCTTGGCTGATATTCCCAGTGCTCTGTGGAAAGCCACCCTGGGCCTTGATCTCAGTTTATAAGAGCGACTCTCATGCGTGGCCTCCTAAAATTTCAACACAATTCATGCAATACTTCTCTGAGGTCAGTTCCAGAACTCAGTCTCTAAGGGGATTCACACCAGACTTCAAGCCCAGGTGGACCCTGTCATCTCTTCCAACCGTCACACAAATGACCATAATTAATACCAAAACAATCCCACATTGCCCTCCTCTTCTTCCATAAAGGCACTCATCATAACATCTGGCTGGAGGTTTCCATGAGGGGCACAGCCCAAGACAGTGTCCAAAATAAGCTCCCTTGGCCCTCATTTGCCTAAAGTCAGGGTGGCTTGGACACCCTTCTTGTGCACCAGGAGTGATCTGTAAGGGTAAAAGAAATTGAAATTAAAGTGTAAAAGTTAAAGTGTAAAAGACCGGGTGTTGTAAAGTTTTTAAGCAGCAAGGCTTGAGTTAAAATGTAAAGGACCAGGTATTGTTAAGTTCCTATGCTACACGCAAAACCTGAAATTCCTGTAGCTTGTAGGACAATTCCCGGACTACCCAGTAAATATTCCCCCTGACTGCCTGGTTTTTTAATAACCTAGGACCCTGTGAGGCCTGGCACATAGGCATTGCAGGGCCTAAACCAATCATTTTGAATGTGTACCCCGCTTTAGAACTGACCTATCACTCCAGCCTTACATGTTCCCACCAATAAATGAACTAATCATGTTTAGGAATTGTTGTTTGATTTTCCCGTGGTGTATGATGATTTCTTAAAGGAGACTGTAATATATGTAAAGTCCCGCCCTGCCCAAAAAGTGTACTTAAGCACTGCTCAACCCCTGCTCGGGGCTCTGGGATGCTCTCCCATCTTGAGTGAGCACGTAGCCCCAGCATGCTGGATTGGATCCTCAATAAACGGCTTTTACTGTTGCATGAGCCGCAGTTTCTTGATGGTCTCTTTCTCCAACATTCGCCGGAACCTTACATTTGGTGCATTGGCCGGGAATCACGCAGCGCAGGACAAGGAGACCTCAACGAACCTTTCTGGGGGTAAGTAAGGCGCCTCTTTCCTTCAAAAATGATTATGGAAATCGAAAATAATGTGTTTGGAAAGAATCTCATGAAAAGAACAGTCAAGAAACATGGAGGAATACATATGTTCTGAAGCAAGAAGTAATTGAAAGTGAACCAAATGCCTGCAGATTTGTGAACTTGTGGATGAAAAGTTATATCCTATGATATCCATCAACTGAAGAAATAGTAATGTACCACTGTTGAATAAAAATGAACTTCAAAATACACATCATGTCCCATAGGATTATACTTGCATTAATGTTAAACTGGGTCAGTTACCATGCAAATATTAGGATTTGTAAGCACAATTCACCGAAGTTTGTTTTCAGTACTGGAAAATAAATATGTATTTTATGTGGATGAATTTTTCTGAGAATAATCTTGTGCAAATTTGATTACAAATCCACATACATGAATATGAATGTATTTAGGGAGTGAATAATAAGACACATATATTTAATATTGTGAAAAATCTGGAGAGTATATATATATATATATATATATATATATATATATATATATTATTTATTTATAAAGATAAAAACACAGACATTAAAATGTAGCAATATATATGCCAATCAAAATTCATCATGAAATATATATCATCCTCATATCCAAAAATATTCTTTTTACTGAGCATGGATTTATGTATAATGTTGTTCATCTAGGAAATTCACCAATTTGTTGAATTTTCAGTTTCATCAGTATTTAGGGGGAGTGATCTCTTTTCACAATTTGTATCATCCAAAAACAGTGAGCTCACAAGAATGTATGTGTGATACCAGGTAGGATTCTAAATATGCATAATAAAATACATGAGATGAATAGGCTACAGAGAAAAGGAGACAGAAATTTACATATGTGTTAACTTTAAAATCTCATGGAGAAGTACTACAATGAAAAGTTGACTAGATTTATAACACATACACTTGATAAAGCAGAAGGCAAGTCCTAGTATACACCATGCCACCTATGAATGGCCTGTATTTCTATTCTGTTAGGTTTCTTTTTCTCCATCATATTAGGATTAGTAGTCAGAGTCTAGTAGGGTATGGGTTAGTGTCAGGGATTCAGTATTTCAAATGGAAAATAGGGAAATGAATCTAATGTGTATGCGAATATTTGTTAGACAAAAATGTTCCTACTGTCATCCAAAAAAATGCCTTGATAGTTCCTTCACCACAAGTAATACACAATTAGTGGAGAAGAGTTTGAAAATCTGTGAATATATATCTGGAAAAGAAAATGCTCAGGAGTTCACAACCTTGGAGGTGGTAGAGGAATTTTCAAAAGTAAGGTAAAGGGTAAACACTTCACAAACATGGAGCTCTGGTGGCCTAATTAATTTCTGAGAAACTGCCTCTGAGTTTGGGCCCTTGAAATGTTTGTTGTTGTCAGGAGCTTTCGCTTCCTTTGTAGTGAGACCATCAAAGCTGCGTCAGCATCTATGTGACCTGGATGACATGGTTCCTTATTTGCAATAGAACATGAGGCAGCAGTTCTGAATTCTCTCTTTGTAGGTAAACTGAGGCCACTGGGGTCTAAGTGTCTAACCATGTGGTCTGTGAAGCCATTTGGTCATACTTCACTTTTCGTGGTGTTTCTTACTGCTGCACTGGGAGTTTGGTATTGGCTTCACAAAATACAAAAAGAAAAACTGGGACACAGTGCTATAGAGAGTACTCTCACGTGTAGTGGGTGAGGGTCTGCAGGAGAATGCACCAACCAGGCTTCTATCCCCAAAAGCTTGCACCCATGTCCATATCAACCTGATTCTGAATATTGCCCTGAAACCTCTCCATATAATAAGGTCCCTTAACTTGTATGGTTCTGCTGGCTGCACCATGTCAGTCACAAGGCATTTGGAAGCCAATGGCAGATCCACATGGCCCCACGACAGATGTTTTATCATACACCTGCCCACCACTGCTCTAGGCCAACTAGTTAGCAGGCCTCAACATTCTGGCATCTCTGTTCTCACCGTTTTCATGAAACCCAGTCAATCAATGCAATGTCTGGTACACTCGTGATCAGCAATAGACATCCAAAGGTTCTCCAGTGCCACCTGTTCATAAGAATTTAAAAAATTTCATGGTATTTATCTAGCCAATTTTCAAAGATAAATTTGGAGGCACTGTGGCATTCAATTCATTCGGGAACCATGAAATGGTGAGGAAGCTCATTTCAATTAAAGCTCGGGAGAACTCTCAGAGGCAAGGCTTCCCAAAGAGTGGCCAAAAGGTCACATTAAGCCAGGCCCATTGAGGTCTACAATTGAGGGCCATGTTTGTTTTGACTCTCAACTATGGCTTCCAAGTCTTTCTGAATAAAGTCATGTGATATCCTGGCTGAGATTCCCAGTGCTCTTTGAAAGCTATCCTGGGCCTAGATCTCAGTCTCCAAGGGCAACTCTCATGCGTGGCCTCCTAAAATCCCAACACAATTCATGCCAATACTTCTCTGAGATCTGTTCCAGAACTCAGTCTCTAAGGGGAATCACTCCAGAATTCAAGCACAGGTGGACCCAGTCATCTCTTCCAACCACCACACAAATGACCACAATTAAACCAAAACACTCCCACATGGCCCTCATCTTCTTTAATTTAGAGACTCATCATAACCTCTGGCTGGAGGTTTCCATGAAGGGCGCAGCTTAAGACAGTGTCCAATATAAGCTCACATGCCCCTCATTTGCCTAAAGTCAGGGTGGCATGGAAACTCTTCCTGTGAAGCAGGAGTGATCAAATAGGCCTGCCAATAATACTGCTCTACTTCTCCAATTTGAGGCCTATTCTCTGTGGGGTATAGATTCTTTATGTGAATTGGGGTCATGAGAAAACTCAAGCAACTATGGGCTACCCTCTGCAGGGCTTTGAAGAATCCATTTGAGTGAGTCGAGGAGTTGGACCAAATGTTCTTTAGATATAGAGTTTTGATTAGAGAGTGAGTGTAAATGTCAGCATATGTGAACAGTCAGTCACAGTGATAAACTGGGGAAAATGTGTAGGAAAGCAGATATCAATGGAGACATTAGGAAATAAGGCAAAGTACAAAGTGAGTGATAGGATAAGACATTTTTAACAGGGTTCAGTTTCAATATATAATCTTAGGAAGAAACAAATATGTAGTCACCAATAGGAATGATATTTGAGATCATTAGTTAATCAGGGCATGGATGTTGTTAGTAATACATGCTCACTTTCAATATAGGCTTTGATACAATCATAAGTGTGACCCTTGCATTTTGTTTCAGGAATATTACTGTGATGAAATGTATATGTATATCAGGTGACTACAGTATTTCTTCCACCATTTCTGAAAGCAATATTTTAAAGACTTAAAAATTAGTATTGGGGATACAAACAGGTATACCATCGGTCTACGAATATAGAGATGATGCCTTAATAGACCATACTGTGAATAAATAATATAACTGGTTCAAACGTTAAATAATGGATTGAATTGATATCTGAAAATATATAGGAAATCTTATATTGATATACATACATTCATTCCAACCAGTTATACATCTAATGGTAATATTAGCGTTATGGTTTATCATGAAGAGTGTGTGAGTTTGGCTTCAAAAGTGATTATGGAAATCAATAATACTGTGTTTGGAAAGAATCTCATGAAAAGAACAGTCAAAAAACATGGAGGAATACATGTGTTCTGAAGTAGGAAGTGATTGAAAGTGAACCAAATGCCTATAAATTTGTAAAATTGTGGATGAAAGGATATATCCTATAATGTCCATAAACTGCAGAAATAGTAATGTACCAGTGTCTGAATAAAAATGAACTTCAAAATACACATCATGGTCCCATAGGTGTCTACTTACATTGATGTGAAACTGGTTCAGTCACTGTAGAAATATTACGAATTGTATACACCATTCACTTAATTTACTTTTCAGTACTAGGAAAAAATATGTATTTAAGGTGGATGAATATTTCTAAGAATAATTTTGTGAAAAGTTGATTATAAATCTACATACACACACATGAGTTTACTTAGGGAGTGTATAATAAGACACATATATTTCATATTTTGAAAATCTTAAGAGTAGATATCTATATCTATATAGATAGATAGATAAATAGATAGATACACACATACACAGACATTAAAATGTAGCAATATATATGCCATTCGAAATTCATCATGAAATATATATCATCCAAGTATCCAAAAATATTCATTTTACTGAACATTTATTTATACATAATATTGTTCATCTAGGAAATTCACCCATAGGTGGAAATTCCAGTTCCATCTGTATTTAGAGGGAGCCATCTCTTCTCACAATTTGTATCTTCCAAAATAAGCGATCTCACAAGAATGTACATGTGATACCAGGTAGAATTCTAAAAATGCATAAAAAAATACATTTGATGAATAGGCTACAGAGAAAGGGAGACAGAAATTTACATATGTGTTAACTTTAAAAACTCATGGAGAAGTATTACAATGAAAAGTTGACTAGATTTATAACACATACCATTGATAAAGCAGAAGGCAAGTCCAAGTATACACCATGCCTCCTATGAAAGGCCTGTATTTCTATTCTGTTAGGTTTCTTTTTCTCCATCATATTAGGTTTAGTAGTCAGAGTCTAGTAGGGTATGGGTTAGTGTCAGGGATTCAGTATTTCAAATGGAAAATAGGAAAATGAATCTAATATGTATGCAAATATGTGCTACACAAAAATCTTCCCACTCTCAGCCAGAACAATGCTTTGACATTACCTTCGCCCCAAATAAGACACAATTAGTGGAGAAGAGTTAGAAAATCTGTGAATACATATGTGGAAAGGAAAATGCTCAGAACTTCACAAACTTGTAGGAGGTAGAACAGTTTACAAAAAGGGAGAGGGTAAACACTTCACAAACATGGAGCTCTGCTGGCCTAATGACTTTTTGAGAAACTGCCTCTGAGGTTGGGCAGTTGAAATATGTTTTTGTCAGGAGCTTTTGCTTCCTTTGTAGTGAGACCATCAATGCTGGGTCTCCATCTATGTGACCTGGATGACATGGTTCCTTATTTTCTAGTGGACATGAGGCAGCAGTGCTGAATTCTCTATTTGTAGGGAAACTTTGGCCACTGGGGTCTAAGTATCTAACCGTGTTGTCTGTAAAGCCATTTGTTCATGCTCCACTTTCGTGGTGTTTCTTACTGCTGCACTGTGAGTTTTGTATTGGCTTCACGAAATACAAGGAGCTCCACTGGGACACAGTGCTGGAGGATGTACTCTCATATGTGGTGGGTGAGGGTATGCAGTAAAATGCACCAATGAGGCTTAAATCCCACATAGCTTTTCAACTCGACAATAGCCCCCTTATTCTGATAATTGGCAGGAATCCTCTCCATATAACAAGATGCCTTTACATAGAAGGGTCTGCTGGATGTACCATGTCAGTGACAAGTCATTTCTAAGCCAATGCCAGATCCACGTGGACCCACAACTGATGTTTTTTCACACACCTACACTCCACTGCTTTATGCCCACTAGTCTGCAGGCTCCAACTTACTGGCATCTATGTTCTACAGCATTTTCATGAAACACAGTCAATTAAGGCACTGTCTGGTACAATCATGATTAGCAACAGGACATCCAAATGTTCTCCAGTGCCACCTGGTCATGGTAATTTCAAAAAATTCATGGTATATATCTAGATATTTTTCAATAATGAAGTTGGAGGCACTGTGGGATTCAATTTATACAGGAACCAATAAATGGTTAGGAATCTCATTTCAATGAAGGCTCTGGTGAACTCTCACAGGCAAGGCTTCCCAAAGAGTGGGCAAAAGGTCTCATGAAGCCAGGCCCATTGAGGTCTACAATGTGAGTTGCATGTGTGTTTTGACTCTCAACTATGGCTGGAATCTTTCAGAATAAAATCTTGTGATATCCTGGCTTAGATTCCCAGTGCTCTGTGTAAAGTCACCCTGGGCCAAGATCTCAGATTCCAATGGTGAATCTCATGTGTGGCCTCCTGAAATCCCAACACAATTCATGGCAATACTTCTCTGAGGTCAGTTACACAACTCAGTCTCTAAGGGGAATCACAACAGAGTTCAAGCCCAGGTGGACCCAGGCATCTCTTCCAATTGCTACACAAATGATGACAATTAAAACCAAAACACTCTCACACGGCCCTCTTCATCTTTTATATAGACACTAATCATAACCTCTAGCTGGAGGTTTCCATGAGGGGCACAGCCCAAGACAGTGTCAAAAATAAACTCCCTTGCCCCTCATTTGCCTAAAGTCAGGGTGGCCTGGACAACGTTAGTGTGAAACAGAAGTGATCAAATAGGCCTGCCGTTAATACTACTCCACTTCTCAAATTTGAGGCATACTGACTGTGGGGTATAGATTTTTAGTGTGAATTGGAGTTATAAGAAAACCCAAGCACCTATTGTCTCCCCTCTGCAGCCCTTTGAAGAACTTATTTGACACAAATGATCCCTATTCTCACTTGATGGAGGTCAGGAATCTTACAGAGGAAGGCGAGAGGCATCATCCACAATCACTGATCTTTTTTCCATTTAGGTTTTGGATGCCCACATGGGATCTTTCTTTAGATTCATCAGGTGCTGAAAATCTAAACCACAGGCTCACACAGGGCCAAGAGGCTGATTCAGACACATCCATTTCCAAAGCTATGAAGCAAAGAGCCACAGGTGATGCCCATTCATTTCCATTTTAAAACTGTTTTCTTCAGGCTTCACAAAGGGGTGGCCTGAGGCAAAGACCTTTCTGACATTCAGAGCAAGAGAACAATAGGTAATCAAAAGGCCCCAAGCAGGGTTTCTCCACGGAGACTTTCCTGGTTACTCTGATATATGAGTTTTCTGAGATGCTCGCCATTCCCTTCAGCTATCCAGTACATGGCCATGTCACAGAGCTTGGAGGTGGTACATATCTTGTACAAAAATACATGATACTAATCTTGAGAGTGGCCAGAATTCATGAAAAAATGGAAAATTAGGTAGATAGCCGGTGTTGCCCATGGATAAGGCAAGCCTCAGTCCATTCATTAATTGGAAAGGATGCATGCTGGGAAGCTTTCTACTAGACAGGACACAACCAATGAGCTATTTTTTTTCTAATATCTACAAAGAAAAATACAGTGGGATACACAGATATAGAAACAGTCTCCTTGTCAAATGACTTACTGGAAACAGTCCACTCCAAACCAAACAAACCTCCTTTTTTACCTATTCTCAGAACATGAGAAAAAACCACAAACACAAACCAACACCCACAAATGCAACTTTTTCCCACAAGTAGGTCTGTCACTATCTGGAGTGTCCTCTGACTGGTAGGCCATATGATGTTCCCCAGAAATGGCCTTTCTGTCTCACATCTGGTCTCCTTGGTCAACTCTGTGAAGTTGTCAGGAGGCAGTGGTGAGCCAATTCCTGTCCTCTCAGGAAAGACCCCTCTTCAGAGCTTTCTTGGTATTTGGCAACCCTTACATCAGTAGGTACCAAGAAAGACTGACTCTGTCCTTAGTGAATCCAAACAAGTGAGCACACTGCAACTGGGACTGGGACTGGCTCTGAGTGCCTGGCTTCCTGGATCACAAAATTCAGAGAGTTCCATCACCAAGGAAATGAGGTGAGGTCACTACCTTCAGGAAATAAATGAGGTCCCTGTCTTGGCCACCACTTTGTCCTAACAGTTGCATCCTAGTGTCTCCTGACATGGAGGCTGCCCTACTTCCTGTGATACATTCACATGTTAGAATGGTATAGAAACCAAAGTCACCTGGGAATAGCTCTCCACACAGGCCTGCTTTTGTCCATCTTCCCTGCATTAAAAATAGAGAGGATGACTCAGACACATCCTTTCATCCTGACCATGTTGTTTGCCATGGAATATGACTTTTGTTCTCTCAGGTCTTTCATAGCTGCCAACATCTTCTCCAGGGATTATTTCTGCATGGATTTTGAGGTACTCAGCAGGTGGAAGATCTCCTAACTTCCTGTATTGTAATATCAACTTTATCCCTGCTCTTCTGTAAAGTGAGATTGAGGGAACATTGTATGGTTAGGGTTAATAGCATGTTCCATTTGGCTTAGGAATCATTCTGCTGGATGAATAATGGTATTGGGAACCAGCGATATTTAAAAGAATATAGAGGTAAAATATAAGTATGAAAACAGAAATCTAGGTAATATTTTAAGCCCAGAAGGATTTGGGCCCTTGATTGGGATCCTTAGCTTGAGTAATGTTTTCCACCGAGGTCTCAGTTAAATCCATATACAATGGCATAAGACCCTGTACCTCAGATGATTGAATGTAGAAGAGAACATCCAGTGAAAAAGGGATAGTGTGTAGGATTAGAAAGATAGTCAGTAGGTTTAAAAGGAAGAGTGAGTCTAGGATTTGGACCAAAAGTTCTTTAGCAATAGGTTTCGGTTAGAGAGTGAATATTAATGGCACCATATGTGAAAAGTCGGGCACAATGATGAACTGGGAAAAAATATGTAGGAAAGCAGACATCAATAGAGACATTAGGAAATCAGGCAAAGTATAACGTGAGTGATAGGATTAGACATTTTCAACAGGGTTGAGGTTGAATACATAATCTTAAAAAGAAACAAAAATATAGTCACCAATTGGATTGACATTTGAGAGCATTAGGCAAACTGGGCATGGATGTTTTTAGTAATCCATGTTCACATTCCATTGAGGCTTTATTGCAATCATAACGGTGACCTTTGCATTTTGTGTCCAGAATATTACTGTGATAATATGTATATGTAGATCAGGTGACATGAGTATTTCTTCCACCTTTTCTGGGAGCAATATTTTGAAAACATATGAATTAGTACTGGGGATACTAATAGGTTTACCCTGTGTTGATGAATATAGAGATGATGCATTAATAGACCATACTGTGAAAAAATTATATGACTGGTTCCAAATTTAAATAATGGATTGTTTTAATATCTGAAAATATAGAGGAAATCATATATTGATATACGTACATTAATTCCAACCAGTTATATATCTAATGGTATTATTAGGGTTACCGTTTATCATGAATAGTGTGTGAGTTTTGCTTCAAAAATGATTATTCAATCGAAAATAACGTGTTTAGAAAGAAGTCCAGTGAAAAGACCCGTCAAGAAACATGAAGGAATATATGTGTTCCGAAGGAGGAAGTGATTGAAAGTGAACCAAATATTTATAAATTTGTGAACTTGTGAATGAAAGGATATATTTTATGATGTCCATAAACTGAATAAATAATAACGTACCAAGTTTGAATAAAAATGAACTTTAACAAACACATCATATCAAATAGGAATGTATTTGCATTGATGTTAAACTTGGTCAGTTACTCTAGAAATATTAGGTTTTGTAAGAACCCTTCCCTGAAGTTAGTTTTCAGCACTAGGAAACAAATATGTATGTCAGTGGATGTATATTTCTGAGAATAAACTTGTTAAAAGTTAATTATAAATCCACATATATGAATATGAATGAATTCAGGTGGTGTATAAGAAGACATATATTTCATATTTTGGAAAATCTGGAGACTATATATATATATATATATATATATATATATATATATATATATATATAGACACCAAACACACACACATTATAATGTCACAATATATATGTCAATCGAAATTCATCATGAAAAATAACTCATCCGCATATCCCAAAATATTCATTTTACTGAACATGGATGTATGTAGAATGTTGTTCATCTAGGAAGCTCACCCATGGGTTGAATTTTCTGTACCAACAGCATTTAGGAGGAGTGATCTCTTCTCACAAATAGTATCTGCCAAGTCAGCCACCTCACAAGAATGTACGTGTGAAACCAGGTAGGATTCTATTTGTGCATATAAAAATACATGTGCTTAATAGGCTACAGAGAAAGGGAGACAGGAATTCATATATTTCTTAACTTTAAAAACACATGGAATAGTGTGTAGTGTCCCTCTTTATCCCTTTTGATTAACTTTGGCTTAAAAAAAAGAATTTTATTGAGAATTTTTGTATATATGTTTGTCAGGAATATTGCTCTGAAGTTTTCTTTCCTTGATGTGTCTTTGTCTGATTTTGGTATGTGAGTGATACTATCCTCATGAAATGAGTTTGGAGGAGTTCCATGCTTTTCTATTTTATGGAATAATTTGAGGAGTATTGTGATGAATGCTTCTTTGAAGGTCTTGTAGAACTTGACTGAGAATCTGTCTGTTCCTGGGCTTTGCTTGATTGGTAGGCTGTTGACAGCAACTTCTATTTCATTGCTTGAAATTGATTTGTTTAAATTGTTCATGTCCTACTAATTCAGTTTGGGTATATCTCTAAAATTTTATTGATGTCATCATGGTATTTTAATTTATTAGAGTATAAATTTTCAAATTAGTTTTTAATTATTCTCTGTATTTTAGTTGTGTACTCTGTAAAAGTTCTTTTACGATCCTTAATTTTAGTAATTTGAGGTTTTTTTTCTTCATTAGCTTGGTTAAGGATGTGTCAATTTTATTTAGTTTTCGAAGATTAAATTTTGTTTTGTGTCAAAAAAAAATAACATATGGAAAAGTATTTCAGCAAATTGAATAGATTTATAACTCCTACCTTATATCATGCAAAGGCAAGTCCAACTATACACCATGTCCCTTCTGAAATGCTTGTATTTCTATTCTGTTTGGGATATTTTTCTCCATTATATTAGTATTAGTAGTCACAGTCTAGTAGGGTATATGAATGTTTCTGAGAATAATCTTGAGAAAAGATGATTATAAATACACATTCATGAATATGAAAAATTTAGGAAGTGCAAAATAAGACAAAAATATTCCATATTTTCAAAAATTTGGAGAGTATATCTATATCTATCTATATCTATATCTATATCTATAAACACACACACACACACACACAACACTCACAGACATTAAAAAGTACCAATATAAATGCCAATAGAAATTCATCAGTAAATATATATCATCCACAGATGCAAAAATGTTTATTTTACTGAACATGAGTTTATGTATAATGTTGTTCTACTAGGACGCTCTCCTATAGGTTGAATTTTCATTTAAAACAGTTTTAGGAGGAGTGAACTCTTCTCACAATTTGTATCTGCCAAGACAGCCACCTCACAAAAATGTACGTGTGATACCTGGAAGGATTCTATATATGCATATAAATATACATGTGTGAATAGGCTACAGAAAAGGGAAAAAAGAATTCACATATTTGTTAAATTTAAAAACACATGGAGAATATTTCCATTAAAATTTGACTAGATTTATAACACCTACCTTATATAATGCAAATGTCAAGTCCAACTATACAACATGTCTCCTCTGAAGTGCTTGTATTTCTATTGTGTTGGGTTAATTTTTCTCATTATAATAGGATGAATAGTCTGAGTCTACTAGGTATGGGTTAGTTTCAGGGATTCAGTATTTGAATGGAAAATTGGAAAATGAATCCAATGTGTATGTAAATATATGCTGCACAAATATCCTCCCGCTCTCATCCAGAACAATGCCTTGATATTACCTTCACCCCAAGTAAGACGCAATTAGAGGAGAAGAGTTACAAAATCAGTGAATACATATCTGGAATGGAAAATGCTCAGGAGTTCACAACCTTTGAGGTGGTAGAGGAGTTTCCAAAATTAAGGGACAGGGTAAACACTCCACAAACATGGAGCTCTGCTGGCCTAAAAACTTTTTGAGAAACTGCGTCTGAGCTTCCGCAATTGAAATATATGTTGTTTTCAGATGATTTGGCTTCTTTGTAGTGAGACCATCAAAGCTGGGTCTGCATCTATGTGACCTGGAGGACATGTTTTCTTATTTTCCAATGAACAAGATGAAGCAGTGCTGAATCCTCTCTTTGTAGGTAATCTGAGGCCACTGGGGACTAAGTGTCTCCCCGTGTGGACTGTGAAGCCATTAGGTCCTCCACCACTTTTTGTGGTGTTTTTCCTGCTGCATTGTGAGTTTGGTATTTGTTTCACGAAATACTAGGAGCTAAACTGAGACACAGTGCTGGAGGGAGTTGTGTCACGAGTGGTGGGTCAGGGTCTGCAAGAGAATGCACAAACTAGGCTTCTATCTCTCACAGCTTGGCCCATTGCCCCCTTGTCCATATCAACCTGATTCTTCATTTTCCTCTGAAAACTCTCCATATAACAAGATGCCTTTACATATAAGGGTCTGCTGGCTGCACCATGTCAGTTACAAGCCATTTGGAATCCAATGGTAGATCCACATGGCCCTACCACGGATGTTTTATCAAACACCTCCCCACCACTGCTCTAGACCCACTACTCAACAGGCTCCAACTTACTGGCATCTCTGTTCTACATCATTTTCATGAAACTCAGTAAATCAAGGCACTGTCTGGTATACTCATGAACAGTAACAGGACATCCAATATTTCTCCAGTGCCACCTGGTCATAGGAATTTTAAAAATTTCATGGTATTTATCTATCCATTTCTCGAGCATGAAGTTGAAGGCACTGTGGATTTCAATTCATGCAGCAAACATTAAATGGTGAGGAAGCTCATTTCAATGAATTCTCTGGAGAACTCTCACAGGCAAGGCTTCCCAAAGAGTGGACAAAAGGTCACATTAGGCCAGGCCCATTGAGGTCTACAATGTGAGGTCCATGTGTGTTTTGACTCTCAACTATGGCTGCCATTTCTTTAACAATAAAATCATGTGATATCCTTGCTGAGTTTCCCAGGCCTCTGTGGAAATCCACCCAGGACCTAGGTCTCAGTTTCCAAGAGCGACTTTCATGCTGGGCCTATTAAAATCCCAACAAAATTCATGACAATGTTTCTCTGAGTTCAGTTCCAAAACCCAGTCTCTAAGGGGTATCACACCAGAGTTCAAGCCTACGTGTACCCAGTCATTTTTTCCAATGCCACACAAATGACCAAAATTAAAACCAAAACACTCCCACATGGCCCTCATCTTATTCCATATAGGGAATCATCTTAACCTCTGGCTGGAGGTTTCCATGAGGGGCGCAGCCCAAGACAGTGTCCAAAATCAGCTCGTTTGCCCCACATTTGCCTAACGTCAGGGTAGCCTGGACACAGTTTCTGTGAACCAGGATTGAACAAATAAGCCTGCCGTTAATACTTCTGTGTTCCTCCAATTTGAGGCCTACTGATTTTAGATATCGATTCTTTAGGTGATTTAGAGTCATGCAAAAACACAAGCACCTCTGCAGGGCTTTGAAGAACTCATTTGACCCAAAGAATCCCTATTCTCATTTGATGGAGTGCAGGAACCTAACAGAGGAAGGCAAGAGACTTCATCCACAATGAATGATATTTTCTGCCATTTTGGTTTTGGAAGCTCACATGGGATCATTCTTAAGATCCATCAGGTGCTGAGAATCTAAGTCACAGCCACACACAGGTCCAAGAGGCTGATAAAGACACATCCCTTTCGAAAGCAATTAAGCAAGAGGCACAGGTGAGGCCCATTCATTTCCATTTGAAAACTGTTTTATTCAGGCTTCACAAAGGGGTGGCCTGAGCAAAGACCTTCCTGACATTCAGTGCAACACAACAATAAGTAAGCAAAAGGCCCAGAGCAGGGTTTCTGCACTGAGACTATCCTGGTCACACTGATATCTGAGTTTTCTGAGATGCTCGCCATTCTCTTCAGCTATCCAGTACATGGTCATGTCACAGAGCTTGGAGGTGGTACATATTTAGGACACAAATCCATGAGCCTATTCTGGAGAGTGGCCAGAATTCAGGAAGAAAACAACAACTTAGAAAGATAGCAGGTGTTGCACATCGATAAGACAAGCTGCAGTCCATTCATATATTGGGCAGGATGAATTATGGGAAGATTTATACTAGACAGGACAGATCCATTAATGCATTCTCTTTTCTAATGTGTACAACAACGGACACAGTGGGATACACAGAAACAGAAACACTCGCCGTGTCAAATGACTTACTAGAAACTGTCCAGTCCAATCCAAACAAACCGCCTTTCCTATCTATTCTCAGAACTTGAGACAAAACAACAAACCCACACCCACTCCCACAAAGGCACCTCCTTCCCCCAAGTAGGTCTGTGACTATCCGGAGTGTCCTCTGACCAGTGGGCCATACAATGTTCCCCCGAAATGGCCTGTCTTCTCTCAGATTGTGTTTCCTTGACCAACTCTGTGAAGATGTCAGGAAAAAGTGGTTATCCACTACCTGTTTTCTCAGAAATGGTCCACCTTCAGAGCTCTCCTGACATTTGGCCATTCTCACATCATTAGGTACCAAGAAAATTGACTCTGTCCTTGGGAAATCCAAACAAGTGAGCCCACTGGGACTGGGACTTTGACTGCATCTGGGTGCCTGGCTTCTTGGATACCAAGTTCAGAGAGTTCCATCACCAAGGAAATGAGGTATGTCACATTCTTTGGAACTGAATGAGGTCACTGCCTTGGCAACCACTTTGTCCTAACAGTTGCTTCCAAGGGTAACATAAGATGGAGGTTGCCCCTACTTCCTGTGACACTTTCATAAGGTAGAATGTATATCAACCATTGGCACCCGGGAACAACTCTCCACTAAGGCCTGGTTTGGTCCCTCTTCTCTACAATAAGAAGAGAGATGCAGATTCAGAAACATCCCTTCATTCTGACCAGGTTGTTTGCCATGGAAGATGACTTTTGCTCTCTCAGTTGCTTCATACCTGTGTACAACTTCTCCAGGTATCATTTTTGCATGGACATTTGAGGTTCTCATTAGGTGGAAGGTCCCCAACTTTCCTGTATTGTAAGAACCACTCTGTCCCTGCTCTTCTGTAAAATGATTGAGGGAACAGTGTATACTTGGGGTTAAAAACAGGTTTGATTTGGGTTACGAACGATTCTGTGCGATGAATAATGGTATTGGTAACCTGCAATATTTACAAGAATATAGAGGTGATATATAAGTATGAAAAGAGAAATCTAGGTATGATTTGAAGCCCAGAAGGGTTTTGCCCTTGATTGGGATACTTAGCTTTGAATTATGTTCTGCAAAGATGTCTCAGATAATTCGATATACAATGGCATTGGACTTTGTACATTGGATGATTTAATTTAGAAGAGAACATCCAGTCAAAAAGGGATATTCAGTATGATTAGGAAGATAGTCGGTAGGTTTAGGAAGAAGAGTGAGTATAGGATTTGGACCAAAAGTTCTTTAGCAATACACTTTTGGTTATAGAGTGAATGTAAATGTCAGCTCATATGAAGAGTCAGTCACTATGTTGAACTGGGGAAAATATGTAGAAAAGCAGATATCAATAGAAACATTACGAAATCAGGCAAATTATAAAGTGAGTGATAGAATTGGACATTTTCAACAGGGTTGGGTTTGAATATATAAATTAGGAAAAAACAAAAATGTAGTCACCAATAGGATTGACAATTGACAGCATTAGGCAACCTGGACACGGATGTTTTTAGAAATCCATGTTCACCTTCCATTTAGGATTTGGTACAATCATAAGTGTGACCTTTCCATTTTTGTCCAGAATATTACTGTGATAATGAGGTGACATGAGTATTTCTTTCACCATTTCTGGGAGCAATATATTGAAGATGTAAAATAAGAATCGGGGTACAAAGAGGTGTACCCTGTTTCTATGAACATAGAGAAAAAGCATGAATAGACCATACTGTGAATAAATAATATAACTTTTTTGAACTTTACGTAATGAATTGAACTGATATCTGAAAAATTAAAGGGAATCGTATATTGATATACAATCATTCATTCCAACCAGTGATATATCTAATGGAAATATTAGTGTTTTGGTTTATCATGAAGAGTGTGTGAGGTTTGCTTCAAAATGATTATGGAAATTCAAAATAATGTGTATGGAAAGAAGTCTCATGAAAAGACCAGTCAAGAAACCCTGAGAATACATGTGTTCAGAAGCAAGAAGTGATTAAAGTTGAAACAAATGCCTATTAATTTGTGAACTTGTGGATGAAATGTATATCCTATGATGTGCAAAAACTGAAGAAACAATAATGTACCAGTGTCGAATACAAATGAATGACAAATTACATATCATGTCCCATAGGAGTCTACTTGCATTGATGTTAGACTGGGTCAGTTACTGTAGAATAATTAGGATTTGTATGCACCATTCACTGAAGTTAGTTTTCAGTACTAGGAAACAAATATGTATTTCAGGTGGATGAATATTTCTGATTATAATCTTGTGAAAAGTGGATTATAAATCCACATACATGAACATGAATGAATTTAGAGAGTGTATATTAGACATATATATTTCATATTTTGAAAAATTTGGAGAGTATATCTATATCTATATCTACACACACACACACACACACACAAACACACACAACACTCACAGACATTAAAAAGTGCCAATATACATGCGAATCGAAATTCATCAGTAAATATATATCATCCACAGATGCAAACATATTTATTTTACTGAACATGAGTTTATGTATAATGTTGTTCTACTCGGACGCTCTCCTATAGGTTGAATTTTCATTTCCAACAGCATTTAGGAGGAGTGAACTCTTCTCACAATTTGTATCTGCCAAGACAGCCACCTCACAAAAATGTGCGTGTGATACCTGGTAGGATTCTATATATGCATATAAATATACTTGTGTGAATAGGCTACAGAAAAGGGAAACAAGCATTCACATATTTGTTAAGTTTAAAAACACATGGAGAATATTTCCATTAAAATTTGACTAGATTTATATCTTCTAACTAATATAATGCAAATGTCACGTCCAACTATACAACATGTCTCCTCTGAAGTGCTTGTATTTCTATTGTGTTGGGTTGATTTTACCCATTATATTAGGATGAATAGTCTGAGTCTACTTGGTATGGGTTAGTGTCAGGGATTCAGTACTTCGAATGGAAAATTGGAAAATGAATCCAATGTGTATGTAAATATATGCTGCACAAATATCCTCCCGCTCTCATCCAGAAGAATGCCTTGACATTACCTTCACCCCAAGTAAGACACAATTAGAGGAGAAGAGTTACAAAATCAGTGAATACATATCTGGAATGTAAAATGCTCAGGAGCTCACAACCTTGGAGGTGGTAGAGGAGTTTCCAAAACTAAGGGACAGGGTAAACACTCCACAAACATGGAGCTCTGCTGGCCTAAAAACTTTTTGATAAACTGCCTCTGAGCTTCCGCACTTGAATTATATATTGTTTTCAAGAGATTTGGCTTCCTTTGTAGTGAGACCATCAAAGCTGGGTCTGCATCTATGTGACCTGGAGGACATGGTTTCTTATTTTCCAATGAACAAGATGAAGCAGTGCTGAATCCTCTCTTTGTAGGTAAACTGAGGCCACTGAAGACAAATTGTGTCCCCATGTGGACACCGAAGCCATTTGGTCCTCCTCCACATTTTGTGATTATTTTTCTGCTGCACTGTGAGTTTGGTATTTGTTTCCCGAAATACTAGGAGCTAAACTGGGACACAGTGCTGGAGGGAGTTCTGTCACGTGTGGTGGGTCAGGGTCTACAAGAAAATGCACCAACTAGGCTTCTATCTCTCACTGCTTGCCCCATTGCCCCCATGTCCATATCAACCTGATTCTTCATTTTCCTCTGAAAACTCTCCATATAACAAGATGCCTTTACATATAAGGGGCTGCTGGCTGCACCATGTCAGTTACAAGCCCTTTGGAATCCAATGGTAGATCCACATGGCCCTACCACGGATGTTTTATCAAAAACCTCCCCACCACTGCTCTAGACCCACTACTCTGCAGCCTCCAACTTACTGGCATCTCTGTTCAACACCATTTTCATGAAACTCAGTAAGTCAAGGCACTGTCTGGTATACTCATAATCAGCAACAGGACATCCAATGTTTCTCCAGTGCCACCTGGTCATAGGAATTTCAAAAATTTCATGGTATTTATCTAGCCATTTTTCAAGCATGAAGTTGGAGGCAATGGGGGTTTCCATTCATTCAGCAAACATTAAATGGTGAGGAAGCTCATTTCAATGAATTCTCTGGAGAACTCTCACAGGCAAGGCTTCCCAAAGAGTGGAAAATGGTCACATTAGGCCAGGCCCATTGAGGTCTACAATGTGAGGTCCATGTGTGTTTTGACTCTCAACTATGGCTGCCATTTCTTTAAGAATAAAATCATGTGATATCCTTGCTGAAATTCCCAGGCCTCTGTGGAAATCCACCCGGGGCCTAGGTCTCAGTTTCCAAGAGTGACTTTCATGCGTGGCCTCTTAAAATCCCAACAAAATTCATGGCAATGCTTCTCTGAGTTCAGTTCCAAAACCCAGTCTCTACGGGGAATGACACCAGATTTCAAGCCCACGTACACCCAGTCATTTTTTCCAATGCCACACAAATGAAAAAAATTAAAACCAAAACACTCCCACATGGCCCTCATCTTATTCCATATAGTCAATCATCTTAACCTCTGGCTGGAGGTTTCCATGAGGGGCGCAGCCCAAGACAGTGTCCAAAATCAGCTCCTTTGCCCCTCATTTGCCTAAAGTCAGGGTAGCCTGGAAACCGTTTCTGTGAATGAGGAGTGAACAAATAAGCCTGCCGTTAATACTTCTGTGTTTCTCCAATTTGAGGCCTACTGAATTTAGGTATCGATTCTTTAGGTGATTTCGAGTCATGCGAAAACACAAGCACCTCTGCAGGGCTTTGAAGAACTCATTTGACCCAAAGAATCCCTATTCTCATTTGATGGAGTGCAGGAACCTAACAGAGGAAAGCAAGAGAATTCATTCACAATGAATGATATTTTTTGCCATTTTGGGTTTGGAAGCTCACATGGGATCATTCTTAAGATCCATCAGGTGCTGAGAATCTAAGTCACAGCCACACACAGGTCCAAGAGTCTGATAAAGACACATCCCTTTCCAAAGCAATTAAGCAAAGAGCCACAGGGGAGGCCCATTCATTTCCATTTGAAAACTGTTTTCTTCAGGCTTCACAAAGGGGTGGCCTAAGGCAAAGACCTTCCTGACATTCAGTGCAACACAACAATAAGTAAGCAAAAGGCCCAAAGCAGGGTTTCTGCACTGAGACTTTCCTGGTCACACTGATATCTGAGTTTTCTGAGATGCTTGCCATTCTCTTCAGCTATCCAGTACGTGGCCATGTCACAGAGCTTGGAGGTGGTACCATTTTGGACACAAATCCATGAGCCTATTTTGGAGAGTGGCCAGAATTCGGGAAGAAAACAACAACTTAGAAAGATAGCAGATGTTGCACATCGATAAGACAAGCTGCAGTCCATTTATATATTGGCAGGATGAATTATGGGAAGATTTATACTAGACAGGACACATCCATTAATGCATTCTCTTTTCTAATGTCTACAACAATGGACACAGTGGAATACACAGAAACAGAAACACTCGCTGTGTCAAATGACTTACTAGAAACTGTCCACTCCAAACCAAACAAACCTACTTTCCTATCTATTCTCAGAACATGAGACAAAACAACAAACCCACACGCACTCCCACAAAGGCACCTCCTTCCCCCAAGTAGGTCTCTGACTATCTGGGGTGTCCTCTGACTGGTGGGCCATACTATGTTTTCCCGAAATATCCTGTCTTCTCTCCGATCTTGTTTTCTTGAACAACTCTGTGAAGAAGTCAGGAAAAAGTGGTTAGCCACTACCTGTTTTCTCAGGAAAGGTCCATCTTCAGAGCTCTCCTGGCATTTGGCCTTCCTCACATCATTAGGTACCAAGAAAACTGACTCTGTCCTTGGTAAATCCAAACAAGTGAGCCCACTGGGACTGGGACTGGGACTGCCTCTGGCTGCCTGGCTTCTTGGATACCAAGTTCAGAGAGTTCCATCACCAAGGAACTGAGGTATGTCACATTTTTTGGAACTGAATGAGGTCACTGCCTTGGCAACCACTTTGTCCTAACAGTTGCTTCCAAGGGTAACATAAGATGGAGTTTGCCCCTACTTCCTCTGACACTTTCATAAGGTAGAATGTATATCAACCATTGGCACCCTGGAACAGCTCTCCACCCAGGCCTGGTTTGGTCCATGTTCTCTACAATAAGAAGAGAGAGGCCGATTCAGACACATCCCTTCATCCTGACTAGGTTGTTTGCCATGGAAGATGACTTTTGCTCTCTCAGGTGCTTCATACCTGCTTACAACTTCTCCAGGTATGATTTGTGCATGGACATTTGAGGTTCTCTTAATGTGGAAGGTCCCCAACTCTCCTGTATTGTAAGAACCACTCTGTCCCTGCTCTTCTGTAAAATGATTGAGGGAACAGTGTATACTGGGGGTTAAAAACAGGTTTGATTTTGGTTATGTATGACTCTGTGCGATGAATAATGGTATTGGGAACCTGAAATATTTACAAGAATATTGAGGTGAAATATAAGTATGAAAACACAAATCTAGGTATGATTTGAAGCCCAGAAGGGTTCTGCCCTTGATTGGGATACTGAACTTTGAATTATGTTCTGCAAATTTGTCTCAGATAATTTGATATACAATGGCATAGGACCTTGTACATTGGATGATTGAATTTAGAAGAGAACATCTAGTCAAAAAGGGATATTCAGTAGGATTAGGAAGATAGTCAGTAGGTTTCGGAAGAAGAGTGAGTATAGGATTTGGACCAAATGTTCTTTAGCAATAGACTTTCAGTTATAGAGTGAAAGTATATTTCAGCAAATATGAAGAGTCAGTCACTATGTTGAACTGGGGAAAATATGTAGAAAAGCAGATATCAATAGAAACATTACGAAATCAGGCAAAGTATAAAGTGAGTGATAGAATTAGACATTTTCAACAGGTTTGAGTTTGAATATATAAACTAGGAAAAAACAAAAATGTAGTCACCAATAGGATTGACAGTTGACAGCATTAGGCAACCTGGAAATGGATGTTTTTAGAAATCCATGTTCACTTTCCATTTAGGCTTTGGTACAATCATAAGTGTGACCTTTCCATTTTTTATCCAAAATATTACTGTGATAATGAGGTGACATGAGTAATTCTTTCACCATTTCTGGGAGCAATATATTGAAGATGTAAAATAGAATCGGGGGTAGAAAGAGGTGTACCCTGTTTCTATGAACATAGAGAAAAAGCATGAATAGACCATACTGTGAATAAATAATATAACTTTTTTGAACTTTAAATAATAAATTGAACTGATATCTGAAAAATTAAAGGAAGTCGTATATTGATATACAATCATTCATTCCAACCAGTTATATATCTAATGGAAATATTAATGTTTTGGTTTATCATAAAGAGTGTGTGAGTTTTGCTTCAAAATGATTATGGAAATTCAAAATAATGTGTTTGGAAAGAAGTCTCATGAAAAGACCATTCAAGAAACCCTGACAATACATGTGTTCTGAAGCAAGAAGTGATTAAAGTTGAAACAAATGCCTATTAATTTGTGAACTTGTGGATGAAATGTATATCCTATGATTTGCAAAAACTGAGGAAACAATAATGTAGCAGTGTCGAATACAAATGAATGACAAATTACATATCATGTCCCATAGGAGTCTACTTGCATTGATTTTAGACTGGGTCAGTTCAGTAGAATAATTAGGATTTGTATGCACAATTCACTGAAGTTAGTTTTCAGTACTAGGAAACAAATATGTATTTCTAAGTGGATGAATATTTATGATTATAATCTTGTGAAAAGTTGATTACAAATCCACATACATGAACATGAATGAATTTAGAGAGTGTATATTAGACACATATATTCCATATTTTGAAAAATTTGGAGAGTATATCTATATCTATATCTACATCTATATATATATCTATATCTATCTATCTATCTATATATATATATATATATATATATATATATATATATATATATACACACACACACACGCACACACACACACACACACACACACACAACACTCACAGACATTAAAAAGTACCAATATAAATGCCAATCGAAATGCATTAGTAAATATATATCATCCACAGATGCAATCATATTTATTTTACTGAACATGAGTTTATGTATAATGTTGTTGTACTAGGACGCTCTCCTATAGGTTGAATTTTCATTTCCAACAGCATTTAGGAGGAGTGAACTCTTCTCACAATTTGTATCTGCCAAGACAGCCACCTCACAAAAATGTACATGTGATACCTGGTAGGATTCTATATATGCATATAAATATACATGTGTGAATAGGCTACAGAAAAGGGAAACAAGAATTCACATATTTGTTAAGTTTAAAAACACATGGAGAATATTTCAATTAAAATTTGACTAGATTTATAACTCCTACCTTATATAATACAAATGTCAAGTCCACCTATACAACATGTCTCCTCTGAAGTGCTTGTATTTCTATTGTGTTGGGTTAATGTTCCCCATTATATTAGGATGAACTGTCTAAGTCTACCAGGTATGGGTTAATGTCAGGGATTCAGTACTTCGAATGGAAAATTTGAAAATGAATACAATGCGTATGTAAATATATGCTGCACAATTTCCTCCCTCTCTCATCCAGAAGAATGCCTTGACATCACCTTCACCCCAAGTAAGACACAATTAGAGGAGAGGAGTTACAAAATCAGTGAATACATATCTGGAATGGAAAATGCTCAGCAGTTCACAACCTTGGAGGTGGTAGAAAAGTTTCCAAAACTAAGGGACAGGGTAAACACTCCACAAACATGGAGCTCTGCTGGCCTAAAACTTTTTGAGAAACTCCTCTGAGATTCCGCACTTGAAATATATGTTGTTTTCAGGAGATTTGGCTTCCTTTGTAGTGAGACTATGAGAGCTGGGTCTGCATCTATGTGACCTGGAGGACATGGTTTCTTATTTTCCAAAGAACTAGATGAAGCAGTGCTGAATCCTCTCTTTGTAGGTTAACTGATGCCACTGGAGACTAAGTGTCTCCCCGTTTGGACTGTGAAGCCATTTGGTCCTCCTCCACTTTTTGTGGTGTTTTTCCTGCTGCACTGTGAGTTTGGTATTTGTTTCACGAAATACTAGGAGCTAAACTGGGATACAGTGCTGGAGGGAGTTGTGTCACGTGTGGTTGGTCAGGGTCTGCAAGGGAATGCACCAACTAGGCTTCTATCTCTCACAGCTTGGCCCATTGCCCCCTTGTCCATATCAACCTGATTCTTCATTTTCCTCTAAAGACTCTCCATATAACAAGATGCCTTTACATATAAGGGTCTGCTGGCTGCACCATGTCAGTTACAAGCCCTTTGGAATCCAATGGTAGATCCACATGGCCCTACCACGGATGTTTTATCAAACACCTCCCCACCACTGCTCTAGACCCACTACTCAGCAGGCTAAAACTTACTGGCATCTCTGTTCTACACCATTTTCATGAAACTCAGTAAATCAAGGCACTGTCTGGTATACTCATAATCAGCAACAGGACATCCAATGTTTCTCCAGTGCCACCTGGTCATAGGAATTTCAAAAATTTCATGGTATTTATCTAGCCATTTTTCAAGCATGAAGTTGGAGGCACTGTGGGTTTCAATTCATGCAGCAAACATTAAATGGTGAGGAAGCTCATTTCAATGAAATCTCTGGAGATCTCTAAAAGGCAAGGCTTCCCAAAGAGTGGACAAAAGGTCACATTAGGCCAGGCCCATTGAGGTCTACAATGTGAGGTCCATGTGTGTTTTGACTCTCAACTATGGCTGCCATTTCTTTAAGAATAAAATCATTTGATATCCTTGCTGAGTTTCCCAGGCCTCTGTGGAAATCCACCCGGGGCCTAGGTCTCAGTTTCCAAGAGCGACTTTCATGCGTGGCCTCTTAAAATCCCAACAAAATTCATGGCAATGCTTCTCTGAGTTCAGTTCCAAAACCCAGTCTCTAAGGGGAATCACACCAGAGTTCAAGCCCACGTGGACACAGTCATTTCTTCCAACTGTCACACAAATGACCAAAATTAAAACTGAAACACTCCCACATGGCCCTCATCTTATTCCATATAGTAACTCATCTTAACCTCTGGCTGGAGGTTTCCATGAGGCGCGCAGCCCAAGACAGTGTCCAAAATCAGTTCATTTGCCCCTCATTTGCCTAAAGTCAGGGTGGCCTGTACTCCGTTTCTGTGAACCAAGAATGATCAAATAAGCCTGCCGTTAATTCTTCTGTGTTTCTCCAATTTGAGGCCTACTGATTTCAGGAATACATTCTTTATGTGATTTAAAGTTATTCGAAAACCCAAGCACCTCTGCAGAGATTTGAAGAACTCATTTGACCCAAAGAATCCCTATTCTCACTTATGGAGTTCAGGATTTTAACAGAGGAAGGCAAGAGAATTCATCCACAATGAAAGATTTTTTGCCCTTATGGTTTTGGATGCACGCAGGGGATCATTTTTAGATTCATCAGGTGCTGAGAATCTAAGTCACAGCCACACACATGGCCAAGAGGCTGATTCAGACACATCCTTTCCCAAAGCAATGAAGCCAGAAGCCACAGGTGATGCCCATTCATTTCCATTTGAAAACTGTTTTCTTCAGGCTTCACAAAGGGGTGGCCTGAGGCAAAGACCTTCCTGACATTCAGTGCAACACAACAATAAGTCAGCAAAAGGCCCAAAGCAGGGTTTCTTCACTGAGACTTTCCTGGTCACACTGATATCTGAGTTTTCTGAGATGCTCGCCATTCTCTTCAGCTATCCAGTACATGGCCATGTCACAGAGCTTGGAGGTGGTACATATTTTGGACACAAAACCATGAGCCTATTCTGGAGAGTGGCTAGAATTCAGGAAGAAAACAGCAACGTAGAAAGATAGCAGGTGTTGCACATCGATAAGACAAGCTGCAGTCCATTCATATATTGGGCAGGATAAATTATGGGAAGATTTATACTAGACAGGACACCTCCATTAATGCATTCTCTTTTTAATGTCTACAACAACGGACACATTGGGATACACCGAAACAGAAACACTCGCCTGATCAAACAACTTACTAGAAACTGTCAACTCCAAACCAAACAAACAGCCTTTCCCACCTATTCTCAGAACATGAGACAAAACAACAAACCCACACCCACTCCCACAAAGGCACCTCCTTCCCCCAAGTAGGTCTGTGACTATCCGGAGTTTCCTCTGACTGGGGGCCATACAATGTTCCCCCGAAATGTCCTGTCTTCTCTCAGATCTTGTTTCCTTGTTCAACTCTTTGTAGATTTCAGGAAAAAGTGGTGAGCCACTACCTGCTTTCTCAGGAAAGGTCCATCTTCAGAGTTCTCTTGGCATTAGGCCATCCTCACATCAGTAGGTACCAAGAAAACTGACTCTGTCCTTGGTAAATCCAAACAAGTGAGCCCACTGGGACTGGGACTGGGACTGCCTCTGGGTGCCTGGCCTCTTGGATACAAATTTCAGAGAGTTCCAACACCAAGGAAATGAGGTATGTCACTTTCTTTGGAACTGAATGAGTCACTTCCTTGGCAACCACATTGTCCTAACTGTTGCTTCCAAGGGTCCCATGAGATGGAGGCTTCCCCTACTTCATGTGACACTTTCACAAGGGAGAATGGTATATCAACCATAGGCACCCAGGAACAGCTCTCCACACAGGCCTGGTTTGGTCCATCTTCTCTACAATAAGAAGAGAGAGGCTGATTCAGACACATCCCTTCTTTCTGACCAAGATATTTGCCATGGAAGATGACTTTTGCTCTCTCAGGTCCTTCATACCTGCCTACAACTTCTCCAGGTATCATTTCTGCATGGACCTTTGAGGTTCTCATCAGGTGGAATATCCCCAACTTTCCTGTATTGTAAGAACCACTCTGTCCCTGCTCTTCTGTAAGATGATTGAGGGACCAGTGTATAATTGGGGTTAAAAACAGGTTTGATATGGGTTACGAATGATTCTGTGCGATGAATAATGGTATTGGGAACCTGCAATGCTTACAAAATATAGATGTGAAATATAAGTATGAAAACAGAAATCTAGGTATGATTTGAAGCCCATAAGGGTTCTGCCCTTGATTGGGATACTTAGCTTTGAATTATGTTCTGCAAAGATGTCTCAGATAATTCGATATACAATGGCATAGGACCTTGTAATTTGGATGATTGAATTTAAAAGAGAGCACCCAGTCAAAAAGGGATATTCAGTAGGATTAGGAAGATAGTCGGTAGGTTTAGGAAGAAGAGTGAGTATAGGATTTGGACCAAAAGTTCTTTAGCAATAGACTTTCGGTTATAGAGTGAATGTAAATGTCAGCACATATGAAGAGTCAGTCACTATGTTGAACTGGGGAAAATATGTAGAAAAGCAGAGATCAATAGAAACATTACGAAATCAGGCAAAGTATAAAGTGAGTGATAGAATTAGACATTTTCAACAGGATTGAGTTTGAATATATAAATTAGGAAAAAACAAAAATGTAGTCACCAATAGGATTGACAATTGACAGCATTAGGCAACCTGGACATGGATTTTTTTAGAAATCCATGTTCACTTTCCATTTAGGATTTGGTACAATCATAAGTGTGACCTTTCCATTTTTTGTCCAGAATATTACTGTGATAATGAGGTGACATGAGTAATTCTTTCACCATTTCTGGGAGCAATATATTGAAGATGTAAAATCAGAATCGGGGGTACAAAGAGGTGTACCCTGTTTCTATGAACATAGGGAAAAAGCATGAATAGACCATACTGTGAATAAATAATATAACTTTTTTGAACTTTAAATAATGAATTGAACTGATATCTGAAAAATTAAAGGAAATCGTATATTGATATACAATCATTCATTCCAACCAGTTATATATCTAAACGAAATATTAGTGTTTTGGTTTATCATGAAGAGTGTGTGAGTTTTGCTTCAAAATGACTATGGAAATTCAAAATAATGTGTTTGGAAAGAAGTCTCATGAAAAGACGATTCAAGAAACCCTGACAATACATGTGTTCTGAAGCAAGAAGTGATTAAAGTTGAAACAAATGCCTATTAACTTGTGAACTTGTGGATGAAATGTATATCCTATGATTTGCAAAAACTGAAGAAACAATAATGTACCAGTGTCGAATACAAATGAATGACAAATTACATATCATGTCCCATAGGAGTCTACTTCCATTGATGTTATACTGGGTCGGTTACTGTAGAATAATTAGGATATGTATGCACCATTCACTGAAGTTAGTTTTCAGTACTAGGAAACAAATATATATTTCAGGTGGATGAATATTTCTGATTATTATCTTGTGAAAAGTTGATTATAAATCCACATACATGAACATGAATGAATTTAGAGAGTGTATATTAGACATATATATTTCATATTTTGAAAAATTTGGGGAGTATATCTATATCTATATCTATATCTATATCTATATCTATATCCACACACACACACACACACACACACACACACACAACACTCACAGACATTAAAAAATACCAATATAAATGCCAATCGAAATTCATCAGTAAATATATATGATCCACAGATGCAAAAATATTTATTTTGCTGAACATGAGTTTATGTATAATGTTGTTTTACTAGGACGCTCTCCTATAGGTTGAATTTTCATTTCCAACAGCATTTAGGAGGAGTGAACTCTTCTCACAATTTGTATCTGCCAAGACAGCCACCTCACAAAAATGTACGTGTGATACCTGCTAGGATTCTATATATGCATATATATATATACATGTGTGAATAGGCTAAAGAAAAGGGAAACAAGAATTCACATATTTGTTAAGTTTAAAAACACATGGAGAATATGTCCATTAAAATTTGAACACATTTATAACTCTTACCTTATATAATGCAAATGTCAAGTCCACCTATACAACATGTCTCCTCTGAAGTGCTTGTATTTCTATTGTGTTGGGTTAATTTTCCCCATTATATTAGGATGAATAGTCTGAGTCCACTAGGTATGGCTTAGTGACAGGAATTCAGCATTTCGAATGGAAAATTGGAAAATGAATCCAATGTGTATGTAAATATATGCTGCACAAATATCCTCCCGCTCTCACCCAGAACAATGCCTTGACATTACCTTCACCCCAAGTAAGACACAATTAGAGGAGAAGAGTTACAAAATCAGTGAATACATATCTGGAATGGAAAATGATCAGGAATTCACAACCTTGGAGGTGGTAGAGGAGTTTGCAAAACTAAGGGACAGGGTAAACACTCCACAAACATGGAGCTCTGCTGGCCTAAAAACTTTTTGAGAAACTGCCTCTGAGCTTCTGTACTTGAAATATATGTTGTTTTCAGGAGATTTGTCTTCCTTTGTAGTGAGACCATCAAAGCTGGGTCTGCATCTATGTGACCTGGAGGACATGGTTTCTTATTTTCCAATGAACAAGATGAAGCAGTGCTGAATCCTCTCTTTGTAGGTAAACTGAGACCACTGGGTACTAAGTGTCTCCCCGTGTGCACACTGAAGCCATTTGGTCCTCCTCCACTTTTTGTGGTGTTTTTGCTGCTGCACTGTGAGTTTGGTATTTGTTTCCCGAAATACTAGGAACTAAACTGGGACACAGTGCTGGAGGGAGTTCTGTCACGTGTGGTGGGTCAGGGTCTGCAAGAGAATGCACCAACTAGGCTTCTACCTCTCACAGCTTGCCCAATTGACTGCATGTCCATATCAACCTGATTCTTAATTTTCCTCTGAAAACTCTCCATATAACAAAATGCCTTTAAATATAAGTGTCTGCTGGCTGCACCATATCAGTTACAAGCCATTTGGAATCCAATGGTAGATCCACATGGCACTACCATGGATGTTTTATCAAACACCTCTCCACCACTGCTCTAGACCCACTACTCAGCAGACTCCAACTTACTGGCATCTCTGTTCTACACCATTTTTATGAAACTCAGTAAATCAAGGCACTGTCTGGTATACTCATGATCGGCAACAGGACATCCAATGTTTCTCCAGTGCCACCTGGTCATTGGAATTTCAAAAATTTCATGGTATTCATTTAGCCATTTTTCAAGCATGAAGTTGGAGGCACTGTGGGTTTCAATTCATTCAGCAAACATTAAATGGTGAGGAAGCTCATTTCAATGAAATCTCTGGAGAACCCTCACAGGCAAGGCTTCCCAAAAAGTGAACAAAAGGTCACATTAGGCCAGGCCCATTGAGGTCTACAATGTGAGGTCCATGTGTGTTTTGACTCTAAACTATGGCTGCCATTTCTTTAAGAATAAAATCATGTGATATCCTTGCTGAGATTCCCAGGCCTCTGTGGAAATCCACCGGGGTCTAGGTCTCAGTTTCCAAGGGCGACTTTCATGCGTGGCCTCTTAAAATCCCAACAAAATTCATGCCAATGCTTCTCTGAGTTCAGTTTCAAATCCCAGTCTCTAAGGGGAATCACACCAGAGTTCAAGCCTACCTGGACCCAGTCATTTTTTCCAATGCCACACAAATGACCAAAATTAAAATCAAAACACTCCCACATGGCCCTCATCTTTTTCCATATAGTCAATCATCTTAACCTCTGGGTGGAGGTTTCCATGAGGGGCGCAGCCAAAGACAGTGTCCAAAATCAGCTCTTTTCCCCTCATTTGCCTAAAGTCAGGGTGGCCTGGACACCGTTTCTGTGAACCAGGATTGAACAAATAAGCCTGCCGTTAATACTTCTGTGTTTCTCCAATTTGATGCCTACTGATTTTAGGTATCGATTCTTTAGGTGATTTCGAGTCATGCGAAAACACAAGCACCTCTGCAGGGCTTTGAAGAACTCATTTGACCCAAAGAATCCCTATTCTCATTTGATGGAGTGCAGGAACCTAACAGAGGAAGGCAAGAGACTTCATCCACAATGAATGATTTTTTGCCCTTATGGTTTTGGATGCACGCATGGGATCATTCTTTAGATTCATCGGGTGCTGAGAATCTAAGTCACAGCCAAACACATGGCCAAGAGGCTGATTCAGACACATCCATTCTCAAAGCAATGAAGCCAGAAGCCACAGGTGATGCCCATTCATTTGTATTTGAAAACTGTTTTCTTCAGGTTTCACAAAGGGGTGGCCTGAGGCAAAGACCTTCCTGACATTCAGTGCAACACAACAATTAGTAAGCAAATTGCCCAAAGCAGGGTTTCTGCACTGAGACTTTCCTGGTCACACTGATATCTGAGTTTTCTGAAATGCTCGCCATTCTCTTCAGCTATCCATTACATGGACATGTCACAGAGCTTGGAGGTGGTACATATTTTGGACACAAAACCATGAGCATATTCTGGAGAGTGGCCAGAATTCAGGAAGAAAACAGCATCTTAGAAAGATAGTAGGTGTTGCACATCGATAAGACAAGCTGCAGTCCATTCATATATTGAGCAGGATGAATTATGGGAAGACTTATACTAGACAGGACACATCAATTAATGCATTCTCTTTTTAATGTCTACAACAACGGACACATTGGGATACACCGAAACAGAAACACTCGCCTGATCAAACAACTTACTAGAAACTGTCCACTACAAACCAAACAAACCGCCTTTCCTACCTATTCTCAGAACATGAGACAAAACAACAAACCCACACCCACTCCCACAAAGGCACCTCCTTACCCCAAGTAGGTCTGTGACTATCCGGAGTTTCCTCTGACTGCGGGCCATACTATGTTCCCCCGAAATGTCCTGTCTTCTCTCAGATCTTGTTTCCTTGTTCAACTCTGTGTAGTTGTCAGGAAAAAGTGGTTAGCCACTACCTGCTTTCTCAGGAAAGGTCCCTCTTTAGAGTTCTCCTGGCATTAGGCCATCCTCACATCAGTAGGTACCAAGAAAACTGACTCTGTCCTTGGTAAATCCAAACAAGTGAGCCCACTGGGACTGGGACTGGGACTGCCTCTGGGTGCCTGGCTTCTTGGATACAAATTTCAGAGAGTTCCATCACCAAGGAAATGAGGTATGTCACATTCTTTGGAACTGAATGAGTCACTGCCTTGGCAACCACTTTGTCCTAACTGTTGCTTCCAAGGGTCCCATGAGATGGAGGCTTCCCCTACTTCCTGTGACACTTTCACAAGGTAGAATGGTATATCAACCATAGGCACCCAGGAACAGCTCTCCACACAGGCCTGGTTTGGTCCATCTTCTCTACAATAAAAAGAGAGAGGCTGATTCAGACACATCCCTTCATCCTGACCAGGTTATTTGCCATGGAAGATGACTTTTGCTCACTCAGGTCCTTCATACCTGCCTACAACTTCTCCAGGTATCATTTCTGCATGGACCTTTGAGGTTCTCAGCAGGTGGAAGATCCCATAATTTCCTGTATTGTAAGAACCACTCTGTCCCTGCTTTTCTGTAAAATGAGATTGAGGGAACAGTGTGCGCTTAGGGTTAATAACAGGTTTGATTTGGGTTATGAATCATTCTGTGTGATGAATAATGGTATTGGGAACCTGTGATATTTACAAGAATATAGATGTGAAATAAAAGTATGAAAACAAAAATCTAGGTATGATTTGAAGCCCAGAAGGGTTTTCCCCTTGATTGGGATACTTAGCTTTGAATTATGTTCTGCAAAGATGTCTCAGATAATTCGATATACAAGGGAGTAGGACCTTGTACCTATGATGATTGAATTTAGAAGAGAACATCCAGGCAAAAAGTGATAATCGTTAGGATTAGGAAGATAGTCGATAGCTTTAGGAAGAAGAGTGAGTATAGGATTTGGACCAAATGTTCTTTACCAGTAGGGTTTCGGTTATGGAGTGAATGTAGATGTCAGTACATATGAAGAGTCAGTCACTATGGTGAACTGGGGAAAATATGTAGAAAAGCAGATATCAATAGAATCATTACAAAATCAGGCAAAGTATAAAGTGAGTGATAGAATTAGTCATTTTCAACAGGGTTGAGTTTGAATATATAAATTAGATGGAAACAAATATGTAGTCACCAACAGGATTGACAATTGATAGCATTAGGCAACCTGGACATGGATGTTTTTAGTAATCTATGTTCACTTTCCATTTAGGCTTTGGTACAATCATAAGAGTGACCTTTCCATTTTTTGTCCAGAATATTACTGTGATAATGAGGTGACATGAGTATTTCTTTCACCATTTCTGGGAGCAATATATTGAATATTTAAAATTAGAATTGGGGGTACAAAGAGGTGTACCCTGTGTCTATGAACAGAGATAAAGCATGAATAGAACATACTGTGACTAAATAATACAACTTTTTTGAACTTTAAATAATGAATTGAATTGATATCTGAAAAATTAAAGGAAATCATATATTGATACACAATCATTCATTCCAACCAGTTATATATCTCATGGAAATATTAGTGTTTTGGTTTATCATGAAGAGTGTGTGAGTTTTGCTTCAAAAGTGATTATGGAAATCTAAAATAATGTGTTTGGAAAGAAGTCTCATGAAAAGACCTGTCAAGAAACCCTGACAATACTTGTGTTCTGAAGCAAGAAGTGATTAAAGTTGAAACAAATGCCTATAAATTTGTGAACTTGTGGATGAAGTGTATAACTTAAAATGTGCAAAAACTGAAGAAATAATAATGTACCATTGTTGAATACATATGAACGTCAAATTACATATCATGTCCCATAGGAGTCTACTTGCATTGATGTTAGACTGGGTCAGTTTCTGTAGAATAATGAGGATTTGTATGCCCCATTCACTGAAGTTAGTTTTCAGTACTAGGAAACAATTATGTATTTCAGGTGGATGAATATTTCTGATTATAATCTTGTGAAAAGTTGATTATAAATCCACATACATGAACATGAATGAATTTAGAGGGTTTACATTAGACACATATATTTTATATTTTGAAACATCTGCAGAGTGTACAGATATATTATACACACACACACACACAAAAAACACTCACATACATTTAATAGTAGCAATATATATGCGAATCGAAATTCATCAGTAAATATATATCATCCACAGATGCAAAAATATTTATTTTACTGAACATGAATTTATGCATAATGTTCTTCTACTAGGAAGCTCCCCTATAGGTTGAATTTTCACTTCCAACAGCGTTTAGGAGGAGTGAACTCTTCTCACAGTTTGTATATGCCAAGTCAGCCACCTCAAAAATGTACGTGTGATACCTGGTAGGATTCTATATGTGCATATAAATATACAAGTGTGAATAGGCTAAAGAGAAAGGGAAACAAGAATTCTCGTATTTTTTAAGTTTAAAAACTCAGGGAGAACTTCTTCGATTAAAAATTGACTAGATTTATAACTTTTACCTTATATAATGCAAAACGCAAGTCCAACTATACAACATGCCTCCAATGAACTGCTTGTATTTCTATAGGTTTGGCTTATTTTTCTCTATCATATTAGGATGAGTTGTCTGAGTCTAGTAGGTATGGGTTAGTGTCAGGGATTCAATATTTCAAAATGAAAATTGGAAAATGAATCCAATTTGTATGCATATATATGCTGCACAAATATCCTCCCACTCTCATCCAGAACAATGCCTTGACATTACCTTCACCCCAAGTAAGACAAAATTAGAGGAGAAGAGTTAGAAAATCAGTGAACACATATCTGGAATGGAAAATGCTCAGGAGTTCACAACCTTGGAGGTTGTAGAGGAGTTTCCAAAAGCAAGGGATAGGGTAAACACTCCACAAACATGGAGCTCTGCTGGCCTAAAAGCTTTTTGAGAAACTGCCTCTGAGATAGGGCACTTGAAATATATGTTGTTTTCAGGAGATTTGGCTTTCTTTGTAGTGAGACCATCAAAGCTGGGTCTGCATCTATGAGACCTGGAAGACATTGTTTCTGATATTTCAATGAACATGAGGCAGCAGTGCTGATATTTTTCTTTTTAAGTAAACTGTGGCCTCTGGGGTCTAAGTGTCTCCCCGTTGAACTGTGAAGCCATTTGGCCCTCCTACACTTTTTGTGGGGTTTTTGCTGCTGCACTGGTAGTTTGGTATTTGCTTCATAAAATAGAAGGAGTTCAACTGGGACACAGTGCAGGAGGGAGTTCTATCACGTGTGGTGGGTCAGGGACAGCATAAAAATGCACCAACCAATCTTCTATCCCTCAAAGCTTGCCCCATTGCATCCTTGTCCATAGCAACCTGATTCTGAACATTGCCCTGAATCCTCTCCATATAACAAGATGCCTTTACTTATAAGGGTCTGCTGGCTGCACCATGTAAGCCACAAGCCATTTGTAAGCCAATGGAAGATCCAAATTGCTCCAACACAGAAGTTTTATCACACTCCTGCCCACCACAACTCTAGGCCCACTTCTCAGGAGGCTGCAACTTACTGGGACCTCTGTTCTACACCATTTTCATAAAACCCAGTCAAGCAAGGCACTGTCAGGTACATCCATGATCAGCAGCAGGACATCCAAAGGTTCTCTAGTGCAACCTAGTCGTGGGAATTTCAAAAAATTCACGGTATTTATCTAGAAATTTTTCAAGGATGAAGTTGGAGGCACTGTGGGTTTCAATTTATTCAGGAACCATTAAATGGAGAGAAAGATTATTTCAATGAAAGCTCTGGAGAACCCTCACAGGCAAGGCTTCTCAAAGAGTGGACAAAAGGTCACATTTAGCCAGGCCCATTGAGGTCTACAATGTGAGGTCCATGTGTGTTTTGACTCTCAAATATGGCTGCCAAGTCTTTCGAATGAAATCATGTGATACCTTGGCTGAGATTCCCAGTTCTCTGTGCAAAGCCACTCTGGTGCTAGTTCTCAGTTTCCAAGGGTGACTCTCATACATGGCCTCTTTAATCCCAACACAATACATGGCAATACTTTTCTGAGGTCAGATTCTGAACTCAGTCTCTAAGGGGAATCACACCAAAGTTCAAGCCCAGGTAGACCCAGTTATGTCTTCCAACTGCCACACAAATATCCACAATTAAATCCAAAACACTCCCACATGTTACTCATCTTTTCTAAATACACACTCATCATAACCTCTGGCTGGAGGTTTCCATGAGGGGTGCGGCCCAAGACAGTGTCCAAAATAACCACCCTTGCCCCTCATTTGCCTAAAATCAGGATGGCCTGGACATCCTTCCAGTGAACCAAGAGTGATCAAATTGGCCGGCCATTAAGATGGCACTGCTTCTCCAATTTGAAGCCTACTGACTGTGGGGCTTAGAGTCTTTATGTGATTTGGAGTCATGAGAAAAATCAAGCACTTATGGGCTATCCTCTGCACGGTTTTGAGGAACACATTTGAACCAAATGATCACTATTCTCACTTGATGAAGGTCAGGAACCTTACAGAGGAATGTGAGAGACTTCATCCAAAATGAATGCTCTTTTGTCCATTTTGGTTTTGGATGCACACATGGGATCTTTCTTTAGATCCATCAGGTGCTAAAAATCTAAGCCGCAGCCTCACACAGGGCCAAAAAGCTGATTCAGACACATCCCATTCCAAAGCAATTAAGCAAAGAGCCAGAGGTGATGCCCTTTCATTTCTGTTTGAAAACTATTTCTTTTGGCTCTACAAAGGTGTGGCCTGAGGCAAAGATGTTCCGGACATTCAGGGCAACAGAACAATTGGTAAGCAAAAGGCCCAAAGCAGGGTTTCTCCATTAGAATTTTCTGGTCACACTCATATCTGAGTTTTCTGAGATGCTCCCATTCCCTTCAGCTATCCAGTACATGGCCAAGTCTCAGAGCTTGGAGGTGGTACATATTTTGGACACAAAAAAATGAGCCTATTCTGGAAATTGGCCAGGATTCAGGAAGAAAACAGGAACTTAGCAAGATTGTAGGAGTTGCCCACGCATAAGTCAAGCCACAGTCCATTCATAAATTGGGCAAGATGAATCTTGGGAAGCTTTCTACTAGTCAGGACACATACAATGATTCATTCTCTTTTCTAATGTCTAAAACCCCGGACACAGTGGGATACACAGACATAGAGACACTGGCCTTGTCAAACGACTTACCAGAAACAGTTCACTCCAAAACAAATAAACTGCCTTTCCTACCTATTCTCAGAACATGAGACAAAACCTCAAACCTACACCCACACACACAAAGGCAGCTCCTTCCCCCAAGTAGGTCTGTGACTATCAGGAGTGTCCTCTGACTGGTGGGCCATACTATGTTCTGATGAAATCGCCTGTCCTGTGTCAGATATGGTCTCATTGGCCCAATCTGTGAAGTTGTCACTAGCCAGCTGTGAGCCACTACCTGCTTTCTCAGGAAAGGCCTCTCTTCAGAGCTTTCCTGACATTTGTCCATCCTCACATCAGTAGGTACTCAGAAAGACTGACTCTGTCCTTGTTAAATCCAAACAAGTGAGACCACTGGGACTGGGAATGGGACTGGCTCTGCGTGCCTGGCTTCCCGGATCCCAAGTTCAGAGAGTTTCATCACCAAGAAAGTGAGGTGAGATTAATCTCTTCAGGAATTTAATGAGGTCACTGCCTTGGCAACCACTTTGTCCTAACAGTTGCTTCCAATAGTACTATGAGATGGAGGCAGCCCTTACTTCCTGTGACACTTTCAAAAGTTAGAATGGTATATCAACCATAGGCACCCAGGAACAGCTCTCCACACATGCCTGGTATGGTCCATCTTCTCTACATTAAGAAGAGAGAGGCTTATTCAGACAAAACCCTTCATCTTGTAAAGGTTGTTTGAGATGGAAGATAACTTTTTCTCTCTCAGGTCCTTCATAGCTGCCTAATCTTCTCCAGGGATCAAACCTGCATGGACCTTTGAGGTTCTCAGCAGGAGGCAGATGCCCTACATTCCTGTATTGTAAGACGAACTCTGTCCCTGCTCTTCTGTAAAGTTAGGTTGAGGGAAGAGTGTATGGTTAGGGTTATTAACATGTTTGATTTGGATTACGAATTCTTCTGCAGGATGATTAATAGTATTGGGAACCTGTGATATTTATAAGATTATAGAGGTGAAATATAAGTATGAAAACAGAAATGTTGGTAAGATTTGAAGCCCAGAAGGGCATTAGGCCCTTGATTGGGATACTTAGCTTTTAATTACGTTCTACACAGATGTCTCAGATAAATTGATAATCAATGGCATAGGACCTTATACCTTGGATGTTTGATTTTAGAAGAGAACATCCACTCAAATTGAGATAGTCGGTGGGATCAGGAAGATAGTCGGTAGGTTTATAAAAAAAGAGTGAGTATAAAAATTGGACAAAAAGTTCTGTAGCATTAGGGTTTCGGTTATAGAGTGAATATAAATGTCAGCACATGTGAAGAGTCAGTCACAATGATTAACTGGGGAAAATATGTAGGAAGGAAAATATCAATAGAGACATTACGAAATGAGGCAATTATATAGTGAGTGATAGGATTAGACATTTTCAACAGGGTTGAGATTGAATACATAATCTTAGGAAGAAACAAATATGTAGTCACCAATAGGAATGACATCTGAAAGCATTAGGCAACCTGGACATGGATGTTTTTAGTAAGCCATGTTCACTTTCAATTTAGGATTTGGTACAATCATAAGTGTGACCTTTGCATTTTGTGCCCAGAAAATTATTGTGATCAAATATATATGTAGATCATATGATGTGTGTATTTCTTCCACCATTTCTGGGAGCAATATTTGAGGACACATAAATTAGTATTGTGGGTACCAAGTGGTGTACCCTGTGTCAATGAATATAGAGATAATGCATGAATAGACCATAGTGTGAATAAATAATATAACTTTTTTCTCTTTAAATAATGGATTGAATTGATATCTTAAAATATATAGGAAATCATATATTGACATACAATCATTCACTCCAACCAGTTACATATATGATGGTAATCTTAGGGTTATTGTTTATCATGAAGTGTGTGTGAGTTTTGTTTCAAAAGTGTTTATGGAAATCGAAAATAATGTGTTTGGAAAGAAGTCTCATGAAAAGACCAGTCAAGAAATATGGAGGAATCCATGTGTTCTGAAGCTGGAATTGATTGAAAGTGAAACAAATGCCTATAACTTTCCTAAATTGTGGATGAAATATATATCCTGTGATGTGCATAAACTGATGAAATAGTAATGTACCAGTGTTGAATAAAAATGAAGGTCAAAGTACACATCATGTCCCATAGGAATCTACTTGCATTGATGTTAAACTGGGTCAGTTACTGTAGAAATATTAGGATTGCATGCATTATTCACCGTAGTTAGTTTTATTTCATTTTTATTTATGGTTGTTCAAAACATTACATAGTTGTTGTTATAACATATTTCACACTTTGATTCAAGTGCGTTATAAACTCCCATTTTTACCCCGTGTACAGATTACAGAATCACATCAGTTACACATCTATTGATTCACATATTGCCATACTAGTGTCTATTGAATTCTGCTGCCTTTCCTATCCTCTACTATCCCCCCTCCCCTCCCCGCCCCTCCCCTCTTCTCTCTCTACCCCCTCTACTGTAATAAATTTGTCCCCCTTGTATTATTTTTCTCTTTCCCCTCACTTTCTCTTGTATGTAATTTTGTATAACCCTGAGGGTCTCCTTCCAATTCCATGCAATTTTCCTTCTCTCTCCCTTTCCTTTCCACCTCTCATCCCGCTTTAATGTTAATCATCTTGTCATGCTCTTCGTCTCTCCTCTGTTCTTAGTTACTCTCCTTATATCAAAGATGACATTTGGCATTTGTTTTTTAAGGATTGGTTAGCTTCACTTAGCATAATCTGCTCTAATGCCATCCATTTCCCTCCAAATTCTATGATTTTTTTTATTTTTCAATGCAGAGTAATACTCCATTGTGTATAAATGCCACAGTATTTTATCCATTCTTTCATTGAAGGTTATCTAAGTTGGTTTCACAGTCTTGCTGTTGTGAATTGTTCTGCTATGAACATCGATGTAGCAGTGTCCCTGTAGCATGCTGTTTTTAGGTCTTTAGTGAATAGACTGAGTAGGGGAATAGCTGGGTCAAATGGTGGTTCCATTCCCAGCTTTCCAAGAAATTTTCATACTGCTTTCCAAATTGCCTGCACCAATTTGCAGTCCCACCAGCAATGTAGAAGTGTACCTGTTTCCCCACATCATTGCCAGAACTTGTTGTTTGACTTCATAATGGCTGCCAATCTTACTGGAGTGAGATGGTATCTTAGGGTGGTTTCGATTTGCATTTCTCTGACTGCTGGAGATGGTGAGCATTTTTTCATGTACTTGTTGATTGATTGTAAGTCCTCATCTGATAAGTGTCTGTTGAGGTCCTCAGCCCATTTGTTGATTGGGTTATTTGTTATCTTATTGTCTAATTTTTTGAGTTTTTTGTATACTCTGGATATTAGGGCTCTATCTGAAGTGTGAGGAGTAAAGATTTCTTCCCAGGATGTAGGCTCCCTATTTACCTCTCTTATTGTTTCTTTTGCTGAGAAAAAACTTTTTAGTTTGAGTAAGTCCCATTTGTTGATTCTAGTTATTAACTCTTGTGCTATGGGTGTCCTATTGTGGAATTTGGAGCCCGACCCCACAGTATGTACATCGTAAGGAAATTTTTCTTCTATCAGACACTGTGTCTCTGATTTGATATCAAGCTCCTTGATCCATTTTGAGTTAACTTTTGTGCATGGCAAGAGAAAGGGATTCAGTTTCAATTTGTTACATATGGATTTCCAGTTTTCCCAACACCATTTGTTGAAGATGCTATCCTTCCTCCATTGCATGCTTTTAGCCCCTTTATCAAATATAAGATAGTTGTAGTTTTGTGGATTGGTTTCTGTGTCCTCTATTCAGTACCATTGGTCCACAAGCCTGTTTTGGTACCAGTACCATGCTATTGTTGTTACTATTGCTCTGTAGTATAGTTTGAAGTCTGGTATCGCTCTACCGCCTGATTCACACTTCCTGCCTAGCATTGTTTTTGCTATTCTGGAACTTTTATTTTTCCATATGTATTTCATGATTGCTTTCTTTATTTCTACAAGAAATGCCTTTGGGATTTGATTGGCATTGCATTAAACCTATAGAGAAATTTTGGTAATATCACCATTTTGATGATGTTAGTTCTGCCTTTCCATGAACAGGGTATATTTTTACATCTTCTAAGATCTTCTTATATTTCTCTCTTTAGGGTTGTGTAGTTTTCATTGTATGAGACTTTCCCCTCTTTTGTTAGGTTGATTCCCATCTTTTTTTTTTTTAGGATATTGTGAATGGAGTGGTTGTTCTCATTTCCATTTCAGAGGATTTGTCCCTGATATAGAGGAATGCCTTTGATTTATGCGTGTTGATTTTATATCCTGCCACTTTGCTGCATTCATTTATTAGCTCTATTAGTTTCTTTGTAGACCCTTTTGGGTCTGCTAGGTATAGAATCATGTCATCTGCAATAGTAATAATTTAAGTTGTTCTTTTCCTATTTTTATGCCTTTAATTTCTTCCGTCTGTCTAATTGCTCTGGCCAGTGTTTCGAGAACTGTATTGAACAGAAGTAGTGAGAGAGGGCATCCCATTCTTGTTCCAGATTTTAGAGGGAATGCCTTCAATTTTTCTAGATTCAGAATGATGCTAGCTTGAGGATTAGCATAGATTGCTTTTACAATATTGAGGTATGATCCTGTTATTCCTAGTTTTTCTAGAGTTTTGAAGATAAAGGGATGCTGTACTTTGTCGAATGCTTTTTGTGCATCTATCGAGATGATCATATGGTTCTTATTTTTAAGTCTATTGATGTGGTGAATAACATTTATTGATTTTCGTATATTGAACAAGCCTTGTATTCCATGGATGAATCCTACTTGATCATGGTGCACAATTTTTTTAATATGTTTTTGTATCTGATTCACCAGAATTTAATTAGGGATTATTGCATTTAGATTCCTTAGGGATATTGGTCTGTAGTTTTCTTTGTTTGAAGTGTTTATGTCTGGTGTAGAAATCAGGGTGATATTGGCCTGGTAGAATGAATTTGGAAGATCTCCCTCTTTTTCAATTTCCTGAAATAGCTTGAAAAGTATTGGTATTAGTTCATATTTAAAGGGTTTGTAAAACTCTGCTGTATACCCATACTGTCCTGGTCTTTTCTTAGTTGGTAATCTTTGGATGGTTTCTTCTATTTCCTCAATTGATACTGGTCTGTTTAGGTTGTCTATATCCTCCTGACTCAATCTGGACAGATCATATGACTTAAGAAATTTTTCGATGCTTTCACTATCTTCTATTATATTGGAGTATAACGAATCAAATTAATTTCTGATTATCTTCTGTATTTCAGAAATATCTGCTGTGATTGCCAGGGGGTGACAAATAACTTGTGTAGATTGATACAGCAGGAATGGAAGCCGTTTATTGTAGCATCTGAGCGATATTTATACATTTTATATAGCTTATCTAATTAGCATAAAATACATCCAGCAGTCAACCAATAAGGAATCTCCACACTTAATGGCTTGCTTTTGTTACTTCACAAACCACTCTCTATGGCATTTTTCCAGGCGCCATCCAGACTTGTTTACAGACCCTAACATTTCTCTGGCAAAATACCAGGTGCCATCCTGACTTGTTTATATACCTTAACATGTGATGTTGCCCTTTTCATCCCGTATGCTAGTAATTTGAGTTTTCTCTCTTCTTCTCTTCATTAGCATGGCTAAGGGTCTGTCGATTTTATTTATTTTTTCAAAGAACCAACTTTTAGTTTTCTCAATTTTTTCAATTGTTTCTTTTGTTTCGATTTCATTAATTTCAGCTTTGATTTTAGTTAAATTTTACCTTCTACTTATTTTGCTGTTGTTTTCCTCTTCTTTTTCTAGGTTCTGAGATGAAGTATGACATCATTTATTTGTTTTGTTTTTTTTTTCTTTTTTTTATGGAATGAAATCCAAGCAATGAATTTTCCTCTTAGAACGGATTTCAGTGTGTCCCATAGATTCTGATATGTTGTGCCTGTGTTTTCATTTATCTCTAAGAATTTTTTAATTTCCTCCTTGATGTCTTCTATAACCCATTGATCATTCAGTAACCTATTGTTCATTCTCCAAGTGATGCATGATTTTTCCTTCCTTCGTTTATCATTGATTTTTAGTTTATAATAGATTATGATCAGATAAGATGCATGGTATAATCTCTACTTCTTTATATTGTCTAACAATTGCCCTGTGACATAGTATATGATCTATTTTTGAGAAGGATCCATGTGCTGCTGAGGAAAAATGTAACTGCTTGATGTTGAGGAGTATATTCGATATATGTCAATTAAGTCTAGGTTATTAATTGTGTTATTGAGTTCTATAGTTTTCTATTTCAACTTTTGTTTGGAAGACCTGTCCAGTGGTGAGAGAGGTGTGTTGAAGTCTCCCATGATTATTGTATGGTGGTCTATTAGACTCTTGATCTTGAGAAAAGTTTGTTTGATGGACATAGCTGCACCATTGTTTGGGGCATATATATATTTATAATGGTTATGTCTTGTTGCTGTATGGTTCTCTTGAGCAGTATGTAGTGTCCCTCTTTATCCCTTTTGATTAACTTTGGCTTGAAATCTATTTTATTTGATATGAGTATGGACACTCCTGCTTGTTTCCGAAGTCCATATAAGTGATATGATTTTTCCCAACCTTTCACCTTCAGTCTATGTATGTCTTTTCCTATCAAATGCGTCTCCGGTAGGCAGCATATTATTGGGTCTTGTGTTGTGATCCATTCTACTAGCCTGTGTCTCTTAATTGGTGAGTTTAAGCCATTAACATTTACGGTTATTATTGAGATATTGGTTGTTCTTCCAGCCCTATTTGTTTATTTATGTTATTAAACATGGATTGTTTTCTACATTGATTATTTCCCCCTTTTACTGTACTACCTCCCACTGTTGGTTTTTATTGTTATTTTCCATTTCCCCTTCCTGTAATATTTTGCCGATGATGTTTTGAAGAGATGGTTTTCTAGCTACAATTTATTTTAACTTTTTTTTTTAACATAGAAGGTTATGATTTTATCTTCCATCCTGATGCTTAATTTCACTGGATACACAATTCTTGGTTGGAATCCATTTTCTTTCAGTGTTTGAAAAATGTTAATCCAGGATCTTCTAGCTTTCAGAGTCTGTGTTGAAAGATCAGCTGTTATCCTGATTGGTTTACCCCTAAATGTAATCTGCTTTTTTTTCTCTTGTAGCATTTAAAATTCTCTCCTTATTGTGTACGTTGGGCATCTTCATTATAATGTGTCTAGGTGTGGATCTCTTATGATTTTGCACATTCGGCGTCCTGTAGGCTTCTAGGACTTGGGAGTCAGTCTGATTCTTCAAGTCTGGGAAGTTTTCTCGTATTATTTCATTGAATACATTGCTCATTGCTTTGGTTTGGACCTCTATACCTTCCTGTATTCCAATGAATCTTAAGTTTGGTCTCTTTATGTTATCCGTATTTCTTGGATATTCTGTTCATGGTTTCTTAACAGTCTTGCTGAGCTGTCTATGTTCTTTTCAAGTTGGAATACTTTGTCTTCATTGTCTGATGTTCTATCTTTTAAGTGTTCTACTCTGCTGGTAGTATTCTCAATTGAGTTTTTAAGTTGGTTTATTGCTTTCTGCATTTCTAGGATTTCTGTTTGTTATTTTTTACAACCTCTATCTCCCTGTATAGCTGATCTTTTGCTTCTTGGATTTGTTTATGTAATTCATTGTCGAAGTGATTTTTCATTGTCTGATTTTGCTGTCTAATGTCTTCCTTGAGACTCCAGATCATCTGAAGCATGTATATCCTGAGTTCTTTATCTGACATTCCATTTACTGCAGCTATTACCTCTTCTAAAGTTGTGCTGACCTGCATTGCTTGTGGTCCTTTTTTCCTTGTCTTATCATACTGCTCGCTTTTCTTTCTGCTTGGTGAAACTGTTGTGATTTTGAAATTTTCCTCCTATATATTTATATTGCTCTTGTATAGTTGCAAAGTCTCCCTTGCATGGGCGCAGGGGGGCTGTGCTGCTCCTCCAATTAGGGTGATCTAACTACCTTGCTGATGGGCCGCTGGGCTTGTTTTCCTGATCGGTTGCAGGTCTGCCTACCATGCAGGCGCGGGAGGCGGCTCTGCTCTGCCCCTCCTCCAATTGGTGTCACGTGTCTAGCAGGCCTGTGGACCCCTGGGGTGTTCTGCCGATCAGTCGCAGGTCTGCCTACCTTGTAGGTGCTGGCGGCGGCTCTGCTCTGCCCCTACTCCAATTGGGGTGACGTGACTACCATGCAGGTGTGTTGCTGGGCCTGTTCCGCCAGTTTGTCGCAGGTCTGCCTACGTTGCGGGCACGGGCAACGGATCTGCTCTGCTCCTATTCCAAATGGGGTGAAGTGTCTGCCGCTCCGGCAGGGCGATGGGCCTCTTCTGCCAGTCAGGTGCAGGTGTGCCTACCTTGTGGGTGCGGGTGATGGCTCTGCTCTGCCACTACTCCATTTGGGGGGTCGTGACTACCATGCCGGCAGGTTGTTGGGCCTGTTCTGGGTGCGGGCGAAGGCTCTGCTCTGCCCCTACTAATATTGGGGTGACCTGACTACCATGCCGGTGGGCCACTGGGATTGTACTAGGTGAGGGAGAAGGCTCTGCTCTGCAACTATTCCAATTCGGGTGATTTGACTACCACGCCTGCGGGTCACTGGGCCTGTTCTGGGCAAGGGCGGCGGCTCTGCTCTGCCTCTATTCCAATTGGGGTGACGTGACTACCATGCAGGTGTGTCGCTGGGCCTGTTCCGGGCTTGGGCGGCGGCTCTGCTCTGCCCCTCTGGCTTGATGACAAAGTGAGAGAGACCCGGGTGTTTGTGACTCACTTTCTTTACCAGGAGACCAACTGTTTCTGTCACCGATGGTATCAATAAAGTTATCTCCTCTGCTGCTTTCTGATGACATCAGATCTCTGCCATGTTGGTATCCCATGCAAAAGGCAGCATTTTTTTCCCTTTGCTGGGTGACTAAAGCAATGGGTGAGTTCTGACCGGCACTCACAAGCCCCGTCTCAATCCTGTTGCACTCCCTATGAAGGCTCGGTTGATATTTACCTCCACAGTATTCAGCAAGACCCGGACCGAGAAGCAGTTTCCACAGGTTCTTTAGCCCAGGGCCAGATCAGTTCCGGGATTCGGAATTCGGCCGCTCTGGGCTCGGTGTATGTTCTAATAGAAGCAGGCTCCAAGACGCAGTTTCTGCGGGTTCTCTAGCACTGAGCCTGAGTAATTTGTCTGCAAGACAAAGGTGAATGGCATCCTGAAATTACCGGTTCTATAGCTGAATAAGCTGCGATCAGTCGAAAACAGGGATGGTGACGTCACCTCTCCAAGATGGTGGCCGCTGGGTTCCTCTGTGGTCTGACTGGTGCGGAGAAACAAGTTGGACTGCATGCTTCCCCGTCTCAAACCCAGAATTCAGCACTGAGCACAGTGATTGCATACCTGGCAGGAGCCAACAGTATCTGCACCACTGTATATTTGCGTTGCTATCTCGTCGTTTCCCAGCACGCACCACAGACTCTAGCCACGGAGCGATTTCCTGAATAAGCCACATGACCTTCTGTGAGGACAAATCACTCGCGTTTGAGTTCCCGTAGCTGATCCTTGTGAGATGGAAATATGTACACTAGGTTTTGGAGAACCACAATTTTGCTGGAAATTCCTAACAAGATAGGTTTTAGCCATTCTAACTCGTCATTCTCCCGCACAGTGATGCGGTATATGGGGGTGACGCACTCCCTTCGCAGCCATCATATGATCCCCTGAAGTTAGTTTTCAGTACTAGGAAACAAATAAGTATTTCAGGTGGATGAATATTTCTGAGAAAAATCTTTTGAAAAGTTGATTATAAATCCACATACATGAATATGAATGAATTTAGGGAGTGTATAATAAGAAAAATATACTTCATATTTTGAAAAATCTGCAGAGTGAAAAAAAAATATATATATGTATATATATACATACACACAGAGACATTAAAAAAGTAGCATTATGTATGCCAATCGAAATTCACCATGAAATATATATCATCCACAGATCCAAAAATATTCATTTTAATGAACATGGATTTATGTCGTTCAACTAAGAAGCTCACCCGTATCTTGAATTTTCGGTTCCAACAGCATTTAGTAGGAGTGATCTCTTCTCACAATTTGTATCTGCCAAGCCAGCCACCTCACAAAATGTACGAGTTATACCAGGTAGAATTCGATATGTGCATATAAAAATACATGTGATGAATAGGCTACAGAGAAAGGGAGACAGTTATTCACATATTTGTTAACTTTTAAAACACATGGAGGACTATTTCAATTAAAATTCGCTAGATTTATAACACCTACCATTTATCATACGAAAGGCAAGTCCAACTATACACCATGCCTCCTGTGAACCTCTTGTATTTCTATTCTGTTTGGGTTATTTTTCTCCATAATATTAGGATTAGAAGTCAAAGTCTATTAGGGTATGTGTTAGTGTCAGGGATTCAGTATTTCGATAGGAAAATTTGAAAATGTATCCAATGTATATGCAAATATGTGCTACACAAAAAACTTCCCACTCTCATTCATAACAATGCCTTGACATTACCTTCGCCCCACATAAGACACAATTAGAGGAGAGGAGTTAGAAAATCTGTGAATACATATGTGGAATGGAAAATGCTCAGGAGTTCACAAATTTGGAGGTGGTAGAGGAGTTTCCAAAAGTAAGGGACAGGGTAAACACTCCACAAACATGAAGTTCTGCCAGCCTGACATCTGGAGAAACTGCCTCTAAGGTTGGGCAATGAAATATATGCTGTTGTCAGGAGCATTAGCTTCATTTGGAGTGACACCATCAAAGCTGGGTCTTCATCTATGTGACATGAATGACATTGTTTCTTATTTTCCAATGAACATGAGGCATCAGTGCTGAATTTTCTATTTGTATGTAACTTGTGGCCACTGAGGTCTAAGTGTCTCCCCGTGTGGACTGTAAATCCATTTGGTCATCCTCCACTATTCGTGGTGTTTCTAGCTGCTGCACTGGGAGTTTGGAATTTGCTTCATGAAATACAAGGAGTTCAACAGGGACACAGTGCTGAAGTGAGTTCTGTCAATTGTGGTGGGTCGGGTTCTGCTGGAGAATGCACCAACCAGGCTTCTATCCCACATTGCTTGCCCCATTGACCATAGCAACCTGATTCTGAACATTGCCCTGAAACCTCTCCATATAACAATATGCTTTTACATATAAGAGTCTACTGGCTTCAAAATGTCAGTCACAATCCATTTGCAAGACAATGGCAGATCCACATGGCCCAACACAGATGTTTTATCACACACCTGCCAACCACTGCTCTAGGACAACTACTCAACAGGATCCAACTTACTGGCATCTCTGTTCTACACCATTTTCATAAAACCAAGTCAATCAAGGCACTGTCTTACATACTCATGATCAGCAACAGGACATCCAAATGTTCTCCAGTGCCACCCAGTCATGGAAATTTCAAAACTTTTTATGGTATTTATCTAGCCAATTTTCAAGGAAGAAGTTGGAGGCACTGTGGGTTTCAATTTATTCAGGAACCATTAAATGGTGAGTAAGTTCATTTCAATGAAAACTCTGGAGAATTCTCACAGGCAAGGCTTCCCAAAGAGTGGCCAAAATGTCAGATTAAGCCAGGCCCATTTAGGTCTACAATGTGAGGTCCATGTGTGTTTTGACTCTCAAAAATGGCTGCCAAGTCTTTAAGAATAAAATCATGTGATATCCTGGCTGAGATTGCCTGTGATCTGTGGAAAGTCAACTTGGGCCTAGATGTCTTTCCAAGGGCAACTCTCATGCATGGCCATCTAAAATCCCAACACAATTCATGGCAATACTTCTCTGAGATCAGTACCACAACTCAGTCTCTAAGGGGAATCACACCAGGGTGCAAGCCCACGTGGACCCAGTCATCTCTTCAAACCACCATTCAAATGTCCACAATTAAATCCCAAACACTCCCACATGGCCCAAATCTTCTTCCATATATACACTCATCATAACCTGTGGCTGGAGGTTTCCATGAGGGGAGCAGCCCACGTCAGTGTCCAAAATAAGCTTCCTGCACCTCATTTGCCTAAAGTCAGGGTGGCATGGACACCCTTCCTGTAAACCAGGAGTGATCAAATAGGCCTTCCTTTAATACTGCTTAGCTTCTCCAACTTGAGGCCTACTGACTTTGAGGTTTAGATTCTTTAAGTGAATTGGAGTCATGAGAAAAACAAGCACCTATGGGCTAGCCTCTGCTGGGTTTTGAAGAACTCATTTGACCCAAAGGATCCCTGTTCTCACTTGATGGATGTCAGGAACCTACCAGAGGAAGGCAAGAGAGTTAATCAACAATATCTGATCTTTTTGCCATTTTGGTTTTCGATGCATGCATGGGATGTATCTTTAGATCCATCAGGTGCTAAGAATCTAAGCCTCAGCCTCACACAGGGCCAAGAGACTGATTCAGACATATCCCTTTTCAAAGCAATTAAGCATGGATCCACACGTGATGCCCATTCATTTGCATTTGAAAACTGTTTTCTTCAGGCTTCACAAAGTGGTGGCTTGAGGCAAAGTTCTTCCTGACATTCAGGGCAACAGAACAATAGGTAAGCAAAAGGACCAAAGCAGGGTTTCTCCACTGAGACTTTCCTGGTCAACTGATATCTGAGATTTCTGAGATGCTAGCCATTCCCTTCAACTATCTAGTACATGGCCATGTCACAGATATTGGAGGTGGTACATATCTTGGACACAAAACCATGATACTATTCTGGAGTGTTGCCAGAATTGAAGGAGAAAACAGGAAATTATGAAGCTAGTAGGTGTTGCCCATCCATAAAGCAAGCCTGATTCCACTCATATATTGGGCACAATGAATGCTGGCAAGCTTTCTAGTAGACAGGAAACATCCATTGATGCCTTCTCTCTTCTAATGTCTACAATCATGAACACAGTGGGATACACAGACACTCGCCTTGTCAAAGGACTTACTAAAAGTAGTCCACTCCAAACCAAACAAACTGCCTTTCCCACCTATTCTGAGAACTTGAGACAAAACCACAAATTCACACCCACACCCACAAAGGCACCTCCTTCCCCCAAGTAGGTCTGTGACTCTCCGGAGTGTCCTCTGACTGGTGGGCCATACTATGTTTCCCCAAAATGACCTCTCCTGTCTCAGTTCTGGTCTGCTTGGCCAACTCTGTGAAGTTGTCAAGAGCCAGTGGTGAGACACTACCTGCTTTCTGAGGAAAAGCCCCTCTTCAAAGGTTTCCTGGCATTTGGCCATCCTCACATCTGTAGGTTCAAAGAAAGACTGACTCTGTCCTTGGTAAATCCAAACATATGAGACCACTGGGACTGGGACAGGGACTGTGTCTGGGTTCTTGGCTTCCTGGATCCCAAGTTCAGAGAGTTTCATCACCAAGGAAGTGAGGTGAGGTCACTTCCTTCAGGATCTGAATTACATCACTGCCTTGGCAACCACTTTGCCCTAACAGTTGCTTCCAAAAGTCCCATTAGGTGGAGGCTGCCCCTGTTTTCCTGTAACACTTTCACAAGTTAGAATGTTATATGAATCATAACCACCCCGGAACAGCTCTCCACACAGAACTGGTTTGGTCCATCTTGTATACATTAAGAAGAGAGAGTGATTCAGACACAACCCTTCAACCCGACCAGGATGACTGCCATGGAAGATGACTTTTGCTTTCTGAGGTATTTCATAGCTGCCTTCATTTTCACCAGGGATCATTTCTGCATGAACATTTGAGGTTCTCAGCAGGTGAAGATACCCTACATTCCTGTATTTTAATACCAACTCTGTCCCTGCTCTTCGGTAAAGTTAGTGTATGGTTAGGGTTCATTATATGTTTGATTTGGGTTAGGAATCATTCTGCAGGATGAATAAAGGAATTGGGTACCTGCGATATTTATAAGAATATATAAGTGAAATATATGTATGAAAACGGAAATCTAAGAAAGATTTGAAGCCCAGAAGGGCATTGGGCCCTTGATTGGGATGCATAGTGTTGAATTACGTTCTGTACAATTGTCTCAGTTAAATCGATATACAATGGCATAGGACCTTGTACCTTGGATGATTGAATGTAGAAGAGAACATCCAGTTAAAAAGGGATAGTCGGTAGGATTAGAAAGATAGTCGGTAGGTTTAGGAAGAAGAGTGAGAATATGATTTGGAATAAAAAGCTTCATTAGCAATAGGGTTTCGTTTAGAGAGTGAATGTAAATGTCAGTACATGTGAAGAGTCTTTCACAATGATGAACTGGGGAAATTATGTAGAAAAGCAGGTATCAATAGAGACATAACAAAATCAGGCAAAGTATAAATGAGTGATAGGATTAGACATTTTCAACAGGGTTGAGTTTGAATATATAATCATAGGAAAAAACAAATATGTTGTCACCAATGGGATTGACATTTGAGAGCATTAGGCAACCTGGACACGGATGTTATTACTTATCCATGTTCACTTTCCTTTTAGGCTTTGGTACAATCATAAGTGTGACCTTTACATTTTTTTTTTGTTCAGAATATTTCGGTGGTAAAATGAATATGTAGATCAGGTAACATGAGTATTTCTTTCACCATGTCTGGGAGCAATATTTTGAAGACATATACATTAGTATTAGGGGTACAAAGAGGTGTACCCTGTGTCTATGAATATAGAGATAATGCATGAATAGACGATAATATGAATAAATAATGTATCTGGTTCCACTTTAAATAATGGATTGAATTGAAATCTGAAAATATATAAGAAATCTTATATTGATATATAATCATTCATTTCAACCAGTTATATATCTAATGGTAATATTAGGATTATGGTTTATCATGAAGGGTGTTTGAGTTTTGCTTTATAAGTGATGATGTTAAACGAAAATAATGTGTTTGGAAAGAAGTCTCATGAAAAGACCAGTCAAGAAACATAGAAGAATCATGTGTTCTGAATCAGAAAGTGATTGATCGTGAAACAAATGCCTATAAATTTTCTAACTTTTGAATGAAATATATATCCTATGATGTGCATAAACTGAAGACATCGTAACGTATAAGTGTTGAATAAAAATGAAAATCAAAATACACATCATGTCCCCTAAGAATATACTTGCATTGATGTTAAACTAGCTCAGTAACTGTAGAAATATTAGGTTTTGTTTGCAACTTTCACTGAATTTAGTTTTCAGTACTAGAAAACAAATATGTATTTCAGGTGGATGATTATTTCTGAGAATAATCTTGTGGAAAGTTGATTATAAATACACATATATGAATATGAATGAATTTAGGGAGTGTATAATAAGACACATATATTTCATATTTTAAAAAATCTGGAGAGTGTATATATATATATATATATATATATATATATATACACTCTCATACATACACACTCACATGCACAGATATAAAAAAGTTGCAATACAGGAAATCCATCATGAAGGCAGGCATGGAAAAATCAAGTCTCTGACCTCTTCAGCTGAGCGGGCATCGGGAGTCGTAAACTGTCTAAATGCTGTTTGCTCAGAATCACTAAGCAATGTTGACCTAATGTGGATCTGGTGCGAACATTCTGGGCCCCTCAGAACACACACCGAGCCTGGATCGGCTGCATTCAACATCCGGTTTGCCTGGTTCTCGTGACTCAGCACTAAGATCCCTCTGAAATAACTGTTCGGCCCTTCTGAACTTTCAGAGGTAAAAGCCAACCAAGCCTTCAAAGGCAGTGGCCACAGGATTGAAACGGCGCTTGGGAGAGACAGTCAGGACCCACCCGTTGCGTTGGTTACCTTGCAAAGGGAACAAACGGTCACCATTTGCATGGGATACCACCATAGCATAGAAATGATGTCACGGGCAGAGGAGATAACTTCATTGAAACCAGCGTGACAGGTGTGTAATCCCCTAGCCATCTCTCTCAACACAGCGGGGAAACCTTAAGGGCCCCTCCCAGCTCTGCCGTAAGGGCCTCTCCCAGCTCTGCCGTGAGCGCGATAGCCAGACCTAGGGAATCAGGATTGGCTCGGGACTAGCGGCGTGGAATTCCGGGCTCCTGATCCCACAAGTGCTGAGAATTGAGGTCTCTTACACCACGTACCGGTGGCGTGGCTCCCAGAGGGCAAGAAAATTCGCTGGGGGTCCTCAGCCCCAAGCTCTACAAACTTAGGGTCTGAGGGAGGCAAACAGGGAGAGTGTGCACAGGCGTTCATGAAAACAGGGCTGCCAGGAGTAGAGTTCTGTCTTGTAACCACTATTGTGGTGAGCGTCACAGGTGATCAGGGCATGGCTTGAGGAAGCACAAGAGAAGGCCCTAGGCACTCAGAATTGGAGATCCGTCAAGTCTGGGAGGAAGAGCTGCTGCACAGTGATTGGTTCCCACTTATTCAGAGGAGGAGCTTGGCCCAGTGCACACAGCTCCACATACTGAAAGAGAAGTTAATTGAACTCTATGACTGCATGTATTATTATTTTTTTAATTTATATTTTTTATATTTCTTTCATTTTCATTTTTGTTGTTGTTGTTCTTTAACTTTTTTAATGTTTTTATTTTTTTATTTTTTATTTTATCATTATTATTATTAATATTATTTTAAATTTTAATTTTCATTTTTTAATTATAATTATTATTTAAATTTTTTTTCTTTCTTTATTTTCTATTTTTTTCTTTTGTCTTTTCATTTCTTTTCAATTTTCTTATTCTCCCTTCCTTGAATTCTACCTGTCTACTCTCATTCTCTTTAGTGACTTCTTACCTTCCCTTCTAATATCTTTCCTCCCAAGCATCAAATAAATTTATAAGAGTAAGCAGTAACTCAGCAGTCAAACAAAACAAGAAGTAACATGAGCAGCATAAAAAAGCAAGGAAGAAAAGGAGTACAAACAATGATGGACAGCCTAAATATTCAGAAGGACCTAGAGTCATCAGAAAAATGGTCATATAAAGAACTCAAGAAATACCTTAGACAGATGGAATGGAACCTTAAAGAGGATACGAGACATCAAAACCAAACAGTGAAAGAACACATTGAAAATGAATTACATAAACAGATATAAAAAGAAATTAAGCATCTTAATTAGGAGATAGAGATTATAAAAAAAATCAAACAATAATTCTAGAAATGAAGGAAATGATAAAACAAATTAAAAACTCAATTGAGAGTATCACTAACAGAGTGGAGCGAGTAGAAGACAGAATGTCAGATAATGAAGACAAAATATATCATCTTGAAAAAAGTCTAGCCAACAAAGAAATGCTGGTAAAAAGTCATGAGAAAAACATCCAAGAGATATGGGATAACATAAGAAAAAAAAAAACTAATGAGTCATCTGGATAGAGGAAGGTACAGAGATTCAAACCAAGGGAATGAGTAACCTGCTGTATGAAATAATTACAGAAAACTTTCCAGAAATAAAAATGGAAACGGATAAAAAACAATTGTAGATGCTTACAGGACACCGAGCACACAAAATCACAGTAGACCAATGCCAAGACACATTGTTATGAAGATATCCAATATACAGAACAAAGAGAAAATATTAAAAGCTACAAGAGAAAGGAGGCAGATTACAATCAGGGGTAAACCAAAAATGTTAACAACAGATTTTTCATCACAGACGCTGAAAGTGAGAAGATCCTGGAACAACGTATTTCAAACACTTAAAAACAATGGATGCCAACCAAGAAATCTGTATTCAGCAAAATTAAGCTTCAGGTAAGACAACGAAATAAAAACATTTCGTGATAAACAAAAGCTAAAAGAACTTGCAGCCAGAAAACCAGCATTGCAAAGCACCTTAAGGAAAACACTACACGAGGAAAAAATGAATATCAACAAAGAAAACCATCATTGGGAAGTGCCTCATTAATGACAGAGGGCGGGGGAAAAGTTAATCATGGATAAACAAACTAAATTAAAAAAAATATATAAATAATCAAAGACGGGTGGCAATACAAACCATATATCAATACTAACTCTAAACTTTAATGGCTTAAACTCTCCAATAAAGTGACATAGGCTTGTAACGTGGATTAAAAAAAACAAATCCAACAATATGTTACTTCCAGGAGACACATCTGAATGGAAAAGACATACACAGGCTGAAGGTGAAAGGTTGGGAAAATTTATACCATGCACACGGTCCTTGTAAGCAAGCAGGGGTGGCCATCCTCATATGGAATAAAATCGACTTCAAGACTAATTTAATCAAAAGGGATAAGGAAGGACATTATATACTGTTGAAAGGAAGCATTCACCAACAAGACATAACAATTATCAATATTTACGCAGCAAATAATGGTGCTGCAACATTTATAAAACAAATTCTCCTCAAGTTCAAGAATCAAATAGACCACAACACAATAATTATGGGAGACTTCAACTCACCTCTCTCACCATTGGACAGATCCTCCAAACAAAAGTTGAATAAAGAAAATATAGAATTCAATATCACAATCAATACCCTAGACTTAACTGACATATATAGAATATATCAACCATCATCAAGTGGATATACTTTTTTCTCACCAGCACATGGATCCTTCTCAAAAATAGACCATATATTATGCCATAGGGCAACACTCAGTAAATATAAAGGGGTGGAGATAATACCATGAATTTTTTTCTGATCACAATGGAATGAAACTGGAAACCAACGGTAAAAGAAGGAAGGAAAAATCCTACATCACATGGAAAATGAACAATATGTTACTGAATGATCAATGGGTTACAGAAGACATAAAGGAGGAAATCAAAAAATTCTTAGAGATAAATGAAAATACAGACACAACATATCAGATTCAATGGGACACAATGAAACAAGATTCAAGAGGCAAATTCATCGCCTGGAGGTCATTCCTCAAAAAAAGAAAAAAACAAAAACAACAAATAAATGAGCTCTCACTTAATCTCAAAGCCCTAGAAAAGGAAGAGCAAAACAACAGCAAATGTAGCAGAAGGCAAGAAATTATTAAAATCAGAGAGTAAATCACGAAATTGAAACAAAAGAAACTATTAAAAAATTAACAAAACTAATAGTTGGTTCTTCGAAAAAATAAATAAGATTGACAGACCCTTAGCCATGCTAACGAGGAGAAGAAGAGAGAGAACTCAAATTACTAACATACGGGATGAAAAAGGCAATATCACAACAGATGCTACATAAATACAGAAGACAATTAGAAATTATTTTGAAAACCTATATTCCAATAAAATAGAAAATAGTGAAGACATTGATACATTTGTTAAGTCATATGATTTGCCTAGACTGAGTCAGGAGGATACACACAATTTGAACAGACCAATATCAATCGATGAAATAGAAGAGGCAATCAAACTACTACCAACCAAGAAAAGCCCAGGATCGGATGGGTATACAGCGGAGTTTTACAAAACCTTTAAAGAAGAATTAATACCAATACTTTTCAAGTTATTCAGAAAATAGAAAAACAGGGAGCTCTGCCAATTTCATTCTATGAGGCCAACATCACCCTGATTCTGAAACCAGACTAAGACACCTCAATGAAAGAAAACAACAGACCAATATCTCTGATGAACCTAGATGCAAAAATTTTCATTAAAATTCTGGTGATTTGGATACAAAGGCACATCAAAAAAATTGTGGACCATGATCAACTAGGATTCATCCCTGGGATGCAAGGAGGGTTCAATATATGGAAATCAATAAATGTTATTCACAACATCAATAGACTTAAAAATAAGAACCATAAGATGATCTTGATAGATGCAGTAAAACCATTAGAAAAAGTAGAGCATTCCTTTACGTTCAAAACATTAGAAAAACTAGGGATAAAAGGAACATACCTCGACATTGTAAAAACTATCTATGTTAAGCCTCAGGCTAGCATCATTCTGAATGGAGAAAAATTGAAGGCATTCTTTCTAAAATTTGGAACAAGACAGGGATGTCCTCTATCACCACTTCTATTCAATATAGTTCTCGAAAAACTGGCCAGAGCAATTAGAAAGTTGAAAGGCATTAAAGACATAAAAATAGGAAAAAAAGAACTTAAATTATCACTATTTGAAGATGACATGATTCTATACATAGAAGACCCAAAAGGGTCGACAGAAAAAAACTACTAGAACTAATAAATGAATTCAGCAATGTGGCTGGAAATGAAATCAACATGCATAAATCAAAGGCATTTCTGTATATCAGCGACAAAACTTCTGAAATGAAAATGAGGAAAAACACTGCATTCACAATATCCTCATAAAAAATTAAATACTTGGGAATCAACCTAACAAAAGAGGTGAAAGATTTATACAATGCAAACTACAGAACCCTAAAAAGAGAAGTAGAATAAGATCTTAGAAGATTGAAAAATATACCCTGTTCATGGATAGGCAGAACTAACATCATCAAAATGGCGATATTACTAAAAAGTTGTCTATAGGTTTAATGAAATTCCAATCTAAATCCCAAATGAATTTTTTGTAGAAATAGATAAACCAATCATGAAATTCATATGGAAAAATAAACGACCCAGAATAGCAAAAGCAATTCTAAGCAGGAAGTGTGAATCAGGCGGTATAGCGATACCAGATTTCAAACTATATTACAGAGCAATAATAACAAAAACAGCATGGTACTGGTACCAAAACAGGCGGGTGGACGAATGGTACAGAATGGAGGACACAGAGACTAATCCAAAAAGCTACAACTATCTTATATTTGATAAAGGAGCTAAAAGCTTGCAATGGAGGAAGGATAGCATCTTCAACCAATCGTGTTGGGAAAACTGAAAATCCATATGCAACAAAATGAAACTGAATCCCTTTCTCTCTCCATGCACAAAAGTTAACTCAAAGTGGATCAAGGAGCTAGATTCAAATCAGAGACTCTGCATCTGATAGAAGAAAAAGTTGGTTCCGATCTACATATTGTATGGTCAGGCTCCAAATTCCTTAATAGGACACCCATAGCACAAGAGTTAATAACAAGAATCAACAAATGGGAGTTACTTAAACTGAAAATTTTTTTCTCAGAAAGAGAAACAATAAGAGAGGTAAATATGGAGCCTAGATCATGGGAACAAATTTTTACTCCTCACCCTTCAGATGGAGCCCTAATATCCAGAGTATACAAAGTATACAAAGAACTCAAATAATTAGACAATAAGATAACAAATAACCTAATGGGCCAAGGACCTGAACAGACACTTCTCAGAGGAGGACATAGAATCAATCAACAAGTACATGAAAAAATGCTCTCCATTTCTTGCAGTCAGAGAAATGCAAATCAAAACCACCCTAAAATACCATCTCAATCCAGTGAGATTGGCAGCCATTATGAAGTCAAACAACAACAAGTGCTGGCGACGATGTGGGGAAAAGGGTACTCTTGTACATTGCTGATGGGACTGAAACTGGTGTAGCCAATTTGGAAAGCAGTATGGAGATTCCTGGGAAGGCCGGGAATGGAAGCACCATTTGACCCAGCTATTGCCCTTCTCGCACTATTCCCTGAAGACCTTAAAAGAGCGTACTACAGGGATACTGCCAATCGATGTTCATAGCAGCACAATTCACAATTGCTACACTGTGGAACCAACCCAGATTACCTTCAATAGATGAATGGATAAAAATAATGTTTCTTTTTTATATACTATGGAGGATTACACAGCACTAAAAAATGACAAAATAATGGAATTTGCAGGGAAATACATGGCACTAGAGCAGATTATGCTTAGTGAAGCTAGCCAATCCCAAAAAAACAAATACCAAATGACTTCTTTGATATAATGAGAGCAACTAAGAACAGAGCAGAGAGGAAGAGCATGAAGAAAAGATTAACATTAAGCAGAGACATGAGGTGGGAGGGAAAGGTAGAGAAAAGAGAAATTGCATGGTAATGGAGGGAGACCCTTATTGTTACAAAAAAAATACATATAAGAGGTTGTGAGTGTAATGGAAAAATAAACAATAAGTGAAATGAATTACAGTAGGTAGCGTAGAGAGAGAAGATGGGAAGAGAGCGGAGGGGGGATAGTAGGGCATAGGAAAGGTAGCAGAATACAACAGTAACAAATAAGACATTATGTAAAAATATGGATGTGTAACTGATGTGATTCTGCATTCTATATTTGGAGTAAAAATGGGAGTTCATAACCCACTTGAATCTAATGTATGAAATATGATATGTCAAGAGCTTTGTAATGTTTTGAGCAACCAATAAAAGAAAAAAAAGGTAGCAATATATATGCCAATCGAAAATCTTCATCAAATATATATAATCCAAAGATCGAAAAATATTCATTTTACTGAAATGGATTTATGTATAATGTTATTCAACTAGGAAGCTCACCCGTAGGTTGAATTTTCAGTTCCAACAGCGTTTAGGAGGAGTGATCTCTTCTCACAATTTGCATCTGCCAATTCAGCCACCTCACATGTGTGTACAAGTGATATCAGGTAGGATTCTATATGTGCATATAAAAATACATGTGCTGAATAGGCTACAGAGAAAGGGAGACAGGGATTCACATATTTGTTAATTTTAAAAACACATCTAGAACTATTTCAACAGAAAATTGACTAGATTTAAAACTCCTACATTATATAATGCAAAAAGCAATTCCAACTATACACCATGCCTCCTCTGAACTGCTTGTATTTCTATTCTTTTTGGGTTATTTTTCACCATCATTTTAGGATTATTAGTCAGAGACTAGTAGGGTACAGGTTAGTGTCAGGGATTAAGTATTTCAAATGGAAAATTGGAAAATGAATCCAATGTGTATGTAAATATGTGCTACACAAAAATCTTCCCACTCACATCCAGAACAATGCCTTGACATTACCTTCGCCCCAAGTAAGACACAATTAGAGTTGAAAAGTGTAAAAATCTAGGAATACATACATGGAATGGAATATGCTCGGGAGTTCACAACTTTTGAGGTGGTAGAGGAGTTTCCAAAAGTAAAGGACAGGGTAAACACTCCACAAACAAGGAGCTCTGCTGGCCTAAGAATTCTTGGGAAATGGCCTCTGAGGTTGGGATCCTGAAATATATGTTGCTGTCATGAGCTTTAGCTTCCTTCGTAGTGAGACCATCAAAGCTGGGTCTGCATCTATGTGACCGGGAAGAGATGGTTTCTTATATTCCAATGAACATGAGGAGCAGTGCTCAATTCTCTCTTTGTAGGTAATCTGTGGCCACTGGATTCTAAGTGTCTCCCAGTGGGGACTGTGAAGACATTTGGTCATCCTCCACTTTTCATGGTGTTTTTTGCTGCTGCACTGGGAATTTGGTATTTGCTTCACAAAATATAAGAAGTTCATTTGGGATACAGTGCTGGAGGGAGTTCTGTCACTTGTGGTGGGTCAGGGTCTGCAGGAGAATGCACCAACCAGGCTTCTATCCCACAGAGCTTGCCCCAGTAACCATAGTAAACTTATTCTGAACATTGCCCTTAAAACTCTCCATATAACAGGATGCCTTTACATATAAGGGTCTCATGTCTGCACTATATCAGTCACAAGCCATTTGGAAGCCAATGGCAGATCCACATAGCCCCTCCATGATGTTTTTTCACACACCTTCCCACCACTGCTCTAGGCCCACTACTCAGCAGGCTCCAAATTACTGGCATCTCGTGTTCTACATCATTTTCATGAAACCCAGTTAAACAAGGCACTGTCTGGTATACACATGATAAGCAACAGGACATCAAATTTTCTGCAGTTCCACCTGGTCATGGGAATTTCAAAAATTTCATGGTATTTATTTAGCAATGTTTCAAAAATGAAGTTAGAGGCACTGTGGGTCTCAATTCATTCAGGAACCATTAAGTGTGAGAAAGTTCATTTCAATGAAAGCTCTGGAGAACTCTCAAAGTCAAGGCTTCTCAAAGAGTTACCAAATGGTCACATAAAGCCAGGCCAATTGACGTCTACAATGTGAGGTCCATGTATGTTTTGACTCTCATCTATGGCTGCCAAGTCTTTCAGAATAAAATCATGTGATATCCTGGCTGAGATTCCCAGGCCTCTGTGGAAAGCCACCCTGGGCATAGATCTCAGTTTCCAAGAGTGAGTCTTATGTGTGTCCTCCTAAAATCCCAACACAATTCATGGCAATACTTCTCTGAGGTCAATTCCAGAATGCAGTCTCTAAGGGGAATCACACCAGAGTTCAAGCCCAGGTGGACCCAGTCATCCCTTCCAACCGCCACAAAAATTACCACAATTAAAATCAAAACACTCCCACAGGGCCATCATCTTCTTCCATGTAGACACTCATCATAACCTCTAGCTGGAGGTTTCTATGAGCCCAAGGTAGTGTCCAAAATAAGCTCACTTGCCCCTTATTTGCCTAAAATCATGGTGGCCTGGACACTCTTCCTGTGAACCAGGAGTGATCAAATATTCCTGCTGTTAAAGTGTTCCACTTCTCTAATTTCGGCCTACTGGCTGTAGGGTATAAATTCTTTATGTGATTTGGAGTCATGAGAAAATCCAAGCACATATGGGCTAGCCTCTGCAGGGATTTCAAGAACTCATTTGACCCAAAGGATCCCTATTCTCACTTGATGGAGTTCAGGAACCTAAAACAAGAAGGCAAAAATATTCATCCACAATGACTGCTCTTTTGGACATTTTAGTTTTGGAAGAACATGGGATCTTTCTTTAGATCCATCAGGTGCTGAGAATCTAAGCCACAACCTCATACAAGGACAAGAGGCTGATTCAGACACATCCCATTCCAAAGAAATTAAGCAAAGAGCCACAGGTGGGGTCCATTCATTTCCATATGAAAACAGTGTTCTTCAGGCTACACAAAGGGGTGGCCTGAGGCAAAGACCTTTCTGACATTTAGGGTAATAGAAATAGAATTAAGCAAATGGCCCAAAGAAGGGTTTCTCCACTGAGACTTTACTGCACACACTGATATCTGAGTTTTCTGAGATGATCTCATTCCCTTCAGCTATCCAGAACATGGCCATGTCACAGAGCCTTGTGGTGTTACATATCTGGGAAACAAAACCATGAGTCTATTCTGGAGAGTGGCCAGAATTCACGTAGAAAACAGGAACTTTAGAAGATAGTAGATGTTGCCCATCCATAAGGCAAGCTGCAGTGCATTCATCAATTGCGCAGTATGAATTGCGGAAGCTTTCAACTAGAGACAACACATCCATTGGTGCATTCTCTTTTCTAATGTCTACAACCATGGATACAGTGGGATACACAGACATAGAAACACTCACAATGTAAAACGACTTACTAGAAACAGTCCACTCCAAACCAAACAAACCACCTTTCCTACCTATTCTCAGAACATGAGAAAAAACCACAAACTCACACCTACAACGGCAAAGGCACTTCCTTCCCCCAAATAGGTCTGTGACTATCCGGAGTGTCTTCTGACTGGTGGGCCATATTATGTTCCCCCAAAATGGCTTGTCCTGTTTCACATCTGGTCTCAATGTCCAACTCCGTGAAGTTGTAAGGAGCCAGCAGTGAGCCACTGCCTGCTTTCTCAGGAAAGGCCCCTCTTCAGAGCTCTGCTGGCATTTGGCCATCCTCACATCAGCAGGTACCAAGAAAGACTGACTATGTCTTTGGGAAAAGCAAACAAGTTAGCCCACTGGGTCTGGAGTGGGACTGGCTTTGGGTGCCTGGCTTCCTGAATCCCAAGTTCAGAGAATTCCATCACCAAGGAAGTGAAGTGAGGTCACTTCTTTCAGGAACTGAATATGGTCACTGCCTTGGTAACCACTTTGTCATAACAGTTGCTTCCAAGGTTCCCATGAGATAGAGGCTGCCCCAACATCCTGTGACACATTCAGAAGTTATAATGGTATATCAACCATAGGCACCCTGGAACAGCTCTCCACAGAGGCCTGGTTTGGTCCATCTTCTCTACATTAAGAAGAGAGAGGCTAATTCAGACACATCAATTCATCCTGACCAGGTTGTTTGCATGGAAGATGACTATTGCTCTCTCAGGTCCTACATAGCTGCCTACATCTTCTCCAAGGATCATTTCTTCATGGATCTTTGAGGTTCTAAGCAGGTGGAAGATCTTCTACATTTCTATATTGTAAGACCCACTCTGTCGCTGCTCTTAAGTTAGTTATATTGAGGGAACAGTGTATGGTTAGGGTTAATAACAAGTTCGATTTGGGTTACGAATCATTCTGCGGGATGAATAATGGTATTGGTAACCTGCAATATTTACAAGAGTATACATGTGAAATATAAGTATGAAAGCAGAAATCTAGGTAAGATTTGAAGCCCAGAAGGGCATTGGGGACTTGAGTGGGATACTTAACTTTGAGTTATGTGCTGCACAGATGTCTCAGATAAATCAATATACACTGGCATCGGACCTTGTACCTTGGATGATTGAATGTTGAAGAGAGCATCCAGTCAAAAACCGATAGTCGGTAGGATTAGGAAGGTAGTTGGTAGATTTAGAAAGAAGAGTGAGCATAGGATTTGGACCAAAAGTTCTTCAGCAATAGGGTTTCGGGTAGAGAGTGTATGTAAATGTCAGCACATGTGAAGAGTCAGTCACAATGATGAACTGGGGAAAACATGTAGGAAAGCAGATATCAATAGAGACATTAGGAAATCAAGCAAAGTATAAAGTGGGTGATAGGGTTAGACATTTTCAACAGGTTTGAAGTTGAATATATAATCTTATGAAGAAACAAATATGTAGTCACCAATAGGATTGATATTTGAGAGCATTAGGCAACCTGGACATGGATGATTTTAGTAATGGATGCTATCTTTTCATTTAGGCTTTGGTACAATTGTAAGTGTGACCTTTGCTTTTTGTGTCCGGAATATTTCTGTGATAAAATGTGTATGTAGATCAGGTGACATGAGTATTTCTTCCACCATTTCTGAGAGCAATATTTTGAAGATATATAAATTCGTATGGGGGTACAAATAGGTGTACCCTGTTTCTATTAATATAGACAAAATGCATGAATAGACAATACTGTGAATAAATAATATAACTAGATCCACTTTAAATAATGGATTGAATGGATATCTGAAAATATATAAGAAATGTTATATTGATATACAATCATTAATTCCAACCAGTTATATATCTAATGATTATCTTATGGTTATGGTTAATCATGAAGGGTGTGTGAGTTTTTCTTCAAAATTGATTATGGAAATCGAAAACAATATATTTGGAAAAAAAGTCTCATGAATAGACCAGTCAAGAAACATAGAGAAATACATGTGTTCTGGAGCAGGAAGTGACTGAAAGTGAAACAAATGCCTATAAATTTGCTAACTAGTGAATGAAATATATATGCTAAGATGTGCATAAACTGAAGAAATAGTAATGTACCAGTGTGGAATAAAAATTAACGTCAAAATACACATCGTGTCCCATAGGAACCAACATGCATTGATGTTCAACTGGGTCAGTTAATGTAGACATATTAGAATTTGTATGCACCTTTCACTGAAGTTAGTTCTCAGTACTAGGAAACAAATATGTATTTCAGGTGTTTGAGTATTTCTAAGAATAATCTTGTGAAAAGTTGATTATTAATCCACATACATGAACATGAATGAATTTAGGGAGTGTATATAAGACACATAAATTTCATATTTTTAAAAATCTGGAGAGTATATACACACACACACACACACAAACACAGAAATTAAAAAATAGCAATATATATGCCAATCGAAATTCATCATGAAATATATATCATAAAGATGCAAAAACATTCATTTTACTGAACATGGGTTTATGTATAATGTTGTTCCACTGGGAAGCTCACCCATAGGTTGAATTTTCAGTTCTAACAGCGTTTAGGACGAGTGATCACTTCTCACAATTTGTATCTGCCAAGTCATGTGACTCAAAAGAATGTACGTGTGATACCGTGTAGGATTCTATTTGTGCATATAAAAATACATGTGCTGAATAGGCTCCAGAAAATGGGAGACAGTAATTCACATATTTGTTAACTTTCAAAACACATGGAGAACTATTTCAATTAAAATTTGCTAGATTTATAACACCTACCATTTATCATACGAAAGGCAAGTCCAACTATACACCATGCCTCCTGTGAACCTCTTGTATTTCTATTCTGTTTGGGTTATTTTTCTCCATAATATTAGCATTAAAAGTCAAGTCTATTAGGGTATGTGTTAGTGTCAGGGATTCAGTATTTCGAATGGAAAATTTGAAAATGTATCCAATGTGTATGCAAATATGTGCTACACAAAAAACTTCCCACTCTCATTCAGAACAATGCCTTGACATTACCTTCGCCCCACATAAGACACAATTAGAGGAGAGGAGTTAGAAAATCTGTGAATACATATGTGGAATGGAAAATGCTCAGGAGTTCACAAATTTGGAGGTGGTAGAAGAGGTTCCAAAAGTAAGGGACAGGGTAAACACTCCACAAACATGAAGTTCTGCCAGCCTGACATCTGGAGAAACTGCCTCTAAGGTTTGGCAATGAAATATATGCTGTTGTCAGGAGCATTAGCTTCATTTGGAGTGACACCATCAAAGCTGGGTCTTCATCTATGTGACATGGATGACATTGTTTCTTATTTTCCAATGAACATGAGGCAGCAGTGCTGAATTTTCTATTTCTATGTAACTTGTGGCCACTGGGGTCTAAGTGTCTCCCCGTGTGCAATGTAAATCCATTTGGTCATCCTCCACTATTCATGGTGTTTCTAGCTGCTGCACTGGGAGTTTGGAATTTGCTTCATGAATTACAAAGAGTTCAACAGGGACACAGTGCTGAAGTGAGTTCTGTCAATTGTGGTGGGTCGGGTTCTACAGGAGAATGCACCAACCAGGCTTCTATCCCACATTGCTTGCCCCATTGACCATAGCAACCTGATTTTGAACATTGCCCTGAAACCTCTCCATATAACAATATGCTTTTACATATAAGAGTCTACTGGCTGCAAAATGTCAGTCACAATCAATTTGCAAGCCAATGGCAGATCCACATGGCCCACCACAGATGTTTTATCACCCACCTGCCAACCAGTGCTCTAGGACAACTACTCAGCAGGATCCAACTTACTGGCATCTCTGTTCTACACCATTTTCATAAAACCAAGTCAATCAGGGCACTGTCTTACATACTCATGATCAGCAACAGGACATCCAAATGTTCTCCTGCCACCCGGTCATGGGAATTTCAAAAATTTTTATGGTATTTATCTAGCCAATTTTCAAGAAAGAAGTTGGAGGCACTGTGGGTTTCAATTTATTCAGGAACCATTAAATGGTGACTAAGCTCATTTCAATGAAAACTCTGGAGAATTCTCACAGGCAAGGCTTCCCAAAGAGTGGCCAAAATGTCAGATTAAGCCAGGCCCATTTAGGTCTACAATGTGAGGTCCATGTGTGTTTTGACTCTCAAAAATGGCTGCCAAGTCTTTAAGAATAAAATCATGTGATATCCTGGATGAGATTTCCTGTGATCTTTGGAAAGTCAACTTGGGCTTAGATGTCACTTTCCAAGGCAACTCTCATGCATGGCCATCTAAAATCCCAACACAATTCATGGCAATACATCTCTGAGATCAGTACCAGAACTCAGTCTCTAAGGGGAATCACACCAGAGTGCAAGCCCAGGTGGACCCAGTCATCTCTTCCAACCACCATTCAAATGTCCACAATTAAAACCAAAACACTCCCACATGGCCCAAATCTTCTTCCATATATACACTCATCATAACCTGTGGCTGGAGGTTTCCATGAGGGGAGCAGCCCACGTCAGTGTCCAAAATAAGCTTCCTGCCCCTCATTTGCCTAAAGTCAGGGTGGCGTGGACACCCTTCCTGTAAACCAGGAGTGATCAAATAGGCCTTCCTTTAATACTGTTTGGCTTCTCCAACTTGAGGACTACTGACTTTGAGGTTTAGATTCTTTAAGTGAATTGGAGTCATGAGAAAAAACAAGCATCTATGGGCTAGCCTCTGCTGGGTTTTGAACTTATTTGACCCAAAGGATCCCTGTTCTCACTTGATGGATTTCAGGAACCTACCAGAGGAAGGCAAGAGAGTTAATCAACAATATCTGATCTTTTTGCCATTTTGGTTTTGGATGCATGCATGGGATCTATCTTTAGATCCATCAGGTGCTGAGAATCTAAGCCACAGCCTCACACAGGGCCAAGAGACTGATTCAGACATATCCCTTTTCAAAGCAATTAAGCATGGATCCACAGGTGATGCCCATTTATTTGCATTTGAAAACTGTTTTCTTCAGGCTTCACAAAGTGGTGGCTTGAGGCAAAGATCTTCCTGACATTCAGGGCAACAGAACAATAGGTAAGCAAAAGGACCAAAGCAGGGTTTCTCCACTGAGACTTTCCTGGTCAACTGATATCTGAGATTTCTGAGATGCTAGCCATTCCCTTCAACTATCTAGTACATGGCCATGTCACAGATATTGGAGGTGGTACATATCTTGGACACAAAACCATGATACTATTCTGGAGTGTTGCCAGAATTGAAGGAGAAAACAGGAAATTATGAAGCTAGTAGGTGTTGCCCATCTATAAGGCAAGCCTGAGTCCACTCATATATTGGGCACAATGAATGCTGGAAAGCTTTCTAGTAGACAGGAAACATCCATTGATCCATTCTCTCTTCTAATGTCTACAATCATGAACACAGTGGGATACACAGACACTCGCATTGTCAAAGGACTTACTAAAAATAGTCCACTCTAAACCAAACAAACCGCCTTTCCTACCTATTCTGAGAACATGAGCCAAAACCACAAAATCACACCCACACCCAAAAAGGCACCTCCTTCCCCCAAGTAGGTCTGTGACTCTCCGGAGTGTCCTCTGACTGGTGGGCCATACTATGTTTCCCCAAAATGACCTCTCCTGTCTCAGTTCTGGTCTGCATGGCCAACTCTGTGAAGTTGTCAAGAGCCAGTGGTGAGACACTACCTGCTTTCTCAGGAAAAGCCCCTCTTCAAAGGTTTCCTGGCATTTCGTCATCCTCACATCTGTAGGTTCCAAGAAAGACTGACTCTGTCCTTGGTAAATCCAAACATGTGAGACCACTGGGACTGGGACAGGGACTGTCTCTGAGTGCCTGGCTTCCTGGATCCCAAGTTCAGAGAGTTTTATCACCAAGGAAGTGAGGTGAGGTCACTTTCTTCAGGATCTGAATTATGTCACTGCCTTGACAACCACTTTGCCCTAACAGTTGCTTCCAAAATTCCCATGAGGTGGACGCTGCCCCAGTTTTCCTGTAACACTTTCACAAGTTAGAATGTCATATCAATCATAAGCACCCCGGAACAGCTCTCCACACAGAACTGGTTTGGTCCATCTTGTATACATTAAGAAGAGAGAGAATGATTCAGACACAACCCTTCAACCCGACCAGGATGATTGCCATGGAAGATGACTTTTGCTTTCTGAGGTCTTTCATAGCTGTCTTCATCTTCACCAGGGATCATTTCTAAATGAACATTTGAGGTTCTCAGCAGGTGAAGATACCCTACATTCCTGTATTTTAATACCAACTCTGTCCCTGCTCTTCGGTAAAGTTAGTGTATGGTTAGGGTTAATTATATGTTCGATTTGGGTTAGGAATCATTCTGCAGGATGAATAAAGGGATTGGGTACCTGCGATATTTATAAGAATATATAAGTGAAATATATGTATGAAAACGGAAATCTAAGAAAGATTTCAAGCCCAGAAGGGCATTGGGCCCTTGATTGGGATACATAGTGTTGAATTACGTTCTGTACACTTGTCTCAGTTAAATCAATATACAATGGCATAGGACCGTGTACCTTGGATGATTGAATGTAGAAGAGAACATCCAGTCAAAAAGTGATAGTCGGTAGGATTAGAAAGATAGTCGGTAGGTTTAGGAAGAAGAGTGAGAATATGATTTGGAGTAAAAAGCTTATTTAGCAATAGGGTTTCGTTTAGAGAGTGAATGTAAATGTCAGTACATGTGAAGAGTCATTCACAATAATGAACTGGGGAAATTATGTAGAAAAGCAAGTATCAATAGCGACATAACGAAATCAGGCAAAGTATAAATGAGTGATAGGATTAGACGTTTTCAACAGGGTTGAGTTTGAATATATAATCATAGATAAAAACAAATATGTTGTCACCAATGGGATTTACATTTGAGAGCATTAGGCAACCTGGACACGGATGTTATTAGTTATCCATGTTCACTTTCCTTTTAGGCTTTGGTACAATCATAAGTGTGACCTTTACATTTTTTTTGTTCAGAATATTACTGTGGTAAAATGTATATGTAGATCAGGTAACATGAGTATTTCTTTCACTATGTCTGGGAGCAATATTTTGAAGACATATACATTAGTATTAGGGGTACAAAGAGGTGTACCCTGTGTCTATGAATATAGAGATAATGCATGAATAGACGATAATATGAATAAATAATGTAACTGGTTCCACTTTAAATAATGGATTGAATTGAAATCTGAAAATATATAAAAAATCTTATATTGATATATAATCATTCATTCCAACCAGTTATATATCTAATGGTAATATTAGGATTATGGTTTATCATGAAGGGTGTTTGAGTTTTGCTTTATAAGTGATGATGTTAAACGAATATAATGTGTTTGGAAAGAAGTCTCATGAAAAGACCAGTCAAGAAACATAGAAGAATCATGTGTTCTGAATCAGGATGTGATTGATCGTGAAACAAATGCCTATAAAGTTTCTAACTTGTGAACGAAATATATATCCTATGATGTGCATTAACTGAAGGAGTAGTAATGTACCAGTGTTGAATAAAAATGAAAGTCAAAATACACATCATGTCCCCTAAGAATATACTTGCATTGATGTTAAACTAGCTCAGTAACTGTAGAAATATTAGGTTTTGTTTGCACCTTTCACTGAATTTAGTTTTCAGTACTAGAAAACAAATATGTATTTCAGGTGGATGATTATTTCTGAGAATAATCTTGTGGAAAGTTGATTATAAATACACATATATGAATATGAATGAATTTAGGGAGTGTATAATAAGACACATATATTTCATATTTTAAAAAATCTGGAGAGTGTATATATATATATATATATATATATATATATATATATATATATATATATATACACTCTCATACATACACACTCCCATGCACAGATATAAAAATTAGCAATACAGGAGATCCATCATGAAGGCAGGCATGGAAAAATCAAGTCTCTGACCTCTTCAGCTGAGCGGGCATAGGGAGTCGTAAACTGTCTAAATGCTGTTTGCTCAGAATCAGTAGGCAATGTTGACCTGATGTGGATCTGGGGCGAACAGTCTGGGCCCCTCAGAACACACACCGAGCCTGGATGGGCTGCATTCAACCTCCGGTTTGCCTGGTTCTCATGACTCAGCACTAAGATCCCACTGAAATAACTGTTCGGCCCTTCTGAACTTTCAGAGGTAAAAGCCAACCAAGCCTTCAAAAGCAGTGGCCACAGGATTGAAACGGCGCTTGGGAGAGACAGTCAGGACCCACCCGTTGCGTTGGTTACCTTGCAAAGGGAACAAACGGTCACCATTTGCATGGGATACCACCATAGCATAGAAATGACTTCACGGGCAGAGGAGATAACTTCATTAAAACCAGCGTGACAGGTGTGTAATCCCCTAGCCATCTCTCTCAACACAGCGGGGAAACCTTAAGGGCCCCTCCCAGCTCAGCCTTAAGGGCCTCTCCCAGCTCTCCCGTGAGCACGATAGCCAGACCTAGGGAATCAGGATTGGCTCGGGACTAGCGCGTGGAATTCCCGGCTCCTGATCCCACAAGTGCTGACAATTGAGGTCTCTTACACCACGTACCGGGGGCATGGCTCCCAGAGGGCAAGAAAATTCGCTGGGGGTCCTCAGCCCCAAGCTCTACAAAACTAGGGTCTAAGGGAGGCAAACAGGGAGAGTGTGCCCAGGCGTTCATGAAAACAGGGCTGCCAGGAGTAGAGTTCTGGCTTGTAACCACTATTGTGGTGAGCGTCACAGGTGAGCAAGGCATGGCTTGAGGAAGCACAAGAGAAGGCCCTAGGCACTCAGGATTGGAGATCCACCAAGTCTGGGAGGAAGAGCTGCTGCACAGTGATTGGTTCCCACTTATTCAGAGGAGAAGCTTGGCCCAGTGCACACAGCTCCACCTACTGAAAGAGAAGTTAATTGAACTCTATGACTGCATTTATTATTATTATTTTTTTAATTTATATTTTTTCTATTTCTTTCATTTTCATTTTTGTTGTTGTTGTTCTTTAACTTTTTTAAATGTTTTTATTTTTTTTATTTTATCATTATTATTATTAATATTATTTTAAATTTTAATTTTCATCTTTTAATTATAATTATTATTTAAATTTTTTTTCTTTATTTATTTTCTATTTTTCTTTTGTCTTTTCATTTCTTTTCAATTTTCTTATTCCCCCTTCCTTGAATTCTACCTGCCTACTCTCATTCTCTTTAGTGACTTCTTCCCTTCCCTTCTAATATCTTTCCTCCGAAGCATCAAATAAATTTATAAGAGTAAGCAGTAACTCAGCAGTCAAACAAAACAAGAAGTAACATGAGCAGCATAAAAAAACAAGGAAGCAAAGGAGTACAAACAACAATGGACAGCCTAAATATTCAGAAGGAATCATCAGAAAAATGGTCATATAAAGAACTCAAGGAATACCTTAGACAGATGGAATGGAACCTTAAAGAGGATACGAGACATCAAAACCAAACAGTGAAAGAACACATTGAAAATGAATTACATAAACAGATATAAAAAGAAATTAAGCATCTTTATTAGGAGATAGAGATTATAAAAAAATCAAACAATAATTCTAGAAATGAAGGAAATGATAAACCAAATTAAAAACTCAATTGAGAGTATCACTAACAGAGTGGAGCGAGTAGAAGACAGAATGTCAGATAATGAAGACAAAATATATCATCTTGAAAAAAGTCTAGCCAACAAAGAAATGCTGGTAAAAAGTCATGAGGAAAACATCCAAGAGATATGGGATATCATAAAAAAAAACAAACTTATGAGTCATCTGGATAGAGTAAGGTACAGAGATTCAAACCAAGTAAATGAGTAACCTGCTGAATGAAATAATTACAGAAAACTTTCCAGAAATAAAAATGGAAACGGATAAAAAAAATTGTAGATGCTTACAAGACACCGAGCACAAAAAAATCACAGTAGACCAATGCCAAGAAACATTGTTATGAAGATATCCAATATACAAAACAAAGAGAAAATATTTAAAGCTACAAGAGAAAGGAGGCAGATTACAATCAGGGGTAAACCATAAATGTTAACAACAGATTTTTCATCACAGACGCTGAAAGTGAGAAGATCCTGGAACAACGTATTTCAAACACTTAAAAACAATGGATGACAACCAAGAAATCTGTATTCAGAAAAATTAAGTTTCAGGTAAGACAACTAAATAAAAATATTTTGTGATAAACAAAAGCTAAACGAATTTGCAGCCAGAAAACCAGCATTGCAAAGCATCTTAAGGAAAACACTACACGAGGAAAAAATGAATATCAACAACGAAAACCATCAGCGGGAATTTCCTCAGTAATGACAGAGGGAGGGGGAAAAGCTAATCATGGATAAACAAACTAAATTTTTAAAAAAAGATAAATAATCAAAGACGGGTGGCAATACAAACCATATATCAATAGTAACTCTAATCGTTAATGGCTTAAACTCTCCAATAAAGTGACATAGGCTTGTAACGTGGATTAAAAAAAAACAAATCCAACAATATGTTGCTTCCAGGAGACACATCTGAATGGAAAAGACATACACAGGCTGAAGGTGAAAGGTTGGGAAAATTTATACCATGCACACGGTCCTTGTAAGCAAGCAGGGGTGGCCATCCTCATACAAAATAAAATCGACTTCAAGACTAATTTAATCAAAAGGGATAAGGAAGGACATTATATACTGTTAAAAGAAACCATTCACCAACAAGACATAACAATTATCAATATTTACGCAGAAAATAATGGTGCTGTGACATTTATAAAACAAATTCTCCTCAATTTCAAGAATCAAATAGACCACAACACAATAATTATGGGAGACTTCAACTCACCTCTCTCACCATTGGACAGATCCTCCAAACAAAAGTTGAATAAAAAAAGTATAGAATTCAATATCACAATCAATACCCTAGACTTAACTGACATATATAGAATATATCAACCATCATCAAGTGGATATACTTTTTTCTCACCAGCACATGGATCCTTCTCAAAAATAGACCATATATTATGCCGTAGGGCAACACTCAGTAAATATAAAGGGGTGGAGATAATACCATGAATTTTTTTCTGATCACAATGGAATGAAACTGGAAACCAATGGTAAAAGAAGGAAGGAAAAATCCTACATCACATGGAAAATAAACAATATATTACTGAATGATCAATGGGTTACAGAAGACATAAAAGAGGAAATCAAAAAATTCTTAGAGATAAATGAAAATACAGACACAACATATCAGATTCAATGGGACACAATGAAACAAGATTCAAGAGGCAAATTCATCGCCTGGAGGTCATTCCTCAAAAAAAGAAAAAAAAAAACAAAAACAACAAATAAATGAGCTCTCACTTCATCTCAAAGCCCTAGAAAAGGAAGAGCAAAACAACAGCAAATGTAGCAGAAGGCAAGAAATAATTAAAATCAGAGCGTAAATCACGAAATTGAAACAAAAGAAACTATTAAAAAATTAACAAAACTAAAAGGTGGTTCTTCGAAAAAATAAATAAGATGGACAGACCCTTAGCCATGCTAACGAGGAGAAGAAGAGAGAGAACTCAAATTACTAACATACGGGATGAAAAAGGCAATATCACAACAGAAGCTACATAAATACGAAAGACAATTAGAAATTATTTTGAAAACCTATATTCCAATAAAATAGAAAATAGTGAAGACATTGATACATTTGTTAAGTCATATGATTTGCCTAGACGGAGTCAGGAGGATACACACAATTTAAACAGACCAATATCAATCGATGAAATAGAAGAAGCAATCAAACGACTACCAACCAAGAAAAGCCCAGGACCGGATGGGTATACAGCGGAGTTTTACAAAACCTTTAAAGAAGATTTAATACCAATACTTTTCAAGTTATTCAGGAAATAGAAAAACAGGGAGCTCTGCCAAGTTCATTCTATGAGGCCAACATCACCCTGATTCTGAAACCAGACAAAGACACCTCAATGAAAGAAAACTACAGACCAATATCTCTGATGAACCTAGATGCAAAAATTTTCATTAAAATTCTGGTGGTTTGGATACAAAGGCACATCAAAAAAATTGTGGACCATGATCAACTAGGATTCATCCCTGGGATGCAAGGAGGGTTCAATATATGGAAATCAATAAATGTTATTCACAACATCACTAGACTTAAAAATAAGAACCATAAGATCATCTTGATAGATGCAGAAAAACCATTAGACAAAGTAGAGCATTCCTTTATGTTCAAAACATTAGAAAAACTAGGGATAACAGGAACATACCTCGACATTGTAAAAGCTATCTATGTTAAGCCTCAGGCTAGCATCATTCTGAATGGAGAAAAAATGAAGGCATTCCCTCTAAAATCTGGAACAAGACAGGAATGTCCTCAAGGAGCTAGATTCAAATCAGAGACTCTGCATTTGATAGAAGAAAAAGTTGGTTCCGATCTACATATTGTATGGTCAGGCTCCAAATTCCTTAATAGGACACCCATAGCTCAAGAGTTAATAACAAGAATCAACAAATGGGAGTTACTTAAACTGAACATTTTTTTTCTCAGAAAGAGAAACAATAAGAGAGGTAAATATGGAGCCTAGATCATGGGAACAAATTTTTACTCCTCACCCTTCAGATGGAGCCCTAATATCCAGAGTATGCAAAGTATACAAAGAACTCAAATAATTAGACAATAAGATAACAAATAACCCAATGGGCCAAGGACCTGAACAGACACTTCTCAGAGGAGGACATAGAATCAATCAATAAGTACATGAAAAAATGCTCTCCATTTCTTGCAGTCAGAGAAATGCAAATCAAAACCACCCTAAAATACCATCTCAATCCAGTGAGATTGGTAGCCATTATGAAGTCAAACAACAACAAGTGCTGGCGACGATGTGGGGAAAAGGGTACTATTGTACATTGCTGATGGGACTGAAACTGGTGCAGCCAATTTGGAAAGCAGTATGGAGATTCCTGGGAAAGCCGGGAATGGAAGCACCATTTGAACCAGCTATTGCCCTTCTCGGACTATTCCCTGAAGACCTTAAAAGAGCGTACTACAGGGATACTGCCACATCGATGTTCATAGCAGCACAATTCACAATTGCTACACTGTGGAACCAACCCAGATTCCCTTCAATAGATGAATGGATAAAAAAAAAATGTTTTTTTTTTTTTATATACTATGGAGGATTACGCAGCACTAAAAAATGACAAAATCATGGAATTTGCAGGGAAATGCATGGCACTAGAGCAGATAATGCTTAGTGAAGCTAGCCAATCCCAAAAAAACAAATACCAAATGACTTATTTGATATAATGAGAGCAACTAAGAACAGAGCAGAGAGGAAGAGCATGAAGAAAAGATTAACATTAAGCAGAGACATGAGGTGGCAGGTAAAGGGAGAGAAAAGAGAAATTGCATGGTAATGGAGGGAGACCCTTATTGTTACAAAAAAATTACATATAAGAGGTTGTGAGTGTAATGGGAAAATAAACAATAAGAGAAATGAATGACAGTAGGTAGGGTAGAGAGAGAAGATGGGAAGAGAGGGGAGGGGGGATAGTAGAGCATAGGAAAGGTAGCAGAATACAACAGTAACTAATAAGACATTATGTAAAAATATGGATGTGTAACTGATGTGATTCTGCATTCTGTATTTGGAGTAAAAATTGGAGTTCAAAACCGACTTGAATTTAATGTATGAAATATGATATGTCAAGAGCTTTGTAATGTTTTGAGCAACCAATAAAAGAAAAAAAAAGTAGCAATATATATGCCAATCGAAATTCATCATGAAATATATATAATTCAAAGATCGAAAAATATTCATTTTACTGAACATGGATTTATGTATAATGTTATTAAACTAGGAAGCTCACCCATAGGTTGAATTTTCAGTTCCAACAGCGTTTAGGAGGAGTGATCTCTTCTCACAATTTGCATCTGCCAATTCAGCCACCTCACATGTGTGTACAAGTGATATCAGGTAGGATTCTATATGTGCATATAAAAATACATGTGCTGAATAGGCTACAGAGAAAGGAAGACAGGGATTCACATATTTGTTAATTTTAAAAACACATGTAGAACTATTTCAACAAAAAAATTGACTAGATTTAAAACTCCTACATTATATAATGCAAAAGGCAATTCCAACTATACACCATGCCTCCTCTGAACTGCTTGTATTTCTATTCTTTTTGGGTTATTTTTCACCATCATTTTAGGATTATTAGTCAGAGACTAGTAGGGTACGGGTTAGTGTCAGGGGTTAAGTATTTCAAATGGAAAATTGGAAAATGAATCCAATGTGTATGTAAATATGTGCTACACAAAAATCTTCCCACTCACATCCAGAGCAATGCCTTGACAATACCTTTGCCCCAAGTAAGACACAATTAGAGTAGAAAAGTGTAAAAATCAAGGAATACATATATGGAATGGAATATGCTCGGGAGTTCACAACCTTGGAGGTGGTAGAGGAGTTTCCAAAAGTAAAGGAAAGGGTAAACACTCCACAAACAAGGAGCTCTGCTGGCCTAAGAATTCTTGGGAAATGGCCTCTGAGGTTGGAATCCTGAAATATATGTTGCTGTCATTAGCTTTAGCTTCCTTTGTAGTGAGACCATCAAAGCTGGGTCTGCATCTATGTGACCGGGAAGAGATGGTTTCTTATATTCCAATGAACATGAGGCAGCAGTGCTCAATTCTCTCTTTGTAGGTAAACTGTGGCCACTGGAGGCTAAGTGTCTCCCAGTGGGGACTGTGAAGACATTTGGTCATCCTCCACTTTTCATGGTGTTTTTTGCTGCTGCACTGGGAATTTGGTATTTGCTTCACAAAATATAAGAAGTTCATGTGGGATACAGTGCTGGAGGGAGTTCTGTCACTTGTGGTGGGTCAGGGTCTGCAGGAGAATGCACCAACCAGGCTTCTATCGCACAGAGCTTGCCCCAATAACCATAGCAACCTTATTCTGAACATTGCCCTTAAAACTCTCGATATAACAGGATGCCTTTACATATAAGGGTCTCATGTCTGCACTATATCAGTCACAAGCCATTTGGAAGCCAATGGCAGATCCACATAGCCCCTCCATGATGTTTTATCACACTCCTTCCCACCACTGTTCTAGGCGCACTACTCAGAAGGCTCCAAATTACTGGCATCTCGTGTTCTACATCATTTTCATGAAACCCAGTCAAACAAGGCACTCTCTGGTATACACATGATAAGCAACAGGACATCAAATTTTCTGCAGTTCCACCTGGTCATGGGAATTTCAAAAATTTCATGGTATTTATTTAGCAATTTTTCAAAAATGAAGTTAGAGGCACTGTGCGTCTCAATTCATTCAGGAACCATTAAGTGTTGAGAAAGTTCATTTCAATGAAAGCTCTAGAGAACTCTCACAGACAAGGCTTCTCAAAGAATTACCAAATGGTCACATAAAGCCAGGCCAATTGACGTCTACAATGTAAGGTCCATGTGTGTTTTGACTCTCATCTATGGCTGCCATGTCTTTCATAATAAAATCATGTGATATCCTGGCTGAGATTCCAAGGCCTCTGTGGAAAGCCACCCTGGGCATAGATCTCAGTTTCCAAGAGTGAGTCTTATGTGTGTCCTCCTAAAATCCCAACACAATTCATGGTAATACTTCTCTGAGGTCAATTCCAGAATGCAGTCTCTAAGGGGAATCACAACAGAGTTCAAGCCCAGGTGGATCCAGTCATCCCTTCCAACCGCCACAAAAATTACCACAATTAAAATCAAAACACTCCCACAGGCCCATCATCTTCTTCCATGTAGACACTCCTCATAACCTCTAGCTGGAGGTTTCTATGAGCCCAAGGTAGTGTCCAAAATAAGCTCACTTGCCCCTTATTTGCCTAAAATCATGGTGGCCTGGACACTCTTCCTGTGAACCAGGCGTGATCAAATATTCCTGCTGTTAAAGTGTTCCACTTCTCCAATTTCAGCCTACTGGCTGTAGGGTATAATTCTTTATGTGATTTGGAGTCATGAGAAAACCCAAGCACATATGGGGTAGCCTCTGCACGGATTTCAAGAACTCATTTGACCCAAATGATCCCTATTCTCACTTGATGGAGTTCAGGAACCTAAAACAAGAAGGCAAAAATATTCATCCACAATGACTGCTCTTTTGGACATTTTAGTTTTGAAAGCACATGGGATCTTTCTTTAAATCCATCAGGTGCTGAGAATCTAAGCCACAACCTCATACAAGGACAAGTGGCTGATTCAGACACATCCCATTCCAAAGCAATTAAGCAAAGAGCCACAGGTGGTGTCCATTCATTTCCATATGAAAACAGTGTTCTTCAGGCTACACAAAGGGGTGGCCTGAGGCAAAGACCTTTCTGACATTCAGGGTAATAGAAATAGAATTAAGCAAATGGCCCAAAGAAGGGTTTCTCCACTGAGACTTTACTGGTCACACTGATATCTGAGTTTTCTGAGATGCTCTCATTCCCTTCAGCTATCCAGAACATGGCCATGTCACAGAGCCTTGTGGTGTTACATATCTGGGAAACAAAACCATGAGTCTATTCTGGAGAGTGGCCAGAATTCACGAAGAAAAGTGGAACTTTAGAAGATAATAGATGTTGCCCATCCATAAGGCAAGCTGCAGTCCATTCATCAATTGCGCAGTATGAATCGCGGAAGCTTTCAACTAGAGACAACACATCCATTGATGCATTCTGTTTTCTAATGTCTACAACCATGGATACAGTGGGATACACAGACATAGAAACACTCACAATGTCAAACGACTTACTAGAAACAGTCCACTCCAAACCAAACAAACCACCTTTCCTACCTATTCTCAGAACATGAGAAAAAACCACAAACTCACACCTACAACGGCAAAGGCACTTTCTTCCCCTAAATAGGTCTGTGACTATCCGAAGTGTCTTCTGACTGGTGGGCCATATTATGTTCCCCCAAAATGGCCTGTCCTGTTTCACATCTGGTCTCCTTGTCCAACTCTGTGAAGTTGTAAGGAGCCAGCGGTGAGCCACTACCTGCTTTCTCAGGAAAGGCCCCTCTTCAGAGCTCTGCTGGCATTTGGCCATCCTCATATCAGCAGGTACCAAGAAAGACTGACTATGTCTTTGGGAAAAGCAAACAAGTTAGCCCACTGGGTCTGGAGTGGGACTGGCTCTTGGTGCCTGGCTTCCTGGATCCCAAGTTCAGAGAATTCCATCACCAAGGAAGTGAAGTGAGGTCACTTCTTTCAGGAACTGAATATGGTCACTGCCTTGGTAACCACTTTGTCCTAACAGTTGCTTCCAAGGTTCCCATGAGATAGAGGCTGCCCCAACATCCTGTGACACATTCAGAAGTTAGAATGATATATCAACCATAGGCACCCTGGAACAGCTCTCCACAGAGGCCTGGTTTGGTCCATCTTCTCTACATTAAGAAGAGAGAGGCTGACTCAGACACATCAATTCATCCTGACCAGGTTGTTTGCCATGGAAGATGACTATTGCTCTCTCAGGTCCTACATAGCTGCCTACATATTCTCCCAGGATCCTTTCTTCATGGATCTTTGAGGTTCTCAGCAGGTGGAAGATCTTCTACATTCCTATATTGTAAGACCCACTCTGTCGCTGCTCTTAAGTTAGTTATATTGAGGGAACAGTGTATGGTTAGGGTTAATAACATGTTCGATTTGGGTTACGAATCATTCTGCAGGATGAATAATGGTATTGGCAACCTGTGATATTTACAAGAGTATACATGTGAAATATAAGTATGAAAGCAGAAATCTAGGTAAGATTTGAAGCCCAGAAGGGCATTGGGGACTTGAGTGGGATACCTAACTTTGAGTAATGTGCTGCACAGATGTCTCAGATAAATCAATATACATCGCACCTTGTACCTTGGATGATTGAATGCTGAAGAGAACATCCAGTCAAAAACCGATATTCGGTAGGATTAGGAAGGAAGTTGGTAGGTTTATAAAGAAGAGTGAGTATAGGATTTGGACCAAAAGTTCTTCAGCAATAGGGTTTCGGGTAGAGAGTGTATGTAAATGTCAGCACATGTGAAGAGTCAGTCATAATGATGAACTGGGGAAAACATGTAGGAAAGCAGATATCAATAGAGATATTAGGAAATCAAGCAAAGTATAAAGTGTGTGATAGGGTTAGACATTTTCAACAGGTTTGAAGTTGAATATATAATCTTATGAAGAAACAAATATGTAGTCACCAATAGGATTGATATTTGAGAGCATTAGGCAACCTGCACATGGATGTTTTTAGTAATGCATGCTATCTTTCCATTTAGGCTTTGGTACAATTGTAAGTGTGATCTTTGCTTTTTGTGTCCGGAATATTTCTGTGATAAAATGTGTATGTAGATCAGGTGACATGAGTATTTCTTCCACCATTTCTGAGAGCAATATTTTGAAGATTTATAAATTAGTATGGGGGTAGAAATAGGTGTACCCTGCTTCTATTAATATAGACATAATGCATGAATAGACCATACTGTGAATAAATAATATAACTGGATCCACTTTAAATAATGGATTGAATGGATATCTGAAAATATATAAGAAATGTTATATTGATATACAATCATTAATTCCAACCAGTTATATATCTAATGATTATCTTATGGTTATGGTTAATCATGAAGGGTGTGTGAGTTTTCCTTCAAAATTGATATGGAAATCGAAAACAATATATTTGGAAAAAAAAGTCTCATGAATAGACCAGTCAAGAAACGTAGAAAAATACATGTGTTCTGGAGCAGGAAGTGACTAAAAGTGAAGCAAATGCCTATAAATTTGCTAACTAGTGAATGAAATATATATCCTATGATGTGCATAAACTGAAGAAATAGTAATGTACCAGTGTGGAATAAAAATTAACGTCAAAATACACATCATGTCCCATAGGAACCAACATGCATTGATGTTAAACTGGGTCAGTTAATGCAGACATATTAGAATTTGTATGCACCTTTCACTGAAGTTAGTTCTCAGTACTAGGAAACAACTATGTATTTCATGTGTATGAGTATTTCTAAGAATAATCTTGTGAAAAGTTGATTATTAATCCACATCCATGAACATGAATGAATTTAGGGAGTGTATATAAGACACATATTTTTCATATTTTTACAAATATGGACAGTATATATATATATATATATATATATATATATATATAGATAGATAGATATATAGATATATAGATATATAGATATATAGATATATAGATATAGATATAGATATAGATATAGATATAGATATAGATATAGATATAGATATAGATATAGATATAGATATAGATATATACATATATGGACACACACACACACACAAACACAGAAATTAAAAAGTAGCAATATATATGCCAATCGAAATTCATCATGAAATATATATTATAAAGATGCAAAAACATTCATTTTACTGAACATGGGTTTATGTATAATGTTGTTCCACTGGGAAGCTCACCCATAGGTTGAATTTTCAGTTCTAACAGCGTTTAGGACGAGTGATCACTTCTCACAATTTGTATCTGCCAAGTCATGTAACTCAAAAGAATGTACGTTTGATACCATGTAGGATTCTATTTGTGCATATAAAAATACATGTGCTGAATAGGCTCCAGAAAATGAGAGACAGTAATTCACATATTTGTTAACTTTAAAAACACATGGAGAACTATTTCAATTAAAAATTGACTAGATTCATAATACCTACCCTTTATCATGCAAAAGGCAAGTCCAACCCTGAACTGCATGTATTTACGTACTGTTTGGGTTATTTTTCTCCATCATATTAGGATTAGTAGTCGGAGTCTATTAGAATATGGGTTAGTGTCAGGGATTCAGAATTGCGAATGGAAAAATAGGAAAATTAATCCAATGTGTATGCAAATATGTGCTAAAACAAATCTTCCGACTCTCATCCAGAACAATGCCTTGAAATTATCTTCGCCCCAAGTAAGACACAATTAGAGAAGAAAAGTTGCAAAATCTGTGATTACATTTCTGTAATGGAAAATGCTCAGGAGTGCACAAACTTGGAGGTGGTATAGGAGTTTTCAAAAGTAAGGACAGGGTACACACTCCACAAGCATGGAGCTCTGCATGCCTAAATCTTTTTGAGAAACTGCCACAGAGGTTGGGCACTGATATATAGGTTTTTGTCAGGATTTAAGCTTCCTTTGTAGTGATACCCTCAAAGCTGGGTCTGCATCTATGTGACCTGGAGGACAAAGTTTCTTATTTTCCAATGAACACGAGGCAGCAGTGCTGAATTCTCTCTTTGTAGATAAACTGTGGCCCCTGGGGGTTTATTTTCTCCCCGTGTGGACTGTGAAACCATTTGGTCATCCTCCAATTTTCGTGGTGTTTCTTGCTGCTGCACTTGGAGTTTGGTACATGCTTCATGAAATACAAGGAGTTCAACTGGGAAACAGTGCTGGAGAGAGTTCTGTCACGTGTGGTGGGTTATGGTCTGCAAGAAAATGCACAAACCAGGTTTCTATCTCTCAAAGATTGCCCCCTTGTTCATAGCAACCTGATTCTGAACATTGCCCTGAAACCTCGCCATATAACAAGATGCCATTACATATAAGGTTCTGAAGTCTGCACTATGTCAGTCACAAGCCATTTGGAAGTAAATGGCAGATCCACATGGACCCACCATGATACTTTATCACACACCTGCCCACCACTGCTCTACGCCCACTACTCAGCAGGCTACAAATTACTAGCATGTCTGTTCTAAACAATTTTCAGAAAACCCTGTCAATCAAGGCACTCTCTGGTACACTCATGATAAGCAATAGGAGATCCAATGTTTCTTGAGTGCCACCGGGTCATGGGAATTTCAAAAATTTCATGGTATTTATCTAGCCATTTTTCAAGGATGACATTGGATGCACTGTGAATTTCAGTTATTCAGAAACCATTAAATGTTGAGAAAGCTCAATTCAAAGAAAATTCTGGAGAACTCTCACAGGCAAGGCTTTCCAAAAAGTGGACAAAAGGTCACTTGAAGCCAGGACCATTGAGGTCTACAATGTGAGGTCCTATGTGTTTTGACTCTCTACTATGGCTGCAAAGTCTTTCAGAATAAAATCATGTGATATCCAGGCTGAGATTCCCAGTTCTTTGTGGAAAGCCACCCTGGTCCTAGATCTCAGGTTGCAAGGGCGACTCTCATGCGTGGCCTCCTAAAATCCCAACACAATTTATGGCAATACTTCTCTGAGGTCAGTTTCAGAACTCAGTCTCTAAGGGGAAACACACCAGAGTTCAATCCCTGGTGACCCAGTCATCTCTTCCAACCGCCACACAAATGACCAGAATTAAAACCAAAACACTCACACATGCCCCTCATCTTCTTTCATATACACACTAATCATAACCTTGGCTGGAAGTTTCCATGAGGCACACAGCACAAGACAATGTCAAAATAAGCTCCCTTGCCCTTCATTTGTCTAAAGTCAGTGTTTCTGGACACCGTTTCTGTGAACCAGGGCTGATCAAAGATGCCTGCCATTAATACTGTTCCACTTCTCCAATTTGAGGCATACTGACTGTCAGGTATAGTTTCTTTATGTGATTTGGAGTCATGAGAAAACCCAAGCACCTATGGGCTAGCCTCTGCAGGGCTTGAAGAACTCAGTTGACCCAAAGGATCCCTCTTCTGACTTGATGGAGATCAGGAACCTTACAGAGGAAAGCAAGAGACTTCATCAACAATGATTGCTCTTTTGGCCATTTTGGAATTGGATGCACACATGGGATCTTTCTTTAGATCCATCAGGTGCTGAGAATCTGAGCCATGGACTCACACTGCACTGAGGCGGATTCAGACATATCCCTTTGCAAAGCAATTAAGCAAAGATCCTCAGGTGATGCCCATTTATTTCCATTTGAAAACTGATTTTTTCAGGCTTTCGAAAGGTGTGGCCTTAGGCAAAGACCTTCCTTACATTCAGGGCAACAGAACAATAGGAAAGCAAATTCCCAAAGCAGAGTTTCTCCACTGAGACTTTCCTGGTCACACTGATTTCTGAGTTTTCTGAGATACTCACCATTCCCTTCAGCTATCCAGTACATGGCCATGTCCCAGATTGTGGAGGAGATACATATCTTGAACACAAAACCATGAGCCTATGGGAGAGTGGCCAGAATTCAGGAAGAAATCAGGAATGTAGAAAGGTAGTAGGTGTTGCCCATCTATAAGGTAAGCTGAAGTCCATTTATAAATTGGACAAGATGAATGCTGCAAAGATTTCTACTAGACAGGACACATCCTTTGATGCATTCTCTTTTCTATTGTCTACAACCACGGACACAGTGGGATACACAGAAACACTCACCTTCTCAAAGGACTTACTAGAAACAGGCCACTCCAAATTAAACAAACCGACTTTCCTACATATTCTTAAAACATGAGACAAAATCACTAACACACAAACACACCCACAAAGGCACCTTCTTTCCCCAAGTAGGTCTGTGACTATGCAGAGCATCCTCTGACTGGTGGGCCATACTATGTTCCCCTGAAATGGGCTGTTGTATGTCAGATCTGGTCTCCTTGGCCAACACTGTGATGTTGTCAGGAGCCAGCGGTGAGCCACTGCCTGCTTTATCAAAAAAAAAAGCCCCTCTTCAGAGCTTTCCTGGCATTTGTCCCTCTTCAATTCAGTATTTGCCAAGAAAGACTGACTCTGTCCTTGGTTAATCCAAACATGTGAGACCACTGGGACTGGGACTGGGCCTGCCTCAGGGTGCCTGTCTCCCTGGATCCAAAGTTCAGAGTGGTACATCAACAAGAAAGTGACGTAGGTCACTTCCTCTAGAACTGAATGAGGTCACTGCCTTGGCAACCACTTTGTCCTAACAGTTGCATCCAAGGGTCCATGAAATGGAGCGTGCCCCTGCTTCCTATGACACTTTTACAAGTTAAAATGGAATATCAACCATAGGCACCCGGGAACAGCTCTCCACACAGGCCTGGTTTGGTCCATCTTCTCTAGATTAAGAAGAGAGAGACTGCTTCAGACACATCCCTTCATCCTTACCTGGTTGTTTGTCATGGAAGATGACTTTTGCTCTCTCAGGTCCTTCATAGCTGCCTATATCTTCTCCAGGGATCATTTCTGCATGGACCTTTGAGGTTCTCTGCAGGTTGAAGATCTCCTACATTCCTGTATTGTAAGACCAACTCTGTCCCTGCTCTTCTATAAAGGTAGATTGAGGGAATCGTGTATGGTTAGGGTTAATAACATTTTTGATTTGGGTTAGGATCATTCTGCTGGATGAATAATGGTATTGGGAACCTGCGATATTTATAAGATTATAGAGGTGAAATATATGTATGAAAACAGAAATCTCAGTAAGATTTAAAGCCCAGAAGGTCATTGGGTCCTTGATTGGAATAGTTAGCTTTGAATTATGTTCTGCCCAGATGTCTCAGATAAATCTATACACAATGGCATAGGATCTTGTACCTTAGATGATTGAATGTTGAGGAGAACATCCATTCAAAAAGGGAGAGTTGGTAAGATTACGAAGATAGTTGGTAAGATTAGAAAAACGTGTGAGTATAGGATTTGGACAAAAAGTTCTTTAGCAATAGGGTTTCAGGTACACAAAAAAATGTAAATGTCAGCACATGTGAAGAGTCAGTCACAATGATAAACTGGGGAAAATATGTAGGAAAGCAGATATCAATAGAGACATAAGGAAATCAGGCAAAGTATAAAATGAGTGATAGCAATAGATATTTTCAACAGGCTTGAGATTGAATATATAATCTTAGGAAGAAACAAATATGTAGTAACCAATAGGATTGACATTTGAGAGCATTAGGCAACCTGGACATGGGTGATTTTCATAATCCATAGTCACATTCCATTTAGGCTTTTGTACAATCGTAAGTGTGACTTTGCATTTTGTGGCCAGAATATTACTGTGATAAAATGTATATGTAGATCAGGTGACATGAGTATTTCTACCACCATTTCTTGGAGCAATATTTTGAAGAGGTATAAATTAGTATTGGGGGTACATATAGGTGTACCATGTGTGTATGAATATAGAGATAATGCATGAATAGACCATAGTGCGAATAAATAATATAACTGGTTCGAACTTTAGAAATTGGAATAAATTGATATCTGAATATACACAGGGAATCATATGTTGATATACATACATTCATTCCAACCATTTATACATCCAATGGAAATATTACGGGTGTGGTTCATCATAAAGAGTGTGTGAATTTTGCTTCAAAATTGATTATGGAAATCGAAAATAATGTGTTTGGAAAGAAGTCTCATGAAATGACCAGTCAAAAACAAAGAGGAATACATATGTTCTGAAGCAGGAAGTGATAGAATGTGTTACAAATTTCTTTAAATTTATGAAGTTGTGGATGAAATGTATATTCTATGATGTACAAAAACTGAAGAAATAGTAATGTACCAGTGTTGTATAAAAATGAACGTCAAAATACACATCATGTCCCATAGGAATCTACTTGCATTGATGTTAAAGTGGGTCAGTTACTGTAAAAATATAAGGATTTGTTTGCACCATTTACTGAAGTGAGTTTTCAATACTATAATACAAATATGTATTTCAGGTGGATGAATATTTCTGAAAATAATCTTATGAAAATTTGAATATAAAACCACATACAAGAACAAGAATGAATTTAGGGAGTGTATAATAAGACACATATATTTCATATTTTGAAAAATCTAGAGAGTATATATATATATATATATATATATATATATATATATATACAAAACACACACAGAGACATTAAAAAGTAGCAATATATATGCCAATTAAAATTCATCGTGAAATATATATCATCCACAGATCCAAAAATATTAATTTTCCTGAACATGGATTTATGTATAATGTTTTTCAACTAAGAAGCTCACTCATAATTTGAATTATCAGTTCCAAAAGCATTTAGGAGGAGTGATTTCTTCTCACACTTTGTCTCTGCCAAGTTAGCCACCTCTCAAGAATATAGGTGTGATACCAGGTAGGATTCTATATGTTCATATAAAAATACATGTGCTGAATTGGCTACAGAAAAAGGGAGACAGGAATTCACATATGTGTTAACTTTAAAAACACATGCAGAACTCTTTCAACAAAAAATTGACAAGATTTATAACTCCTACCCTATATCATGCAAAAGGGAAGACCAACTATACACCATGGCTCCTCTGAAGTGCTAGTATTTCTATTCTGTTTGGGTTATTTTTCTCCATTATATTAGAATTAGTTGTCAGAATCTAGTAGGGTATAGGTTAGTGTCAAGGATTCAGTATTTCAAATGGAAAATTGAAAAATGAATCCAATGTGTATGTAAATATGTGCTACACAAAAATCTTCCCACTCTAATCCAGAACAATGCCTTGACAATACCTTCGCCCCAAGTAAGACACAATTAGAGGAGAAGATTTAGAAAATCTGTGAACAAATATCTGGAATGGAATATGCTCAGGAGCCCACACCTTGGAAGTGGCAGAGGAGTTTCCAAAGGTAAGGGACAGGGTAAACCCTCCACAAACATGGAGGTCTGCTGGCATAGACACTTCTTGAGAAACTGCCTGTGAGGTTGGGCACTTGAAAAATATGTTGTTGTCAGGAGCTTTGGCTTCCTTTCTAGTGAGACCATAAAAGCTTGGTCTGCATCTATGAGACCTGGAGGACATGCTTTCTTATTTCCCAATGAACATGAGGCAGCAGTGCTAAATTCTCTTTTTAGGTAAACTGTGGCCACTGGGGGCTAAATGTCTTTCCATGTGCAATTTGAAGCCATATGGTCATCCTCCATTTTCGTTTTGTTCCTTCCTGCTGCACTGGGAGTTTGGTATTTGCTTCACGAAATACAAGGAGTTCAATTGGGTCTCAGTGCAAGAGGGAGTTCTGTCATGTGTGGTGGGTCAGGTTCTGCAGGAGGATACAAGAACCAGGATTCTATCCCACATAGCTTGCCCCCTTGACCATAGCAACCTGATTCTGGACAATGTCCTGAAAACTCTCCATATCACAAGTTGCCTTTACATGGAAGGTTCTGTTGGCTGCACCATGTCAGTCACAAGCCATTTTGAAGCCAATGGAAGATCCACATGGCCCCACCACAGATGTTTTATCACATACCTGCCCACCACTGCTCTAGTACAACTACTCAACAGAGTCCAACTTACTGGCATCTCTGTTCTACACCATTTACATGAAACCCAGTCAATCAAGGCACTCTCTGGTATATTCATGATCAGTAACAGGACATCCAAAGGTTCTCCAGTGCCACCTGGTGATGGGAATTTCAAAAATTTTATGGTATTTTTCTAGCCATTTTTCAAGGATGAAGTTGGAGGCACTGTGAGTTTCAATTCTTTCAGGAACCATTAAATGGTTAGGAAGCTCATTTCAATGAAAGTTCTGGAGAACACTCACAGGTAAGGCTTCCCAAAGAGTGGCCAAAAGATAACATGATATTATGCCCATTGAGGTCTACAATGTGAGGTCCATATGAGTTTTGACTCTCAACTATGAGTGCCAAATCTTTCAGAATAAAATCATGTGGTATCCTGGCTGAGAGGCCTAGTGCTCTGTGGAAAGCCATCCTGGGCCTAGAACTTAGTTTCCAAGGGCGACACTAATGCCTGGCTTCATAAAATCTCATCACTATTCATGGCAATACTTCTCTGAGGTCAGTTTGAGAACTCAGTTTCTAAGGGAATCACACCAGAGTTCAAGAACATGTGGACCAAGTCATCTCTTCCAACCGCCACCCAAATGACCACAATTTAAAACAAAACACTCCAATGTGGCGCTCATCTTTTTCCATATAGACACTCATAATGACCTCTGGCAAAAGTTTTCCATGAGGGGCACAGCCCAAGACCGTGTCCAAAATAAGCTCTCTTGCACCTAATTTGCCTAATGTCAGGGTGGCCTGGACACCCTTCTTGTGAACCAGGAGAGATCAAATAGGCCTCCCATTAATACTGCTTTGCTTTTTCAATTTGAGGCCAACTGACTGTGGAGTTTGGATTTCTTATGTGAATTGGAGTCTTGAGAAAACCCAAGAAACTATGGGCTAGCCTCTGCAGGGCTTTGAAGAACTCATTTGACCCAAAGGATCCCTATTCTGGCTTGATGGAGGTCAGGAAAGTTACAGAAGAGGCGAGAGACTTCATCCACAAGGACTGCTCTTTTGGCCATTTTGGTTTTGGATGTACACATGGGATCTTTCTTTAGATCCCTCAGGAGCTGAGAATCTAAGCCACACCCTCACACAAGGCAAATAGGCTGATTCAGACACATCCTTTCCAAAGCAATTAAGCAAAGAGCCACAGGTAATGCCCATTCATTTCCATTTGAAAACTGTTTTCTTCAGGCTTCACAAAGTGGTGGACTGAGGAAAAGACCTTCCTGACATTCAGGGCAACAGAAGAATTGGTAAACAAAAGGCCCCAAGCAGGGTTTCTTCACTGAGACTTTCTTGGTCAAACTGATATCTGAGTTTTCTTAGATGCTTGCCATTCCCTTCAGCTATTCAGTACATGGTCATGTCACAGAGCTTCAAGGTTGTACATATCTTAAAGACAAAACCATGAGCCTATTCTGGAGAGTGGCGAGAATTCAGGAAGAAAACAGGAACTTAGGTAGATAGCAGGTGTTTCACATCAATAAGGCAAGCTGCAGTCCATTCATAAATAGGGCAGGATGAATGCTGGGAAGCTTTCTACTAGATAGGACATATTCATTGATGCATTCTCTTTTCTAATGTCTACAACCACGGACATAGTGGGATACATAGACATAGAAACACTCACCTTGTCAAACGACTTACTAGAAACAGTTCACTCCAAACAAAACAAACCGCCTTTCATACCTATTCTCAGAACATGAGACAAAACCACAAACCCACACCCACACCACAAAGGCACCTCCTTCCCCCATGTAGGTCTGTGACTATCCGGAGTGTCCTCTGACTGGTTGGCCATACTATGTTCTCTGGAAATGGCCTGTTCTGTCTCAAATCTGGTCTCCTTGGCCAACTCTGTGAAGTTGTCAGGAGCCAGCGGTGAGCCACTGCCTGCTTTCTCAGGAAAGGCCCCTATTCATAGCTTTATTTGCATTTGGCCATCCTCACATCAGTAGGTTCCAAGAAAGACTGAGTCTGTCCTTGGTAAATCAAAATAAGTTTGACCACTGGGACTGGGACTGGGACTGGCTCTTGGTGCCTGGATTCCTGGATTCCAAGTTCAGAGAGTTCCATCATAAAGGAAGTTAGGTGAGGTCACTTCCTTTAGCAACTGAATGAGGTCACTGCCTTGGCAACAACTTTGTCCTAACAGTTGCTTCCAAGGTTCCCATGAGAAGGAGGCTGCCCCTACTTCCTGTGAAACTTTCACCAGTTAGAGTGGTATGTCAACCAAGGCATGCAGGAGCAGCTCAACACATGCCTGCTTTGGTCCATCTTCTATACATTAAGAAGAGAGTGGCTGATTCAGACACATCCCTTCATCCTGAGCAGGTTGTTTGCCATGGAAGACTTCTGCTCTCTCAGGTCCTTCATAGTGGCCTACATCTTCTACAGGGATCATTTCTGCATGGACCCTTGAGTTTCTCAGCAGGTGGAAGATCCTCTATATTCCTGTATTTTAAGACCAACTCTGTCCCCACTTTTCTGTAAAATTAGATTGAGAGAACAGTGTATGGTTAGGTTTAATAACATGTTCGATTTGGTTTAGAAAGGAAACTACACGGTTGAGCAAACAGGGTCCTACCGTTAGCAATAATATGAGGATTATTAATGGAACAGCCCTGGCAGATAAAAGCATAGTTAACCAGGTTGACTATGTGAACAAAGACTCAAACCTTCCTTCTGGGGCCTCTGTCTCTCTTTGACGCTCTTCAAGTCGTTTTCTTAATTTACTCATTGATTCTTTTACAACTCCAGTATTGTCGGCATAAAAACAACATTCTTCCCTCAATGCAAGCAAAAAGGCACCTTTCTCTCATGAAGAGGAGGTCCAACACTCGCCTGCTCTATAAAACAACTTCAGAGAGAGAGAGGTTAAAATTCCTGTAAAGCTGTGATGTCGGTTTTTAATGTCTTTAAGCTTTGGTCTATTTCTGCTTCTAATTGTGTCTTTGTTGTGTCTCATGGACTAGGGCAGTTCTTCCTGTGCCCAAGCCTTCAGCAATTATTATTCCTAATAGGATGGCTAAAGTGAGGGATACAGGTTCCCGGTGGAACCGGGTTGTATGCCCCCCTATTTGAACTTTAAATGAACCTGCGTCATGATAGAGCACTCTGAAAAACATCTACATCATTACATAATTAATCACATCTATTGACCATTTTATGAAAACATAAATAATGTTAAAGTGCATAGAATTATACTGTTTTATGGATGGACAAGAAAATGCACCTAAGATAGCACAAAGTGAGGAAAACATTCTTATTTGGTTGCATCCGGATTTAGAGGGCATTGCTTCTTTTGTAATCAATTAACCCCCTGAAACCCAAGTTTTGGTAGTTTTAGAGTTTGTACCCAGCATGTAAGGGAAGGGGCTCAGAAGTTCACAGTCTGCAGAAATTCACAAAAATTAGTTTTTGTTTCTGTTTTTTTTCCTCTCTTCTGGGCAAGTTAACTTTTCAAGGACACCTTGGAAGGGGAGAGCTTTTTTGTCTCTTTTTTTTCTCCCTGCCAGCTGTCACCATGGAGCCCAGTTGCTAACATTTTTATCTTAGAAATGTAGCCATCTCGGTGAAGCCCCAGCTCAAGGCCAGAGGCCTTGTTCACATATTTTGTGAAAAACTGGTAAGGAGGTGTCTAGCTTAGGGGTGGTGATTTTTCCAGCCAGTGGTCAAGTAGAACAGGGCAACACGAAAAGTGCAAGTTTATGTACATTGAACTCTTTCAGAGGGACTCTTTTGCTGAAAGACCTAAAGTAAGCCTTGGTGAAGACTTCTGGAGAAGGTCATTTAAGACATTTCTATGGACCTAGTACAGAGGGGGAAGACGGGGTAGTCGAGGCTGAGAGCAGCTCCGTGGATCTAAGAATGAGGAAAGAGAGATGTAAAAGAAAAATGGGAAAGGGGTTTGGGATTTTCCTAAAACAAAACTTGAGCAGTAGAACAGGTAGAGCAGAGGGGAAGATGGGAGTAAATATTCCAAAAAGCCTTTGAGGGACTTTAAATTCTTAGAAACCTGTTTTCAGTGATGACAAAGCAACTTTAAAGGCCATTTTCATTACATCTTGTATAGGGGTCTGAGGCCTCTTATCAGCTGGTTTGAGCTTTGGGTTAGCTTGCTAGAGGACTTGCTGGGACCTAGTGCAGGCACTGACAGGAAAAGAGAGGAGTGAGTGGGTGAAGGGGTACCTTGGTACCTGCTACCTCAGCAAGGGGGCAATGTTCTGAGAACCAGCGGAGGTTTGGGTTTTTGATTTAGTAATTGGAGAGGAGAAATCAGGTTGCTAAGATGGGAGTGATAGCAGAGAGTCTAGAGCAGAAGGCTGAGGGTGAGGAACTATTGGAGAAGCATAGTACAGGATGTGAGCAAAGGAGGGAAAAGGATTCCACATAGGGAAATTTCCCCCTTTTGAGAACTTGCCAAAGTTAAAAATGTCACTCAGAATTTGAGGATCTAGAGAACCCTCTGGGGGCCATAGTATTTGGTTGTCTAATTGGTAATATGGCCAATGCTGTGTACTGAATTTGATGAGGAGTTTGGGTTCCACCAGGCAGCCCCTGTATGCTCACATTCCCTTGACTTACACAAGAAGTCGGCTTCTCCCCCACACAGCCGTGGCTGTTTGTGGCTTTGATAGTCCGTCAGGCAAACATAGTAATCTAGGCTAGCCAACCTGAATCTGTCTCGCATGTCCCTGCATCCATAATATTTGTTTCCATTATCTATGGTACAGAAGAGATTTAATGGGATTTTAGTGGGATCCTCTTCATCAGGGATATCTCAATAGGAAAGACCTATACCGACCTGACAAATGTCTGGGTGGAGAGATGGCCACCAGGTCTCTATGGGGCCTGTATGCGAGATAGACTATACTTCTTGTCTAGTAGGATTTGTGATCAGCCATTGCTGCTGAACGGGGTGATGAGGGTTAGAACTACTGGTGGCCAAGGGGAGAGTCTATAGTCTTATCCACATAGCGAATACGCAATTTGAAATGGTTACCACGCTTTTCCAGTTTCCAACAAGAGTCTGGACACAGCGAAGGCTTGAGATGAGAGGCATGGATCCAAAAAGTGATTCTGTCTACTTTAACGCTTTAGGTTTTATAAGTAGCACCTGGTATGTTCCTTTCCAGTGGGGTTCCAGGGATGACACCTGATGTTGTCTTATGTAGACGAAGTCTCTTACATGATATTGATTTAGAGTCCCCTCCTCCCCTGGTTGGTAGGCAGTGGCCAGCTGTTTCCACAGTTATCGCTGAGTTCTTTCAATGACTTTAAGTCTGTCAAGCAAGGGGGTGTGGAAGTGATCGTTAGGCCTTAGAGTTGGGGTTAGGTCCCTTATTGGATGATGGGAATCATAGAGAATTTCATAGGGGGTGAGGTTACACAAAGAAAGAGAGGGAATATTTCTCGCATGAAACAGTGCATAAGGCAGGAGCATAATCCAATCTTTTATGCCGGGCTCTAAGCTTAATTTTGTGAAGGTCTCTTTAATGGTTCTATTTATTTTTTCTACCTGTCCTGAGCTCTGGTGTATATAAGCATAATGTAACTTAAAATTAATCCACAGGGTCCCAGTTAACACCTGACTTACCTGGGCCATGAACACCAGTCCATTATCAGACCCTATTACCTTAGGCAGACCGTATCTTGGAAAAATATATCTTTCAGAATCTTCTTGAAAATCATTTGTGCAGTTTTTTTTTTTTTTTTTTTTTTTTTTTTTTTTTTTTTTTGTGTGTGTGTGTGTGTATGTGTGGAAGGCTTCAGTCCATCCTGAAAATGTATCTACAAAGACAAGGAGGTATTTAAGTCCATACCTTGCTGGCTTAATTTCACTATTGTCCACTTCCCAAAATTGTCGTTTTCTGGTTCCTCATAGGTGCTTTCCTCTAGGAAACTGGAAGGGTAAGCATTAACCAATTGACGGACTCGACAGGCTTTTGTTACCCGTTCAGTTATTTTCTTTCGCTGTGAGTCGGTTAGTGGAAAACTCTGTTCTTAATCCTACAGGAATGCCTGCAGTTTCATTGAACCAAGGTGAGTGAGTTGGTGTACATTTTTAACGTAGTGTAGGGCTTTCTGTAATTGCAGCCTGAGCTCAGTGAAGTTGAGGTGTTCAGTGTCAGTGTCCATAGATATTATAAAAAACTTCCTGGTGATCAGGGGTCCATTGGAATTGGGCATCTCCCTCTAACACCGGGTATAAAGGAGCAGCTAAAAACGCAAACCCAGGTATCCATAACCTGCAAAAGCCAGCAGTCCCAAGAAACTCTCTGAGTTGTCTCCTGTTAGATGGGGGTGGTATCTAGGCAATGGTTTGTTTTCTAGGCTCAGTGAGCCATCGTTTACTGCCCCTAAGGAAACAGCCCAGTAAGATTACTTCATGCCAGCAAATTTGGGCCTTTTTGGCCGAAACTCTATACCCGAGTTGAGCAAGCTCATATAATAGTGCTTGGGTCCCAGACTCACAGTTTTCCTTGGTGTTGGCTGCCAGTAGCAGGTCATTCACGTATTGAAGCTGGGTGATTTGGGGTGCATAGTTCTGAAATTGCTGAGATCTCTGTGGAGGGCTTCATCAAAGAGAGTGGGGGAGTTTTTGAACCCCAGTGGGAGTCTAGTCCAAGTTAGTTGACCAGACGTTCAGGTTTCTGGGTCTACCCACCCGAAAGCAAACAGCAACTGACTATCTTTATGCAGAGGCAAGCAAAAGAAAGCATCTTTTAAGTCCAGAACAGTATACCATTTCCGCTCAGGGTTCAGAGTGCTAAGCAGATTGTACGGATTAGGTACCGTGGGGTGAATGTCCTGCACTCTGTTGTTGATCTCTCTTAGGTATTTAACAGGGCGATTGTCCCGGTTCCTGGCTTTTTTTTTTCTAGTAGCAGGGGAGTGTTCATGGCCAATTGACAGGGCCTTAGGACGCCTAAGGTCAGATATTTCTGAATATGGGGCCTTATCTCATCTTTAGCTTTTTTTGCTTAGAGGATATTATTTGACATTAATTGGGGAGGCTGAGGTTTTTAACTCCACTGTTATTGGAGGTTGTTTCACGGCCAGGCCTAACCCAGCAGTTTTTGCCAAGGCATCTGCGTAATCTGTTATCCATTTCTGGCGTAGCTTGCCTGTTTGATCAGTCTTGGGGGGTGTGAAGAGTGGATGTTCATCTTCTACTAATTTAGTTAAAGCCGTGACTATAGGAGTTTATACTAAAGGATTTAGAAATTTCATTTGGTAGCCTTCAGGGTTAAAAGTTATTTAGGCCAAGAGCTTGGTGAGCAGATCTCTGCCCATCAATGGGTCCAGGCATTCCTGGATTACTAGGAAGGAGTGATGGATTTTTCCTTTACCTAGGTCCATGGTCCTCTTAGTAGACTAAGCCCGATATTTACTGCCATTAGCCCTTTGAACTACAGACCTTTTATTTGATAGAGGGCCCAATGGGGCCTTAAGGGCTTCGTATACTGCTCCTGTATTCATTTCAAAGTTTACTGGGGTCCGCTACACTTCAAAAGTTACCCTGAGCTAGGGGAAGTGATCTGAGCCCCAACTTTCTTAGTCATGCACCAGAGTCACAATGGCTGGCTGGCGTGGCTGTCTCTTTATAGGGCACTTTTTTGGCCCAGTGTCCTTTTTTTTTTACAGTAGGCACATTGATCTGAGGCCAGGGGTGGCCTCTTGCATGGCCCCAGGTAACCCTTACTGTCACCTTACATCTTAATTTCTGGCCTCTTTCTTGTTGTGACAAGGATCTTGGTCAATCCCTTAGTCTGTCTTTTGCTTCTCTCATCCTTCCTTTGCTCCCTTTCTTTCTGCCTGTTTCTCTCTTATAGTATACTTTCTCAGCTTCTCTGACTAAATCTCTCTTTTAAATTTTTTTTAATATCCATGGCAGCTTGCCCAATTAAGGCCATTGTTACAGATGAATTTTGATCCGCTGCCTGAGGATCGAAAGGAGTATATCTTTTATATGCCTCCATAATTCTTTCTAGAAACAAAGAGGGAGATTCATCAGGCCTTTGAATAATTTCTCTTACCATGGCCAAATTAGTTGGTCACCTAGCAGCCCCTTGGAGACCTGCTATTAGAGCCAGGCAATAATTGGACAGATGCTCTTTATCTTCAAAGGTGTTGGGGTTCCAGTTGGGTTGGTTTAAGGGTAAGCTCGCTTTGATTATGTTGGGAAGTTGTGTTGGTCGCCAATCAGGTCCGAGGATATTTTTTTTTTTTAGCTTCTTGGAGGTTTTTCTCTTATTCCTCTGTCATAAAGAAAGTCCCTAGGAGTTGTTGGCAGTTATCCCAAGTAGGCAGGTGTAAAAACGTTGGCGAGTTCTCTGAGTTCTTTTAGCCGGGCCAGCTTCCTCCAGGGAAGGAGGGGCTCTGTGTGCCACGGGACTGTCATCTGGATGGCGCTGGGCCATCCTAGCTTCTTTGAATGGTGGAGAGGCTGAGTCAGCAGCAGGGGAATCACTTAGAGGGTGTTGGCAGTTGGGGGATGAAGGCAGAGGATAAGGAGGGGGAGGAGAGTCCAGTAGAGTCTTGAGACTCAGGGAGAACAGAGGGTGCAGGAGGAGGAGCAGAGAGTTAAAGAGATAGAATCATGGGGGAAGGAGTAGGAGCCGTGCAGGGACAAGGAAAGGCTTCACCCTTGGAGGAGGAGATTTGCAGAGGTCCTGACAAGTTAAGATATATGGCTGTTGATCTGGACGTCTACGTGGCCCCGGCTAAAAGACAATATCTCGAACTTTTCAAATTAGTGCGAAGTAGAAAGATCCTTCTAGGGGACATCTGACTACAAAGTTGGGTCATTCTGAGACACAGAATCTGCAAGATCCGGCGTTTTACTGAAAAAGAAAGATTCTGAGCCCTTAAGCAGACTTTGGTCTAGTGATCAAGGGTCATGAACAGAGGCATTGAAGTGCTCTGTCCCATAATGAAATATACACAGACAATAAAAGCAATGACACAAGACACAGACAAGACAAGACAATAAAGACAGGCAATGGACGTCCAATACTGAGACCATGACTGAGTAGCCGGCAAAACACGATGGGCTGGCAATACCGAATCCGAAACAAAATATCACTGAATAAAGGAGACTATTGTTCCTCGATTTCATGAGTTCACCCCCAGGGACATGGCCTGTGGCTCTGTTACATGTGTGTCAGCCACCATGGGAGAGAGCTCACGCTCTTTACCAATAGCCATTTTGTGAAACCCTAACCTGAATCCTGAAACCAGAAAGAGGGGCCTTATTTATCCCCAGAGGAGCCCGTTGGGGGTCTTTCATCTGCGGCTGCCGGATCTCACTGGGGCCACCAGATGTAAAGATCGGGCGAGGGTGGGTGGTAGAGACCACCAAGAGACTGTCTCATGCAACAGCAAAGGCTTTATTGGGAGTCCGGCATGCAAGGGCTCAGAGCTCACTTGAATAGAGCAGAGAGCCCTGAGAACAGCTTAAGAAGTGCTTATATATTTTCCTTGGAGAGGGCAGGAAGGAAAGTTTATTGATGGGTAAGTGCGAGTGGGCGGTTTGCGTGCAACTGGTTGACCGAGTACATTCTGCAGTTTGGCAGTTGGGGACAGCACATTCTGGGAACAAGAATAGCAAACAGTTCTCAAGATTTCAACAGTGTTTTGTTAAGCATACAGAAAATCAAGAAGTGACAAGTACCTATTTTATTAACCTTTCAATATAAGTATGAAAACAGAAATCTAGTTAAGATTTGAAGCCCAGAAGTTCATTGGGCCCTTGATTGGTATACTTAGCGTTGAATTACATTCTGTAGTGATGTCCCAGAAATATGGATATACAATGGCATAGGACCTTATACCTTCTCGGAGGTCAATTCCAAAACACAGACTCTAAGGGGAATCACACCGAAGTTCAAGCCAAGGTGGACCCAATTATCTCTTCCAACCGCCACACAAATGACCACAATTAAAACCAAAACACTCCCACATGGCACTCATCATCTTCCATATAGACACTCACCATAACTTCTGGCAAGAGGATTCCATGAGAGGTGCAGCACAAGACAGTGTCCCAAATAAGCTCCCTTTCCCCTCATTTGCCAATAGTCAGGGTGGCCTGGACACCCTCCCTGTGAACCAGGAGTTATCAAATATGTCTGCCATTAATACAGCTCTGTTCTCCAATTTGAGGCCTACTGACTGTGGGGTTTAGATTCTTTATTTGAATTGGATTCATAAGAAAACCCAAGAACCTATGGTCTAGCATCTGCAGGGCTTTGAAGAACTCATTTGACTCAAAGGATCCCTATTCTCACTTGATGTAGGTAAGGAACCTTACAGAAGAATGTGAGGCACTTCATCCACAGTGACTGATTTTTGGCCATTTTGATTTTGGATCCACACATGGGATCGTTCTTTAGATCCATCAGGTGCTGAGAATCTAAGCCACAGGCTCACACAGGACCAAGAGGCTGATTCAGACACATCCCTTTACAAAGCAATTAAGCAAAGAGCCACAGGTGGTGCCCATTCATTTCCGTTTGAAAACTGTTTTCTTCAGGATTCACAAAGGCGTGGCCTCAGGCAAAGAACTTACTGACATTCAGGGCAACAGAAAAATAGGCAATCAAAAGGCCCATTGCAGGGGTTCTCCACTGAGACTTTCCTGGTCACATCGATATCTGAGTTTTCTGAGATGCTTGCCAATCCCTTCAGCTATCCAGTACATGTCCATGTCACAGTGCTTGGAGGTGGTACATATCGTGGACTCAAAAGCATGAGCCTATTTTGGAGAGTGGCTAGATTTCAGGAAGAAAACAGGAACTTAGGAAGATAGCAGGTATTGCCCATCAATATGGCAAGCCCTAGTGCATTCATAAATTGGGCAGGATGAATGCTGGGAAACTTTCTACTAGACAGGAAACATCCATTGATGCATTCTCTTTTTCTAATGTCTACAACCACGGACACAGTGGGATACACAGACATAGAAACACTCGCCTTGTCAAACAACTTACTAGAAACAGTTCACTCCAAACCAAACAAACCGACTTTCCTACCTCTTCTCAGAACATGGGGCAAAACCACAAACACACATCCACACCCAAAAAGGCACCTCCTTCCCCCAAATAGGTCTCTCACTATCCGGAGTGTCCTCTGACTGCTGGGCCATACTATGTTCCCCAGATATGGCCTATCCTGTCTCAGATCTGGTCTCCATATCCAACTCTGTGAAGTGGTCAGGAGCCAGCTGTGAGCCACTACCTGCTTTTTTAGGAAAGGCCCCTCTTCAGAGTACTCCTGGCATTTGGCCATCCTCACATCAGTAGGTACCAAGAAAGACTGACTCTGTCCTTGTTAAATTGAAGCAAGTGAGACCACTAGGACTGGGACTGGGACTGACTCTGTGTGCCTGGCTTCCTGCATCCCAAGTTCAGAGAGTTCCATTACCAAGGAAGTGAGGTGAGGTTGCATCCTTCAGGAACTGAATGAGGTCACTGCCTTGGCAACCACTTTGTCAAAACAGTTGCTTTCAAGCGTACCATGAGAAGGAGGCTTACCCTACTTTCTGTGGCACTTTCACAAATTAGAATGGTATATCAACCATAGGCACCAAGAAACAGCTCTCCACACAGGCCTGATTTGGTCCATCTTCTCTATATTAGGAAGAGAGCCTTTAGTCCGGGGAGCACTGCAGTGAACCTCTGCACTAAAACTATTAGCAAGCACCTGGTGGAGGAGTCCTCCATAGGTAAGTGGGGCTTTTATAACATCTGATATCCGGTTAAGGGAGATCTCTTCTGATGACAGAGATGTGGCCTGGGGAGGCTCACATATACTCCTTTCCAGGAGAGTAACCAGAATCGTTCTGTCCTCTGTTCTGTTCTGTAGGGAATTCCTCTGGAACTGTAGAGAGGGGCCGACGGGCACGCAAGCACTCCTACCCTGGAGCTATAGCAAGATGTTGCACTGTTGCACTGTTTTTCTGTTTAGGCGCATGGTTTCTGTTTTTTGTGTTTTGTTTTGTGTTCTATTTTTTTGATTGTTTGTTTGTTTTTGTTCATTTTGTTGTGTGATTTCAGTGGTAAAAACTTAAGGATTTTGGACGTAAAAATAGGTAATAAAGAGAGTAAGCCTGACACCCCTTTGGACTGTGTTTTAGGGAACTGCAATGAACTTTACTCGCCTTTGTTAAGCAGGATGATAGAAGCTCCTAGCTGGCTGCCTGGAGCACACCCATTGCAGAGGGCAATGCTTGGTGGGGACCTAAGAACTGAGCATCTCCGAGGTTAACAAGTGAAACTCCTTTAAAACCCCTTGTCACTCCAGATCAAGAGAGTCACAACCTTTGGCAGAGTCCCCTGTGTTTCTCCTTTGTTCGCAAAGCAATAAACCTCCCTTTTTCTTTTTCTCAAAACTCAGTCCTCATTATTAAATTGGTATTAATTGGCGTCAAGTTGAGGAATCGAACTTTAATTTACAAATTTGGTACCCGCCCTCCACCCCGGAACTTTGTGAGAGCTGTCTACTGAAATATTAGGAGATGAAGCATGCTTAGTGTGGAACTGAACAAGAGGAGCTAATCCTGTAAGTAAAAGGAGGGACTGAGGGATTCCCAGCAGCTGCCAAAGCCCTGTTGATTCAGGGAATTACCTCCTTCCTACCCGCACTGTAAGAATTATGCAACCTCTGTCTTGTTAAAAAAGAGAAAAAGAAAAAGGGGACACTAAATGCAGTGAAGTCACCATGGAGACACTTTATTTTACATTTCAGGTTTCCCCTCTGTTAAAACATGTGGTGCCCCCCCTGTGGATATCTATGGTGCACACTGGTGTAGGAGATTTTTCTCTTATCTGCTCTGGTTTAAACGGTTCTCTCTGACAGCCATAGTCTGAACCTCCTTTCTGTCTGTCTTGTGTCTTTGTATCTGGCCCTTTAAGACATGTGCAATAATGTGTTGATATTATAAATTGTTTCTTGGGAATGATCTTAGCTGAATGTGTGTCTAAATGATGATGTTTTATTTTAACAATCTGGTATCTGAATGGATTTTTGAAGCATTGCAGAATCTTGCAGTTAAAAGTCGGGTTTAGGTAATTGTTTAGTTTATGATTTCAGATAATTCATGCCAGAGAACTTAAATACTTAGTATGGAAAACTGAAGAACTCTACTTCCAAGTTGGCAAGTAAATTCCCAATCATACAGTCTTTTTTTCACCAATTTTGAATGGGATAGCCTCGGAAAATGTCACTGTGTGTACCACTGCATTAATTTGGACAAGGATAGTAAATCATAGAATGGTATCTGTTGACAAAACAAGATGTAAAGATATAAAATTTTGTGAATTGTATCTTAAATTTGTATCATAATTTTCAACATCCGAACCTCAAAATTATGGTTAAAATGCCTTAGGCCTGAGGTGTCTGCTCAGAATAGCAGTTTTTCCTGCTCCTTCCAGACCTCAGCCATGATTTATATTGAAATGTAAATGAAAGAAGCCTGAAAGCTTAGTAGGAGACTGATTTGAGGCCTAAGGGGAAAAAAAGGTAAATTGTATGGTATTTACTAATTACTAGCCAGTCACTTTTTCTAGGACTCTTTTTTTTTCCTTAGATACTTTTTTTTTGAGCTCATGATTTTGAGCATACAGACCTAGGTTAATGTTTTTCAGATCAGTTCTATCTTTGACCAACTGTAGACTTTTTGAAACATTGCAATGGAGATTTCACCTGAGAAAAGCTACAAGGCCTTTACTATTATTATGTGTGCACACTTTTGTTATGTGTTGTATGTCCACATATACATATGTCCGTATATCATATATATGATACACAAATTAACATATACAAGGAGCGCTCATAAAAAAGTGCTCATTAAAACAAATTTAAATAGGAGATCCAAAGATCTTTAATTCACGTGATTTAAATGTTTCAATTTAAATTGGATAAACAGATAAAAATCAATGTCTTTAAATTTAAGCTTACAATTTTTTTAGGTGTTCAAAAATCTAATAAAATATTAATATCTACAAAATGTCTAATATGCCTTGGTTCTAGGACCTTTCCTTCAACATAAAAATGGTTTACACTGTCAACACATTTCTCTAATATTTTGATAAATAAGTAAAGTAAATTTGATATGGGATTGCTCATTCATGAGTACTTTTCTTAGATATCTGATTGATTTACTAAGGTCTGAATAAGTTCTTATTAAAGTCTGTATAAGAATATAAAAATAAGTCATGTGTTAATGAGACAAAAATTTTTTAAAACATAAGTTTACCCATAACGTTGTGTTTATTAAGTTTTATTTTCTCCAGAGCAAGCAACCATAAAAATTAAACAACTGATTAAATAAGAACTGTTATTTTAGAGCACTGTACTGCCATTGCTTTAAAAGCTAAACTTGGTTAATGTAGAAACATCAATGTAATTGTGATGCTATCAATGTTTTCATATCTTATAGGTATGCAAGTCTGTAAGGTAGAAACTTTAAAAGAGCATTATATCAAGCTGGTGCTCTGAAGTTGTATGGTAAAAAATATATTGGGGATTTATTTACCTGTTATCAATAAGATATGTAAACTTTTATGTTACTTTTTACATTGGGGAACAATTTAAATGTATTTTTTAGTTAATGAGAGCCTAATCGATGTAAAGGTTAAAAACTTTCAGCCTTTCTTTAATTCATGTTTTAAATGTGATATCATATGGTGTTAGCTAATGTTCATGTGACCTCAAACAATTTATGTAAACTTTGTCAAATGATATTTAAAAATAAGAATTAGCTTTAGAACTAAAATACTTAAGATTTATAAAGAGCCCTGCCTTACCTGAGATAAGGCTCTGTGTCCCATCTTACTACATGTGAGAATGACTACGAAACCAGTAGGTTAGATAATATTTCTTTAAAGTTATGTTAAAAAGTTGGTTTTTTTTAAGGTCAATATTCCTAGGATCTCAAACAGGGGATATAATGTATAACTCAGCCAAAAAATTCAGGGTAGCTGTTACACAAGCTAAGTATTTTTACTTTTGTTAATTTTATTTTGAAATTTTCTTATAAGTGATCTAAAGATTCTCTGTTACTGTTTTACAAACGTGTTGCTTTAAGAACACAACATGGGTTTTTTCAATATAATAAGTCATTACTTACAATACAGACAGAATAATACAGATCCCAATTAATAAAAAGATAATTATATAGTTATAGACATTAAAGCCCAGTACTCTTAATATAAGGCTGTTAAAATTTATTTGCTGGATGTTTAAGATTAGGATTTAAAATTAAAGTTAAATGAAAAGAGCCAAGAAAACCAATATTTGGCTTTTGCCCTCTGAGTCAGTCTGAATCCAGGGAACAGGGGACTTCTCTAAAGAGCTTTGAAACTCTGAGCCACATAACCTCCTCCTGATCAGGGAGATTAATGAGACCACTGGAGAACAGAAAGCCAATCAGTGTATTTGTTACGAAGAGGAGAGTCATCAAAGAAAGGAGACATCCCTGTTGCTTCCGAGGGAAGCCAAATGGTCAAGCAAGATCTGGACCCACCTAGCGCAAATGGCACTAGCAGAACTGAGAATCTGCTCTCAAGTTTCCCCAGAATTGACTCCCATAAAAGGTCAGCTGACTGTTAACAATAAATGGAAACAAAAGTCAGTTTGACTGCTTCATCTTAAACACTTAGCAAAGACAGTTAAGAACAAAATACATCCATTCCTGGGCATTTTAAATTATAATTATAATAATAATAATAATAATAATAATAATAATAATAATAATAATATAATGTTAAGGTATGCACTTTATGTTTGCCTCCCAAAATAAGTAAGACTGGTGGCTACAAAGAAGAATTCTCAGACAGGAATGCCTGATACTTATAAAAAGAGACTATCAAGAAGACCTGCCACAGGGAGAAGTTTTCAGTTTAAGGCCTACAGATATTCCTAACCTACACAGGTTGGCTTGGTGTTTGCTAGTACAATTATCTAGCCCTGAGTAACAGAATTAAAGGTTTCTCAAAGAGACACAGAGGTCATACTAGTAAAAGGATTTTACAAGATCAGATGACATTAAATAATTAAACTGTATCTTATGGGGAAGGACAAGTGTAACAGTAAAAGTTAAATATTAAATTGACAGTCCTGATAACTGGGGATATTAAAGACTGTTGAGGGAACTTCTATACAGTGACATGTTCCAGGTGCTGCAACATTTATTCAGTACTCATGGTTTTTGTTTCTCTCATAGAAGAACCCATCCCCAGATGACTTTACAACCTGTTCTTCCCCAATCAGACTTCAAACCGAACTGACTTCTAAAAGGCAACTCATGTCCCTCAACTGACTTCTAAAAGGCAACTCATGTCCCTCATCCCATGCCCACTCACGTCACCCTGTCTCAGGTCAGAAGAAGAAAAAATGAGTGACACCACTCTTCTTATAACAATGGAGAGAAAGACAAATAGACTATCAATATAAGTAATTAATTAAGTCAGGTAAAATCAGGGAGATCGGTTTTGGGTGAGTTCTAAAAATTTGGAGACTCTTACCTGAGGGATTAAAATTTCCTCAGTGCTCTTCCCGTAATCTATCAAAGATTTGAAAGGGACACAAAGAAAAGGCGGGAATGATAGACCCAACCTGATCTTTAATTTAAATTGGGAGCCATCTTGCCAAAAAGCCATGAAAAGATAATTTTGGCTTTACCATAAATTACTTCAAATTCTAAACCTGCTTGGAATGCCTGCCCATGCCTTGAACTCACCCATGCCCGGCTCTCTGACCAGATAGCAGCCCTCTCTGAAACTTTAGTGACACATCATAAATATTTGCCTTCTCTGGCCAGACAACAACCCTCTCTGAGGCTCTAATGGTCTTCATGAACTCTGATGTAGGGACAGCAAAAAAAATGTAGACTGCCATTAGTGTGATGTTTGTCAGAGTTCTGTTATCTGTAAACCCCCTTTTGTGTAATTTTCTGGGCTATTAAGCTGCCTGTAGGAAAGCTGGGGTTGCTGTCTTTTTCCTGCCGTTTTGTGAGGGAGAGGTAGCACAGCCAGTGGAAATAATAAGCTTAATTTAATTTGATTTTAATTAGAGTCAGTGGTCTTTTCTTGTGTCCTGGTCTAACAGGTAAACACTCCAAAAACATGGAGCTCTGCCAGCCTAAACACTTCTTGAGAAACTTCCTCTGAGTTTGGGCACTTGAAATATATGTTGTTGTAAGGAGCTTTAGCTTCCTTTCTAGTGATACCATCAAAGCTGAGTCTGCATCTATGTGACCTGGAGGACATGGTTTCTTGTATTCTAATGAACATGAGGCAGCAGTGCTGAATTTTCTCTTTGTAGGTAAACTGTGGCCACTGGATACTAAGTGTCTCCCCGTTTGGACTGTGAAGCCATTTGGTCATCCTCCACTTTTTGTGGTGTTTCTTCCTGCTGTACTGGGAGTTTGGTATATGCTTTATGAAATACAACGAGTTCAACTGAAACCCAGTGTTGAAGAAAGTTCTGTCACTTGTGGTGGGTCAGGGTCTGAAGGAGAATGCACCAACCAGGCTTTTATCTCACAGAGCTTGCCCCCTTGTCCATAGAAATCTGACTCTGAACTTAGCCCAGAAACCTCTCCATATAAAATGATGCCTTTACATAGAAGGGTCTGCTGGCTGCACCATGTCAGTCACAAACCATTTGGAAGGCAATGGCAAATCCTCATTGCCACACCACAGATGTATTATCACACACCCACCCACCACTGCAATAGGCCCACTTCTCAGCAGGCTCCAACTTACTGGCATCTTTGTTCTACACCATTTTCATGAAACCCGGTCAATCATGGCATTCTCTGGTACACTCAAGATCAGCAACAAGACATCTAAGTGTTCTCCAGTGCCACCTGGTTAAGGGAATTTCAAAGATTTCATTGTATTTATCTAGCCATTTTTCATGGATGAAGTTGGAGGCACTGTGGGTTTCAGTTCATTCAGGAAATATTAAATGGTGAGGAAGCTGTTCTCAATGAATTCTCTGGAGAAATCTCACAGGCAAGTCTTCCCATAGAGTGGTCAAAAGGTCACATGAAGCCAGGCCCATTGAGGTCTTTAATGTGACGTCCATGGGTGTTCTGACTGTCAACTATGGCTGCCAAATCTTTCAGAATAAAATCATGTGATATTCTAGCTGATATTCCAAGGCTCTGTGGAAAGCCACCCTTGTATTTGATCTCAGTTTCCAAGGGAGAATCCCATGCGTGGCCTCCTAAAATCTGAACACAGTTTATGGCAATATTTCTCTGAGATCAGTTCGAGAACTCAGACTATAAGTGGAATCACACCAGAGTTCAAGCCCAGATAGACCCAGTCATCACTTCCAACCACCAAACAAATGACCACAATTAAAACCAAAGCACTCCCACAAGGCCCTCATCTTCTTCCATATAGACACTCATCATAACCTGTGGCTGGAGGTTTCCATGAGGGGCTCAGCCCAATACAGTGTACAAAATAACCTCCCATGCCCGTCATTTGCCTAAAGTCAGGGTTGCCTGGACACCCTTTCTGAGAACCAGGAGTTATCAAATGAGCCTGCCGTAAATACTGCTCTGATTCTCCAATTTGAGGCCTACTGACTCTCGGGTATAGATTCTTTATGTGAATTGGAATCATGAGAAAACCCAAGCACCTATGGGCTATCCTCTGCAGGGTTTGAAGAACTCATTTAACAAAAAGGATCCCTATTTTCACTTGATGGAGATCAGTAATCTTACAGAGGAAGGCGAGAGACTTCGTCCACAATGACTGCTTTTTTGGCCATTTTGGTTTTGGAAGCACACATGTAATTGTTCGTTAGATCCATCAGGTGCTGAAAATCTATTCAACAACCTCAAACATGGCCAAGAGTCTGATGCAGACACATCCCTTTCCAAAGCAATTAAGCAAAGATCTACAGGTGATGCCCATTAATTTCCATTGAAAACCGTTTTCTTCAGGCTTCAAAAAGGGGTGGCCTGAGGCAAAGACCTTTCTGACATTCAGGGCAACAGAACAATAGGTAAGCAAATGGCCCAAGGCAGGGTTTCTAAAATGATATCTGAGTTTTCTGAGATGATCCCATTCCCTTCAGCTATCCAGTACATAGCCATGTCACAGAGCTTGGAGGTGGTTCATATCTTGGAAACAAAACCATGAGCCTATTCTGGAGAGTGGCCAGAATTCAAGAAGAAAACAAAAATTTAGGAAGACAGTGGTTGTTGCCCATCCATTAGGCAAGACAAAATCCATTCATAAATTGGGCAGGATGAATGTTGTGAAGCTTTCTTCTATTCAGGACACATCCATTGATGCATTCTCTTTTCTAATGTCTACAACCACGGACACAGTGGGATAAACAGACATAAAAACACTCGCATTGTCAAAAGACTTACTAGAAACAGTCCACTCCAATCCTAACAAACCGACTTTCCTACCTATTCTCAGATCATGAGACAAAACCACAAACTCACACCCACACCCAAAAAGTCACCTCCTTCCCCCAAGTAGGTCTATGACTATCCGGAGTGTCCTCTGACTGATGGGCCATAGTATGTTACTCCAAAATGGACTGTCCTATGTCAGATGTGGACTCCTTGGCCAACACTGTGAAGTTGTAAGGTGCCAGTGGTGAGACACTACCTGCTTACTCAGGAAAGGCCCCTCTTCAGACCTTCCTGGCATTTGGCCATCCTCACATCAGTAGTTACCAAGAAAGACTGATTCTGTCCTTGGTAAATCCAAATATGTGAGGCCACTGGGACTGGGACTGGGACTGCCTCTGGGTGCCTGTCTTCCTGGATCCCTAGTTCAGAGAGTTCCATCACCAAGAAAGTGATGTAGGTCACTTCCTTCAGGAACTGAATGAGGTCACTGCCTTGGCAACCACTTTGTCCTAATAGTTGCTTCCAAGTGTCCCAATTGATGGAGGCTGCCCCTACTTCCTGTGACACTTTCACAAGTTTGAATGGTATATCAAACATAGGCACCCGGGAACAGCTCTCCACACAGGCCTGGTATTGTCCATCTTCTCTACATTAAGAAAAGAGAGACTGCTTCAGACACACCCCTTCATCCTGACCAGGTTGTTTGTCGTGGAAGATGACTTTTGCTCTCTCAGGTCCTTCATAGCTTCCTATAGCTTCCCCAGGGTTCATTTCTGCATGGACCTTTTCATTTCTCAGCAGGTGGAAGATTTCTTACATTCCTGTATTGTAAGACCAACTCTGTCCCTGCTTTTCTGTAAAGTTAGATTGAGGGAACAGAGTATGGTTAGGGTTAATAACATGTTTGATTTGGCTTAGGAATCATTCTGCTGGATGAATAATGTTATTGGGAACCTGCAATATTTATTAGAATATATAGAGGGGAAATATATTTATGAAAACCGAAATCTAGGTAAGATTTGAAGCCCAGAAGGGCTTTGGATCCTTGATTGGGATACTTAGGTTTGAATTATGTTCTGCACATGTGTCTCAGATAAATCTATACACAATGGCATAGGACCTTGTACCTTGGATGATTGAATGTCAAAGAGAACATCCAGTCAAAAAAGGATAGTTGGTAGGATTAGGAAGATAGTTGGTAGGATTAGGAAAAAGAGTGAGTATATGATTTGGACAAAAAGTTCTTTAGCAATAGGGTTTTGGGTAGAGAGAAAATGTAAATGTCAGCACATGTGAAGAGTCAGTCACAATGATGAACTGGGGAAAATATGTAGGAAAGCAGATATCAATAGAGACATTAGAAAATCAGCAAATGATAAAGTGATTGATAGGATTAGACATTTTCGACAGGCTTGAGTTTGAATAAATAATCTTAGGAAGAAACAAATATGTAGTCACCAATAGGATTGACATTTGAGAGCATTAGGCAACCTGGACATGGGTGATTTTCATAATCCATACTCATATTCCATTTAGGCTTTGGTACAGTCGTAAGTGTGACTTTGCATTTTGTGGCCAGAATATTACTGTGATAAAATGTATATGTAGATCAGGTGACATGAGTATTTGTTGCACCATTTCTGAGAGCAATATTTTGAAGAGATATAAATTAGTATTGGGGGCACAAATAGGTGTACCATGTGTGTATGAATATAGAGAGAATGCATGAATAGACCATACTGTGAATAAATAATATAACTGTTTCCAAATTTAGAAATTGGAATAAATTGATATCCCAAAATACACAGGAAATCTTATATTGATATACATACATTCATTCCAACCAGTTATATATCTAATGGTAATATTAGGGTTGTAGTTTATCATAAAATGTGTGTGAGTTTTGCTTCAAAATTGATTATGGAAATCGAAAATAATGTGTTTGGAAAGAAGTCTCATGAAATAACCAGTCAAAAACAAGGAGGAATACATGTGTTCTGAATCAGGAAGTGATTGAATGTGTTACAAATGTCTTTCAATTTGTGAACTTGTGGATGAAATGTATATTCTACGATGTATAAAAACTGAAGAAATAGTAATGTACCAGTGTTGAATTAAAATGAACATGAAAATACACATCATGTCCCATAGAAATCTACTTTCATTGATGTTAAATTGGGTCAGTTACTGTAGAAATATAAGGCTTTGTTTGCACCATTCACTGAAGTGAGTTTTCAGTACTAGGAAACAAATATGTATTTCAGGTGGATGAATATTTCTAAAAACAATCTTATTAAAAGTTGATTATAAAAGCACATACATGAACATGAGTGAATTATTTAGGGAGTGTATAATAAGACACATATATTTCATATTTTGAAAATATATATATCACACAGATACATTAGAAAGTAGCAATATATATGCCAATCAAAATTCATCATGAAATATATATCATTCACAGATCCAAAAATATTAATTTTACTGAACATGGATTTATGTATAATGTTTTTCAACTAAGAAGCTCACTCATAGTTTGAATTTTCAGTTCCAAAAACATTTAGGAGGAGTCATCTCTTCTCATACTTTGTATCTCCCAAGTTAGCCACCTCACAAAAATGTACGTGTGATACCAGGTAGGATTTTATATGTGCATATAAAAATACATGTGCTGAATTGGCTACAGAAAAAGGGAGACAGAAATTCACATATGTGTTAACTTTAAAAACACATGGAGAACCATTTCAACAAAAAATTAACAAGATTTATAACTCTTACCCTATATCATGCAAAAGGCAAGACCAACTATACGCCATGCCTCCTCTCAACCGCTTGTATTTCTATTCTGTTTGGGTTATTTTTTTCCATCATATTGGGATTAGTAGTCAGAGTCTAGTAGGGTATGTGTTAGTGTCAGGGATTCAGTATTTTGAATGGAAAATTGAAAAATGAATCCAATGTGTATGTAAATATGTGCTACACCAAAATCTTCACACTCTCATCCAGAACAATGCCTTGACAACACCTACGGCCCAAGTATGACACAATCAGAGGAGAAAAGTTAGAAAATCCGTGAATACATATCTAGAATGAAATATGATCAGAAGTTCACAACCTTGGAAGTGGTAGAGGAGTTTCCAAAAGTAAGGGACAGGGTAAACCCTCCAAAAACTTGAAGGTCTGCTGGCCTAGAGACTTCTTGAGAAACTGCCTGTGAGGTTGGGCACTTGAAATATATGTTGTTGTCAGGAGCTTTAGCTTCCTTTCTAGTGAGACCATAAAAGCTGGGTCTGCATCAATGTGACCTGGAGGACATGGTTTCTTATTTTCCAATGAACATGAGACAGCAGTGCTGAATTTTCCATTGTAGGTAAACTGTGGCCCCTGGGGGCTGAATGTCTCCCTGTGTGGTCGTTGAATCCATATAGTCATCCTCTATTTTCATGGTGTTTCTTGCTGCTGCACTGGGAGTTTGGTATTTGCTTCACGAAATACAAGGAGTTCAACGGGGACACAGTGCAGGAGGGATTTCTGTCACGTGTGGTGGGTCAGGGTCTGCAGGAGAATACAAGAACCAGGCCTCTATCCCACATAGCTTGCCCCCTTGACCATAGCAACCTGATTCTGAACAATGTCCTGAAACCTCTCTATGTAACAAGGTGCCTTTACATATAAGGGTCTGCTGGCTTCACCATGTCAGTCACAAGCCATTTGGAATCCAATGAAAGATCTACATGGCCCCACCACAGATGTTTTATCACACACCTGCCCACCATTGCTCTAGGCCCACTACTCAGCAGGATCCAACTTTCTGGCATCTCTGTTAAACACCATTTTCATGAAAACCAGTCAATCAAGGCACTGTCTGGTATACTCATTGTTGGGAAAAGTATAAACGGCAGCCATACCCCAGAGAAAAACCCCAACATGGTGCCTAAGGACTTCTTCTTCTTACCTTCTTTTTTCTGCAGTGGTGCCAAATGTTCCCACCCGTGTGAACTCTCCCGCTGGCGCCAATTTGAAATCTCACTGGTGGGGAACCTTAGCCCCAATAAGAACTAATTCCTGGGCTCCAGAGCTGATATCTGAAAGAACTTAGCAATAAACGGTTTGCCTGCCATTTATCTAAGCCCTTCCATCTTCCCCTTAGTTCTATATAAGCACACAGCTTTTTGCAATAAAATTGGAATTCTCCCAGCGAAGTGCCTTTGCGTGGGAAGTTCTTTCATTCTGGTGCCCCATGTGAGGATACGGGTGAGCTCTTTCTAACAAGAGCCCCGTCCCCTGCTCCCCCGGAGACACTCCGCCATGGTCCGCTCTTTTCAGACGCCAGCTTCCTGCACCCACCACAGATCTGATATGTGTAAGCCTCCCCTGACCCTGGCTCTGCAACTCCCTTCGGGCTACCACTGGTTTTGTGACCTTGATCTTCTGGCCCACTCTCGACGCCCTGTAGGGGGCAGGAAATTCCTGCCACTAAGACCTTTACTGGTCGCAGTGGACCCTCTGGTGATCTGTTTTCCTTTGGGGCGTGAGGCTTCTGAGTTTACACAAGAGGCTCTGTGGTTTTTTCTCCTCTGCTGCCGCCGCTGCTGGCTAGAGTTGCTGTTTGCTGCGGGGCTGCTGTGTCTGGCTGAAGCTGCCTCTCTGCTCTGCGAAAACTGAACTCCAGTCCTGGAACTACATTCTGCCGGAACCGGAGTTCTGTTTTCATTACTGACTTTTTCCGCTGCGTTCAAAAACTTTCCTGACTTCAGGTTGCCCGTGGCTCCGAACCCATTGGGTCTCACAGATCGCACTTCACTGGTGACGCCCAGGTAGTGCCCTCTGTATTTCCTCATGATGGCTGGTCATTTTGGGGACGCCCACCTGACCCCCGTTCGCCCTGAGCTTCCTGAAAGCCGTTCCAGCCCGGGTTTTCTCTTTGTCTCTCTCGCTTACTCTTATTCTCTCTCTCTCTCTCTCTCTCTCTCTCTCTCTCTCTCTCTCTCTCTCTGTCTGTCTTCCTTCTCTCCCTGTGACTATGGGCACCTCTTCATCTGTACCTGAAGCCTCACCTCTCAAATGTCTACTAAAAAATCTGGCCACACTCTCCCTCACACCAGACATCAAGCCCAAACTTGTAATCAAATTCTGTACCCAAGATTGGCCTACATATCCACTGGATAATGGCAATCATTGGCCTCCAGAAGGCTCCTTACATCCAAAATTCATCTGCGACCTTTTTAACTACTGCCAGCATCTGAAAAAGTGGAGTGAGATTCCCTGCATTTAAGGTTTTAGCCTTCTCACACAGCACCCTGTCGCTGCTCCTTCTGCCCTCCCTCTCAGGTCCTCCTTGTTTGCAAACCCTTCTCTTCCCCTACGTCTACTCCTGACTTCACAGATTCTTCCTCATTCAACCCAGCAGATGAACCCCCACCTTATCCCCCAGTCCTATCTGCCTCTTCTCTCCCACTCTACCCTCCTCTTCCTCTGCCTGATTCCAGGGATCCTCAGCCTTCCATTTCATCCTCCTCCCCTCCGCCCTCTTCTGCCTGCTCCACCTCCTCCTCTTCCAAAGAGACACTCCCTTCCCCTCCCTCTCCTTCCTGTCCGCCTCCTGCCTCTTTCAGTCCTCCTGTTACCAGGTCTAAGGGACTCCTTCCCACCCCCAAGACAATCGCACCCCTTTGTGAGGTAGCTGGTCCCGAGGGTGTCATCAGAGTCCAAGTGCCCTTCTCCATGTCGGACATTACTCAGCTAGAGAGGAAGTTAGGCTCATTCACCACTGACCCCACCACTTACATTCGGGAGTTTCAATGGGTCCTGCAAGCATATAGTCTCACTCATCATGACATCTACATGCTCTTGGCCAATACACTTCTCCCTGAGGAAAGTCAATGGGTCTGGGAGCTAGCCCAAGCCCATGCTGATGAAAATCATAGGACCAATCCTAACCACCCCACAGGCCCTCATGCTGTCCCAGAGCAGGATCCCCTATGGGATTACAACACCCCTGAAGGCTTACAGTCTAGTGACCTTTTTACATCCTGCCTCTTGGCGGGCCTGAAAAAGGCCATCCGCAAGGCTGTTAACTTTAAAAAGGTGCAGGAGGTCATTCAAAGGAAGGAGGAAACACCTTCAGAATTCCTGGATAGACTAACCAAGGCCCTTTAACAGTACACAAACCTCAACCCAGAAACCCCTGATGGCCGTCATGTCTTAATGAAATATGTTCTGGCCCAAAGCTACCCTGACATTAAAGCCAAGCTTAAAAAGCTTGAACAGGGCCCTGCTACTCCTTAGACTAAAATCCTCGCTGTCGCTTTCAAGGTTTTTTATGATAGAGAGGATGAAAGTGAATGCCGTAGGCAGAGGGCAGAAAATGCCAAGTTCCAAATGTTGGCCCAGGTCATTCAGAGAAGGCCATCACCACGCCATCCCAATATGACACCCCCGGGAGCTTGCTTCAAATGTGGTAAGGAGGGACATTGGGCCAGGGATTGTCCTTCACTGAGGACACCCTACAACCCTTGCCCAAAATGCCATCAAAGGGGACACTGGGGGGCAGACTGCCCAACAACCCGAAAGGGAGGTTGGTCAGCCGCCAGGCAACCACAGCCTTTCTTGGGCTTAGCAGCGGAGGATTGACGGATCCCTGGGCTTTCCCTCCAGACTATTACCATCAAGAATCAAGAGCCTAGGTTTACCTTCCTGGTGGATGGATGCTTCATTACCTTCCTCTTGGATACTGGTGCCACTTTTTCGGTCTTAAGGGAGTATGGGGTTCTACCACACCCTCAAAAACTCCTATTGTCAGGGTAGGAGGTAAACAGATTTTCCCTCAAACCCCCCCATCATGTTATATGCAAGGATCCCTTTTGTCCTTCACTCACTTCTTTCTCGTTATGAGCCATTGCCCAATTCCCCTTCTGGGAAGGGACATACTCTCACTATTAAAAGTCAGCATTCACATATCACCCCACACATCTCCTACCTCTCATTTCCTCATGATGTTCCTAGGGCCAGATACACCTCCTTAATGCACTCTCCCATGACTCTCTAAACCAGTTAAGCCTGAGGTTTGGGACACAACTACACCCCTTATGGCTAAATGCAGTCCTATTCATATTGTCTTACGGGACCCTTCAAGATATATTAGTCAATCACAATATCCACTCACAACCACAGCCCTCCTCGAATTAGAACCCATCATCCAGGATTTATTACGAAAGGGGTATCTTAGGCCTACACACTCTCCTTTCAACACCCCCATTCTGGCACTTAAGAAACCTAAAGTGTCCTACAGGCTGGTTCACGACCTTCTCCTTGTCAACTCCTCTGTGGTCCCCATCCACCCGCTAGTGCCCAACCCTTACACCCTCCTCTCTCAGATCCCTGCCACTACTACCCACTTCTCGGTCCTAGGTTTAAAAGATGCATTCTTTTCTATTCCCTTGTTCTCAGAATCTCAGAATATCTTTGCTTTTACATGGACTGACTCTCACATCCACCATTCTCATCAGCTTTCCTGGACTGTCCTCCCACAGGGATTCAGGGATAGCCCCCATCTCTTTTGCCAAGTTCTTGCCCAGGACCTCACATCCTTTCACCCGACCTGTCCTGACACTATTCTCCTTCCATATGTCAATGACCTTCTTCTATGTAGTCCCTCTGGGAACACTCTCAATCCCACACCGCTCAGCTTCTTAATTTCCTAGCAGACAAGGGATATAGGGAGTCTCCCCACAAGGCCCAGGTTTCCCATTCTTCTGTCACCTCTCTTGGTTTTTGCCTTAGACCCGGGAAAAAGGAAATAACACTGGATAGGAGGCAACTCCTCTCTGATCTTCCAGTGCCCCATATGAAAGCCAAAATACTATCATTCCTAGGATTAGCAGGTTATTTTAGGGCCTGGATCCCAAATTATTCTCTTCTATCCAAACCCCTGTATGACCAAGCAAATGGACCCCCTAGTGAATCTCTTGTCTCCTCCCCCATCTACCACTTCCGCAGGTTTCAGCAACTCCTCTTAAAGGCACCTGCCCTTCACCTTCCTGATCTTTCAAGACCATTTCATCTATATGTCCATGAAAAAGGGGGGCAAGCACTTAGGGTCTTAGGTCGAAACTATGGGCCTACATTTGCACCTGTGGCATATTTTCCAAGAAACTAGACTCTACCATCCGTGGGTGAGCCCCTTGCTTAAGAGCTCTGGTTGCTGGACAAATTTTACACAAAGAAGCCTCTAAGCTGAGTTTTGGGGGACCTTGAACTATCCACTCCCCACATCACTTGAAAGATCTTTCAGCTTATAAGGGCCTTCAAACCCTTCCTCCATCCAGAGTTCTGTCGCTCCTCACTTCCTTTCTGGAAAACCCTAATATTACTTTCCTCCCCTGCTCTGCACTGATCCTTCCCTCACTGCTCCCAATGACTCCCACGTCTAACACACCAACTCATAATTGCTTGGAAACCTTAGAAGATTTCCTCCCCTGTCATTCTTCCATTTCTGAGGAACCACTCACCAAGCCTGACCTTATCTGGTTTACTGACAGCAGTTCCTTTAGGCAGAACGGCACTCATTACTCTGGATATGCTGTAGTTTCAGCCACTGAGATTATAGACGCCAAAGCTTTGCCTTCAGGAACTACCAACCAGCAGATTGAACTTATAGCAGCCACTCGTGCCTGCCTTCTAGCAAAAGGCAAATCCCTCACCCTCTATACTGATTCAAAATATGTCTTCCAGATCTTATTATCCCATGCTTCAATATGAAGGGAGTGACGCCTACTTACCACCAAAGGTAATGCGATCACTAATTCGGCTCTTATAACCAATCTGATGTAGGCCTCCCACTTACCCACCCAGTTGGGAGTTGTCCATTGTAGGTCCCATCAGAAGGATGGCTCTCTTATCACTGAGGGCAATGCCAAAGCTGACCAGGCGCCACGAATGCGTGCTACCACTTCCAATTATGGCCCCTATGGGGTACATATTATGGCCACTTTAGACAGCTCATCTGAAGCCCCTACTTCTTCCAGTAAGAACAAGGATCTTTTCAAGTTCCTTCATACTCTACACCATTCCAATTCTCAGTCTTTGACCCTTTTTTTACAGAGCTTCTTCTCCCTCAACCCTTCTGACATAGCCATGATAGAGAATATAGCCTCTAATTGTCAGATCTGTCAGGGGACCAAACCTCATACTCCTTTAAGGCCCAAACCTTTCCCTTTCCACCAAGCCCAGGGACACATTCCCATTGCTGACTGGCAAGTAGACTTCACCAACATGCCCACAGTATGGCACACTAAATACCTCCTTGTCTTTGTGGACACTTTCTCTGTTTGGGTTGAGGCATTTCCCACTTCCAATAAAAAGGCTTCCACTGTAGCTTCAATCTAACTGACAGACATCATCCCTAGGTTTTGTATGCCCACTTCCCTACAATATGACAATGGCCCTGAGATTATGTCTAGGATCACACAAAAGGTCTCTCAAGCCCTCTCCTTCAAGTGGCATTTCCACTGTCCATATTACCCCCAGGCTTCAGGGAAAGTGGAAAGGGTAAATCATACTCTGAAGGAAGTCCTTACCAAATTGACAATGGAATTAAACTTAGACTGGGTCAAAATCCTTCCCTTTGCTTTGCTTCGAATCAGAGCTCTCCCTAAGAAACCATCTTTACTGTCTCCCTTTGAGATAATGTATGGAAGACCTCTTATACCCTCTGGGTTGGTCACTTCACAAGGACCTCTCACCCGAGATTTGTCTTTGCCTCTCTTGTTTCATCTCCGCGCTGAACACTGGAAATGTCAGAACTGGCTTCTTCCGGACCCAGTCTCCACTCCAAACACTCCTCCCTTAACACCTGGGAGTCTAGTCTATTATAATACCCCAGAGGAGAAAGGGACTCTTGCACCAAAATGGGAAAGCCCCTATCCTTTCATACTCTGTACCCCCACCGCCGCCAAACTCTCCTTACCAGACAACCGTCTCACTCCCTGGATTCCCATTTCTAGGTTGAAGCCATATCACCAGGAGGCCCCACCTGCTGACGACAGGACCATGCCAGAGGAACTCCAAGAATCACCTCCTGAAGCTCCCCTTTAATCCTGCTTTCCACACCCATCTCACCCATTTAAGTTGCGGCTCACACGGTGTTCCCTGAAGCCCAATTCCTCTTAAAGAGGGCACAATGAGCTCTCCCAACACCCTAGTCTTCTCTAACTGCTTGTTTTTTGTGCTCTGCTTTTTTTCTGTGCTCTGTTGGGACTTGTCTTTACCCTCCTAACCTACCATGTATTTATTCACTCTTCGGGAACGATACTCAGAACATGGCATGCAGAAGGTCCGCGCAGTGGATGCAACTACTTGCTTCATCCACAACTGCACCTCTATTTCCCTAAAATTGTCACCTTCAAGGACCTTCGTCCCTGGTAGCTGGAACTGGCCTTTCATTTGCTTCCTTTTTAATCAAACCAAAGACTATTGTCATTGGTGGCCTGAGATATATAATGGGTGTCCCTATTGGTCATGCAGGTTCCATGATGAACGTGGTAGCTGTTCTTACCACTCACTTGGCTACTCTGAAGGGTTGACTTCTAGTTACCTAAAGTGGCATAAAGGCTCTTCATCCGATAACAATGGATCGTATACTTCAGATATACCTGACCCCAAGGCCAAACTTTGGGGCTATGTTGAGTTTGCTCTCTATGCTCGGACAAACTCAGCAAGACCCACAGGGTGGATGACTGTTGGCCGCACCCTGATTACGCCACCTAAAGCAACCAATCATGTAGTCGAACACATTAAGGAGTCAGAATCAAAACTGGATAAAGGCCATTGCAACAGATGTTTTTCCGTCCTCTGCCTGAGGATCAAAAGAAGTATATTTCCTATATGCTTCCATAATTCTCTCCAGAATCATAGAGGGAGACTCATTAGGACCTTGGATTATCTCTCTTACCATGGCCAAATTAGTCCCTGTGGCGGCCACTCGGAGCCCCGCCATTAGAGCCCTGTGATAAGTGGAAAGATGCTACCAACCTTCAAAGGTGTTGGGATCCCAGTTTGGTCGGTTCATGGGCCCATAAGGATGAAGAGGGAGCATCACAGTGGCTTCTGAGTTTTCTATTTTCTGTAGCTGGCGGGTTTCTTTAGGTGGCCCAGCTTCCACCAGAAAAGGAGGGGCTGCTGCTGCTGCGGAGAAGTCCCTTGGAGGGCTTGGGTCTGGCCCAATTGCCTCTAGTGGCGGAGGGGCTGAGTCAGTGGCGGGAGAATCATCTGGAATGTGTTGGGGGTTGGGGAGCGAGGGCAGAGGATAAGGAGGGGGAGGATTGTCCAGTCTTGTGACTCAGGAAGAATGGAGGGAAGATGGGGAGGGAACGGAAGGTTTGAATGATAGGATCCTGGGGAAGGGGTATATGGCTGTTGATCTGGGTGGCCACGTGGTCCCGGCTGAAAGACAATATCTCTGACTTTTTGGATTAGATTGAAGTAGAAGGATCCTTCTGGGGGCCACCCGACTTTGAGGATGGGCAATTCTGAAGCACAGAGAGTCTGCCAGGTCTGACATTTAACTGAAAAATAATGATTCTTGGCCCTTGAGCGGACATCAGTCCAATGATCAAGGGTCAGGGACAGAAGCGTGAAAGTGCTTTGTCCCATAATGGGAGTTACTCAAAAAGAGACAGTGAAGACACAAATGCAACACAAACAAAGACAAACAGTAAACGTTTAACATGGGTCCAAGACAAATATTAGAACTCAGTAACTGGCAAAACCTGATGGGTTAGACAATAAAGACAGACAGTAAACTCAACATGAGTTCGGGACAATGAACAAAACTGTGTAGCCAGCAAAACCTGATGGGCTGGCAAACCGAATCCTGAAGCAAAATATAACCGAGTTGAGGAAACTAATATTCCTTGATTTCCCTCGTCCTCTGGAGTGTCCCCCAGGGACGTGGCCAGTAGCTCTGTGACACGTCTGCCACCCACTGTCAGAGAGAGCTAATGCTCTTCACCGACAGCCACTTTGCCAAGCCCTAACCTGAAACCCGAAACCAGAAAGAGGCGCCTTTCTTACCCCGAGAGGAGTCCCTTGGGGTCTTTCGTCCGCTGCTCCGGATATCTCACCTGGGACCTCCAGATGAAAAGGTGGGGCGAACATCGGAGGAAAAGACCACCAACAGGCTTTCTCATGCAACACCAAAGGGTTTATTGGGGGTATAGCGTGCTGGAGCTCAGGGCTCACTTCACAGGAACAAAGAACAAAGAGCCCCGAGAACCACTTGAGTGGAGTTTATATACATTCTTTAGAGACGGCAGGGACTTTACATACATCATAGCCTCCTTTAGCAAATCATCATATACCGCGGGAAAATCAAATAACAACTCTAAAACATGATTAGCACATTCATTGGCGGGAACAGGTTGAGCAGGGGGTGATTGGTCAGCCGTAAGAAGGGGTATACATTTAAATTGATTGGTGGATGCACTGTGATGTATACGTGGTGAGCTGCATGGTTTCTGGGAAGGGGCTGTTAAGTAACTAGGTCCTCAGGGAAGATTTCAACACACATCTAATGTGCAAATCCGGGAATTGTCTTAACTGCCACAGAAATTTCAGGTGCTGAGTGCAGCATGGAAACTTTACAAAACCTGGTTCTTTACATTTCAATTTCAATTTCTTTTATTCTTTCAGAACCTTACAGAGGAAGGCGAGAGAGTTCATAGACAATTACTGCTCTTTTGGCCATTTTGGTTTTGGATGCACACATGGGATCTTTCTTTAGATCCATCTGGTGCTGATAATCTAAGCCACAGCCTCAAACAGGGCCAAGAGGCTGATTAAAACATATCCATTTCCAAAGCAATTACTACTCTGAAGTCAGTTACAGAACTCAGTCTTCTAGGAGAATCACGCCAGTGTTAAAGCCCAGGTGAACACAGTCATCTCTTCCAAAAGCCACACAAGTTACCACAATTAAAATCAAAACAATCCCACATGGCCCTCATCTACTTCCATATAGTCACTCATCATAATCTCTGGCTGGAGGTTTCCTTAAATGGCACAGCCCAATAGAGTGTCCATAATAAGCTCCCTTCTCCTCATTTACCTAAATTCAGGGTGGCCTGGACACCCTTCCTGTGAACCAGGATTGATCACATAGTTCTGCCATTAATACTGCTCTACTTCTCCAATTTGAGGCCTACTGACTATCAGGTATAGTATGTGATTTGGAGTCATTATTAAACCCAAGCACCTTTGCAGGGATTGGAAGAACTCATTTGACACAAAAAATCCCAATACTCCCTTGATGGAGGTCAAGAACCAAACACAGGAAGGCAAGAGACTTCACCCACAATGACTGATTTTTTGCCATTTTGGTTTTGGATGCACACATTGGATCTTTCTTTAGATCCATCCGATGCTGATAATCTAAGATACAGCCTCACACAGGGCCAAGAGGCTGATTCAGACACATCCCTTTCCAAAGTAATTAAGCAAAGAGCCACTGGTGATGCCCATTCCTTTCCATTTTAAAACTGTTTTCTTCAGGCTTCACAAAGGGTGGCCTGAGGCAAAGACCTTCCTGACATTCAGGGCAACAGAACAATAGGTAAGCAAAAGGCCCAAAGCAGGGTTTCTCTACTGAGACTTTCCTGGTCACACTGATATCTGAGTTTTCTGAGATGCTTACCATTCCCTTCAGCTATGGATTACATGGCCACGTCACAGAGTTTGGAGGTGGTACATATTTTGGACACAAAACCATGAGCCTATTGTGGAGAGTGGCCAGAATTCAGGAAGAAAACAGGAACTTAGGAAGACAGTACATGTTGTCCATCGATAAGGCAACCTGCAGTCCATTCCTAAAATGGGTAGGATGAATGCTGGGAAGCTTTCTAATAGACAGGACACATCCATTGATGCATTCTCTTTTCTAATGTCTACAACCACGGACACAGTGGGATACACAGACATAGAAACACTCGCCTTGTCAAAAGACTTTCTAGAAACATTCCACTCCAAACCAAGCAAGCCGCCTTTCCTACCTATTCTCAGAACATAAGACAAAACCACAAACTCACACCCACACTGAAAAAGGCACCTCCTTCCCCAAAGTAAGTCTGTGACTATCCAGAGTGTCCTCTGACTGGTGGGCCATACTATGTTCCCCAGAAATGGCCTGTCCTGTCTCAGATCTGGTCTCCATGGCCAACTCTGTGAAATATCAGGGGCCCGCGGTGAGCCACTTCTTGCTTTCTCTGGAAAGGCCAGTCTTCAAAATTTCCTGGCATTTGGCCATCCTCATATCAGTAGGTACCAAAAAAGACTTACTCTGTCCTTGGTAAATCCAAACAAGTGATCCCACTGTACTGGGACTGGGACTGGTTCTGAATGCCTGGCTTCCTGGATCCCAAGTTCAGAGAGTTCCATCACCAAGGAAGTGAGGTGAGGTCACTTCCTTCAGAAACTGAATGAGGTCACTGCCTTAGCAACCACTTTTTCGGAACAGTTGCTTCCATACTTCCTCTGACACTTTCACAAGTTAGATTGGTATCTCAACCATAGGAACCCGGGAACAGCTCTCCACAAAGGCCTTTGTTGGTCCATCTTTTCTACATTAAGGAGAGAGGGTGAATGAGACACAACCCTTCATCCTTACCAGGTTGTTTTCCATGGAAGATGACTTTTGCTCTCTCACGTTCTTCATAGTTGCCTACATGTTCTCCAGGGATCATTTCTGCATGGACCTTTGAGGTTTTCAGCAGGTGGAAGATCCACTACATTCCTGTATTGTAAGACCAACTCTGTCCCTGCTGTTCTGTAATGTTAGATTGAGGGAACAGTGTATGGTTAGGGTTAATAACATGTGTGATTTGGGTTAGGAATAATTCTGCTGGATGAATAATGGTATTGGGAACCTGCGATATGTATGAGAATATATAGGTGAAATATATGTATGAAAACAGAAGTCTAGGTAAGATTTGAAGCCCAAAAGAGCATTTTGCCCTTGATTGGAATACTTAGATTTGAATTAGGTTCTGCACAGATTTGTCAGATTAATCAATATACAATGGCATAGGACCTTGTACCTTGGATGATTGAATGTCGAAGAGAACATCCAGTCAAAAAGGGATAGTCGGAAGTGAAAGGTTAATAAAATAGGTATTTGTCACTTCGTGGGAAGAATGTTGTGTTTATTCCGAGCATAATCGAGTTGTAAAAAAAAAATATGATTAAATTAAAAAGACACCATGAAGAGTGTCAATGAGAGAGTGAGAGGACCAAAAAAAGTGGTTTGAGTCTTGGTTCACATAGTCCCCCTGTTTGACTACTTTTTTATCAACCCTGGCCTGTCCGATAATAATCTCCATATTATTGCTAACTATAAAACCCTGTTTGCTCAACCGTGTAATTTCTTTTCTCTAAGCTCAAATTGGACAAGTTAAACTCATGGTAATACCCCACTAGCAGACATAGAATGTGACACCCCACAATGATCACTTTTATGATTAAAAGTAGCTAGAAGAAGAAGTGGGGAATGAAAGATTAATAAAATAGGTACTTGTCACTTTTTTTTCTGTATGCTTAACAAAACACTGTTGAAATCTTGAGAACTGTTTGCTAATCTTGTTCCCAGAAAGTCCTGTCCCCAAATGCCAAACTGCAGAATGTACTCCCTAACCCGGTTGAATGCAAACCGCCCACTCTCCCTCACCCATCAATAAACTTCACTCCCTGCCCTCCCCAAAGAAAGTATATAAGCTCTGCTTAAGCTCTTCTCAGGGCTCTCTGCTCTATTCAAGTGAGCTCCGATCCCCTGCATGCTGACCCCCTATAAACCCTTTGCTGTTGCATGAGATAGTCTTTTGGTGGTCTCTTCCTCCGAAGCTCGCCCAGTGTTTACTTTGATGATTGCATGTAGAAAAGAACATTCAGTCAAAAAGGGATAGTCGGTAGGATTAGGAAGATAGTTGTTAGGTTTAGGAAGAAGAATGAGTATAGGTTTTGGAAAAAAAGTATTCTTTATCAATAGGATTTTGTTTAGAGTGTGAATGTAAATGTTAGCCCACGTGAAGAGTCAGTCACAATAGTGAACCGGAGAAAATATGTAGGAAAACAGATATCAATAGAGATATTATGAAATAAGGCAAAATATAAAGTGGGTGATAGGATTAGACATTTTCAACAGGGTTGAATTTGAATATATGATCTTAGGAAGAAACCAATATGTAGTCACTAATTGGATTGATATTTGAGAGCATTAGGCAACCTGGACATGGCTGTGTTTAGTAATCCATGTTCATTTTCAATTTAGGCTTTGGTACAATAATAAGTGTGAACCTTGCATTTTGTCTGCAGAATATTACTGTGATAAAATGTATATGTAGATCAGGTGACATGAGTAATTTTTCCATCATTTCTGGGAGCAATATTTTGAAGATTAATAAGTTAGTATTGGGGGTACAAAGAGGTGTACCTTGTGTCTATGAATATAGAGCTAATGCATGAATAGACCATACTGTTAATAAATAATATAACTGGTCCACTTTAAATAATGCATTGGATTCATATCTTAAAATATATAAGAAATCTTATATTGATATACATACATTCATTCCAACTAGTTATACATCTAATAGTAAAATTAAGGTTATGGTTTATCATGAAAGGTGTGTGAGTTTTTCTTCAAAAGTGATTATGGAAATCAAAAATAATGTGTTTCGAAAGAAGTCTCATGAAAAGACCAGTCAAGAACCATGAAAAAATACATGTGTTCTGAAGCAGGAAGTGATTGAAAGTGAAACAAATGCCTCTAAATTAGCGAACTTGTGGATGAAATATATATCCTATTATGTGCATAAACTGAAGAAATAGTAATGTACCAGTTTTGAATAAAAATGAACGTCAAAATACACATCATGTCCCATAGGAATCAATTTGCATTGATGTTAACCTGGGTCAGTTACTGTATTAATTTTAGGATTTGTAGGCACCATTCACTGAAGATAGTTTTCAGTACTAGGAAACAAATACATATTTCAGGTGGATGAATATTTCTGACGATAATCTTGTGAAAAGTTGATTATAAATTCACATATATGAATATGAATGAATTTAGGAAATGTATAAAAAGACACATGTATTTCATATTTTGAAAAATCTGGAAAGTTTGTATATATATATATATATATATATATATATATATATATATATATACACACACACACACACACACATACACACACACATGCACACAGACATTAAAAATTAGCAATATATATGCCAATTGAAATTCACCATGAAATATATATCATCCACAGATTCAAAAATATTCATTTTACTGAACATGGATTTATGTATAATGTTGTTAAACTAGGAAGCTCACACAGAGTTCGAATTTTAACTTCCAACAGCATTTAGGAGAAGTGATCTCTTCTCACAATGTGTATCTGCCAAGTCAACCACCTCACAAGAATGTATGTGTTGTACCTTGTAGGATTCTATATGTGCATATAAAAATACATGTGCAAATAGGCTACAGAGAAAGGGAGACAGGAATTCACATATTTGTTAACTTTAAAAACACATGGAGAACAATTTCTACAAAAGTTGACTAGATTTATAACTCCTACACTACATAATGCAAAAGGCAAATTCAACTATACACCATGCCTCCTCTGAACTGCTTGTATTTCTATTCTGTTTGGATTATTATTCTCCATCATATTAGGATAAGTAGTCAGAGTCTAGTAGGCTAAGGGTTAGTGTCAGGGATTCAGTAATTCCAATGGAAAATTGGAAAAGGTATCCAATGTGTATGTAATTATGTGCTTTGAAAAATCTTCCCACTCTTATCCAGAACAATGCCTTGACATTACCTTTGCCCCAAGTAAGACACAATTACAGGAGAAGAGTTCGAAAATCTGTGCATATATATATGGAATGCAATATGCTCAGTTGTTCACAAACTTGGAGGTGGTAGAGGAGTTTACAAAAGTAATGGACAGGGTAAACCCTCCACAAAAATGGAGCTTTGCTGGCCTAAAGACTTCTTGAGAAACTGCCTCTGAGGTTGGGCACTTGAAATATATGTTGTTGTCAGGAGCTTAATCTTCATTTGTGGTGAGACAATTAAAGCTGGATCTGCATCTATGTGACCTGAAGGATCTTGTTTCTTATTTTCCAATGAACATGAGACAGCAGTGCTGAATTCTCTCTTTGTAGGTAAACTGTGGCCACTGGGGGCTATGTGTCTCCCTGTGAGGACTGTGAAACCATTTGATCATCCTCCAATTTTCGTGGTGTTTCTTGCTGCTGTACTGGGAGTTTGGTATTTGCTTCGTGAAATACAAAGATTTCAACTGGGACAAAGTGCTAGAGGGAGTTCTGTCACGTGTGGTGTGTCAGGGTCTGCAAGAGAATGCACCAACCAGGCCTTTATCCCACATAGCTTGGCCCCTTGACCATAGCAACCTGATTCTGAACATTGCCCTGAAAACTCTCCATATAACAGGATGCATTTACATATAAGGGTCTGCTGGCTACACTATGTCAGTCACAAGCTATTTGGAAGCCAATGGAAGGTCCACATGACTCCACCACAGATGTTTTATCACACACCTGCACACCACTACTCTAGGCCCACTACTCAGGAGGCTCCAACTTACTGGCATCACTGTTCTTCAACATTTTCATGAAACCCATTCAATCAAGGCTCTGTATTGTATACTAATGATCAGCAACAGGACATCCAAAGTTTCTCCAGTGCCACCTGGTCATGGGAATTTCAAAAATTTGATGGTATTCATCTAGCCATTTTTCAAGGATGAAGTTGGAGGCACTGTGGGTTTCAATTCATTCAGGAACCACTAAATGGTGAGGAAGTTCATTTCAATGAAATCTCTGGACAACACTCACAGGAAAGGCTTCCCAAAGAGTGGCCAAAAGGTCACATGAAGCCAGGCCCATTGAACTGTACAATGTGAGGTCCATGTGTGTTTTGACTCTCAAATATGGCTTCCATGTTTTTCATAATAAAATCATGTGATATCCTGGCTGAGATTCACAGTGCTCTGTGGAAAACCAACCTGGGACTAGATTTCAGATTCCAAGGGTGAATCTCATGCGTGGCCTCCTAAAATCCCAACTCAATTCATGGCAATACTACTCTGAGGTCAGTTCCAGAACTCAGTCTATAAGAAGAATCACCCAAGAGTGAAGCCCTGGTGGACCCAGTCAGCTCTTCCAACTGCCACAAAACTGACCACAATTATAACCAAAACACGCCATCATGGCCCTCATTTTCTTCCATATAGATATTCATCATAACTTCTGTCTAGAGGTTTCCATAAGTGGCGCAGCTCAAGACAGTTTCCAATATAAGCTTCTTTGCCCCTCATTTGCCTAAAGTAAGTGTGGCCTGCACACTCTTCCTGTCAACCAGGAGTGATCAAATAGGCCTGCCATTAATACTGCTCTGCTTCTACTATTTGAGGCCTACTGACTGTCAGGTATAGATTCTTATGTGGTTTGTAGTCATGAGACAACACTAGCACATCTGCAGGGCTTTGAAAAACTCATTTTACTCAAGGGTCAATAATCACACTTGATGGAGGTCAGGAACCTAACAGAGGAAGGTGAGAGACTTCATCCACAATGACTGATCTTTTTGAATTTTGGTTATGGATGCACACATGGGATCTTTCTTTAGATCCATCAGGTGCTGACAATCTAAGCCCCAGCTTCACCGAGCGCCAAGAGACTGATTCAGACACATCCATTTCCAAAGCAATTAAGCGAAGAGCCACAGGTGATGCCCACTCATTTCCATTTGAATACTGTTTTCTTCAGGCTTCACAAAGGGGTGGCCTGAGCCAAAGACTTTCCTTACATTCAGGGCAACAGAAAAATAGGTAAGCAAATGGCCCAAAGCAGGGTTTCTCCACTGAGACTTTCCTGGTATCTGAGTTTCCTGATATCTGAGTTTTCTGACATGCTCCACTTCCCTTCAGCTATCCAGTACATGGCCATGTGACAGAGCTTGGAGGTGCTACATAGCTTGGACACAAAACTTTGAGCCTATTCTGGAGAGTGTCCGGAATTCAGGAAGAAAACAGGAACTTAGAAAGATAGTAGGTTTTGCCCATTGATAAGGCTAGTCGCAGTCCATTCATAAATTGGCAGTATGAATGCTGGGAAGCTTTCTACTAGACAGAACACATCCATGATGCATTCTTTTTCTAATACTAAGACCACGGAGAGAGTGGGATACACAGTAATAGAAACACTCACCTTGTCAGAGGACATACTAGATACAGTCCTCTCCAAACCAAACAAATCGCCTTTCCTACATATTCTCAGAACATGAGACAAAACCACAAACTCACACCCACACTCAAAAAGACACCACCTATCCCAAAGTAGGTCTGTGACTATCCGGAGTGTCCTATGATGGGTGGGACATACTATATTTCCACGAAATGCACTGTGCTGTCTCAGTTCTGGTCTCCTTGGCCAACTCTGTGAAGTTGTCAAAAGTCACTGGTGAGCCACTACCTTCTTTCTCAGGAAAGGCCCCTCTTCTTAGCTTTCCTAGCATTTGGCCATCCTCAGATAACTAGGTACCAAGAAAGACTGACTCTGTCCTTGGTTTACCCAAACAAGTGAGACCATTGGAACTGGGACTGGAACTGGCTGTGGTTGCCTGGCTTCCTGAATCCCAAGTTTAGAGAGTTCCATCACCAAGGAAGTTATGTGAGGTAACTTCCTTCAGGAAGTGAATGAAGTCACTGCCTTGGCAACCACTTTGTCCTAACAGTTGCTTCCAAGGGTCCCATGAGATGGAGGGTGCACCTACTTGCTGTGACATTTTCACAAGTTAGAATGGTATATCAACCATAGGCACCTGGGCACAGCTCTCCACACAGGCTTGGTTTGGTCCATCTTCTCTACATTAAGATGAAAGAGGCTGATTCAGACACATCCCTTCACCCTGACCAGGTTGTTTGCGATGGAAGTTGACTTTTCCTCCCTCAGGTCCTTCATTGCTGCCTACATCTTCTCCATGGATCATTTCTGTATTGACCTTTGAGGTTCTCAGCAGGTGGAAGATCCCCTACACTCCTGATTGTAAGACCAACTCTGTCCCTGCTTTTCTGTAAAGTTAGATTGAGGGAACAGTGTATGGTTAGGGTAATAACAGGTTCGATTTGGGTTAGGAATCATTCTGCATGATGAATAATGGCATTGGGAACCTGTGATATTTACAAGAATATACAGGTGAAATATAAGTATGAATACAGAAGTCTAGGTAAGATTTGAAGCCCAGAAGAGCATTGGGTCCTTGATTGGGATACTTAGCTTTGAAATACCTTCTGCACAGATGTCTCAGATAAATCGATAAACAATGGCATAGGACCTTGTAAATTGGATGATTGAATGTAGAAGAAAACATCCACTTAAAAAGGGTAGTCGGTAGGATTGGAAAGATAGTCAGTAGGTTTAGGAAGAAGAGTGAGTATAGGATTTGGTCCAAAAGTGCTTTAGCAATAGGGTTTCTCGTAGAGAATGAATGTAAATGTCAGAACATGTGATGAGTCAGTCACAATGATTAACTAGGGAAAATATATAGGGAAGCAGATATCAATAGAGACATGTAGAAATCAGGCAAAGTATAAATTGATTGATAGGATTAGACATTTTCAACATGGTAGATGTTGAATATACAATCTTAGAAAAAAACAAATATTTAGCACCAATAGGATTAACATTTGAGAGCATTAGGCAATCTGGACTTGGATGTTTTTAGTAATCCATGCTCACTTTCCTTTTAGGTTTTGGTACAATCATAAGTGTGAACTTTGCATTTTGTGTCCAGAATATTACTGTGATAAAGTGTATATGTAGATCAGGTGACATGAGTATTTCTTCCACCAATTCTGTGGTCAATATTTTGAAGATGTATAAATTAGTATTGGGTGTACAAATAGGTCTACCCTGTGTCTACAAATATAGATAAAATGAATGAATTGACCATACTGTGAATAAATAATATAACTGGTTCCAACTTTAAATTATGGATTGAATTGATATCTGAAAATATACAGGAAATCTTATATTGATATACATACATTCATTACAACCATTTATAGATCTAATGGTAATATTAAGGTTATGGTTTGTCATGAAGAGTGTGTGAGGTTTGCTTCAAAAGTGATTATTGAAATCTAAAATGAAAAGTAGTCTCATGAAAAGACGAGTCAAAAAACATGGAGGAATACATGTGTACTGAAGCAGGAAGTGATAGAAAGTGAAACAAATGCCTATAAATTTGAAAACTTGTGAATGAAATATATATCCTATGATGTGCATAAACTGAAGAAATAGTCATGTAACATTGTTGAATAAAAATGAATGTCATAATACACATCATGTACCATAGTAATCTACTTGCATTGATGTTAAAGTGGGTCAGATACTGTAGAAAAATTAGGACTTCTATGCACCATTCACTGAATTTAGATTTCAGTACTAGGAAACAATATGTATTTGAGGTGGATGAATATTTCTGAGAATAATTTTGTGAACATTTGATTATAAATCCACATACATGAATATGAATGCATTTAGGGATTGTATAATAAGACACATATATTTTATATTCTGAAAAATCTGGAGAGTGTATATATATATATATATATATATATATATATATATATATATATACACACACACACACACACACACACACACACAGACATTAAAAGGTAGCGATATATATGCCAATCGAAATTTATTATGAAATATATATCTTTCACAGATCCAAAAATATTCATTTTACTGAACATGGATTTATGTATTATCTTGTTCAACTAGGAAGCTCACCCGTAGTTTTAATTTTCAGTTCCAACAACGTTCAGGAGGAGTGATCTCTTTTGACAATTTGTATCTGCCAAGTCAGCCACCTCACAAAAGTGTACATGTGATACCAGGTAGGATTCTATATGTGCATACAAAAATACATGTGCTGAATAGGATACAGATAAAGGGCGACAGGAATTCACGGATTTGTTATCTTTAAAACACATGGAGAACTACTTCAATTTAATATTGACTTGATTTATAACACCTACCCTTTATCATACAAAAGGTAAGTCCAGCTATACACCATGCCTCCTCTGAACTGCTTGTATTTCTATTCTGTTTTGGTTATTTTGCTCCATCAATTTAGGATTGACACAGTCTGGCTGGGCACAATTCAGGAGCCACTTGTCAAAAGCTAACTTTTTTTTTAGAACCACACACGCCAAAAAATAGCTCCTCGGGAAAAACACTCAGAGCACAACTGCCACCACCGGCTTCCCACAAGCTCTCAACCTCCCCTCTCCTCCTGCTCTTGAGGTCGATTGGCTGGGTTGTTTGAGCAGAGCCAATAAAGTCCCCCAAAAAGCAGCTCCATAATTTGAAAGGGTGGGGAAACAGCCCAATGGGCATCACCGCAGAGGAGCCAATCAACTAGATGTTGCTGGGGCCGCTGTGAGCCAACCATCAGCTGGCAGTCTGAAAGTTTGCTTTGGCCCCTTGGGCTGTGACTCTCAACATCTAACCCTCTCTGTTTAAACAACAAGCATGTGGCTTAGGGACCATGCCTGCCTTAGGTTGTCCAATAGTACATATGATTCTTACCCATTATCGAATGAGCTGACCTCAAGGTGTCAGCCTCCTGTCTTAGATTGGTACCATTGTAATTGGATCTTACCCGTCACTGACTACAGGTCCAGTATACATCCACACCTGTGGAGAGGTCTTTGTACCAGCGGGCGGGTGAGGCTCTTTGCCTCATCTCTGTTGGCCCCCTAATTTTAGCTGAACAACCATGACAAGCAGAAGGGAGGAAGATACACCAAGGCAATTGATGGCTCTTTTTGAAAAAATTTTACCACCGATGACATCATCAGAGAAATACCCCAACACTACCACACGTCACTGCACCAACAGATAGTTCACAATGCAGGCAGGTGAGTTCACAATGCATACAAGTGATACATAGTCCAGGCAAGTTCTGCAAGCAGTTCAGTGATGGCTATTGCAGAAGCTGTAGATTGGTTTTATCTTTGACTTCACATGCACTGGGATGAAGATAGAAATTCTGGCAACAATGCCTAAAGAAAGAATTATGTAACATTCCAAAAGGCACTAAAAGAAAACAATTTTCTTAACAATTTACATTGTCTAGAAGAGAATTATTAAATATAATGAAAAGAAAAGGTGGATCCAACATGGCGGCGGGCAGAGAGGCTGCGCTTTTAATGCACTCCCAGTGATGGGGTCATAAAGTCGCAAGGATAACTCTTTGATTCTACCAACGGAGATTCTCCTAGCAAAATTCCACTGAAGGGAGACTGCCCGGGAGCTACAAGAATTTTTTTGAAGCGTCTGTGTGACCCGGACGAGTGGGACCCTGCCACTAGACGCGGAGTTCGAGATTCACCAGCCACAGTCTGCGCACCGCGGGCACAGCTGCAGATCCGTCCACCGGCCCGCAGCCAAAGTGACTGGGTCCTGCTAGACGCCGAGACACAGCTTGGCAGGAAGAAGTCTTTAGCCAAGCCTCCACGCGCCAGGAGCTGAGGTGAACTGGGCCGGACCAGTCCCACCCCTCCCCTCGGTCAATCCGGCAAGAAGCCTGGGGCCCACCATAGCAGAGAGGTGACATCATCGGAGTTCGGCCGGCGAAATTCCTTCCCAGCAAATTCCACTTTAGCAGGTGTGTGACTCCCCATACTGATACAAGCAGCCAGGAAACTTCATTGACTTCTCAGGGGTCGTGTCCGTAGGGAAGCAGAGGGGATCCCAGAACCGAAGGCCCCCATATCACCAGTGGTGACCCCTAAGGTCTTATCCGCCAGTTTACCACAGCACTGAGGCTTAAAAGGGGCACTCGGTGGGGCTGCAAGTGTAACTAGATCTCTGGAGAATCACTTCTGGGGAACAGGACCTGGCTGGCAGGCTGACAGGAGGAAGGGGGTTAAGAGCTGGAGAAGTGAAATGGCTCTGGACTGACAAGTCTGAGAGACCCCCAGAAGACGCCCTACAGGGATAGCTCTCGGCAGGTAGAGAGCAGACACTCCGCTTGGAAGGCACAGCTCCGCCTACTGGAAGAGAAGAAGGTGGATCTCTAAGACTTTAATTTTTTTGTTGTTGTTGCTGTTGTTGATATTTTTTTCTCTCCTTCTTCTCTCCCTGTTCCTTTCCCCCCTTTTCCTTCTCTCTTTCTATCCCATTTCAAGTTTTATTGTTCTTTTCATTCCCCTTTAATCTATCTCTCCCTCTATCCTTTTTTTCTTTTTAAGAGCACCTTCATTCTCCTACCCCCCAACTCTCATTCCAAGCATTACATCTTTCATTGTGTGTAATTGTCTAAATGCAAATAGGTGAATGTCTCGAGGCTGTCTATAAGACTCCTAAATACCTAGCTACTACCAACACCCTGATCCAATTGCCTGGTAGTATCCACCTTCAGTGGAGCAATCTTCTAAAGTAGCCGAGACATACTAACCATTGTACCACCAGAGCACCCAACCTAAACATATAGTCCTAAGAACAAACAGCAAATCATTATATGCATACAGAACCTAGAAGCCTTATATGAATTAAATGAATCAGCTTTAAAGTACAACAAAGCCCAAAATTTTTAGGCATAATCTTCCACCACAAAAGAGAGACAACAGAGATATACAAAGCCAAAACAAATGTATCGGAGAAAGCAGTTACAAAGCAGTCAAACAGAGCTGGAAAGCAACGTGAACAATATGAAAAACAAGGGAAAAAGGGGTTACAAACAATGCAGGACAATCTAAATATACAGGAGGACCTAGAAGAATCAGAAATATGGACAGGGAAAGAAATCAAGGCATTCCTAATTCAGATGGAACGGAATATTAGAGAAGACATGAGACAGCAAATCCAAGCATTGAAAGTATATTTTGAAGAGGAACTAACCACACAAATTAAATCCGCAAAGAATGAGCTTTATCAGGAGATAGAGGTGTTAAAAAATAATCAAGTTGTAATCATAGAAATGCAAGAAACCGTAAATCAGATTAAAAGCGCTAATGAGAATATTACAAACAGACTAGATCAAGTAGAAGTCAGAACATCAGATAATGAAGACAAAGTATATCAACTTGAAAAGAATATAGTCAACACAGAAAAGATGTGAAATCAAACATATAACACGAAACACAAGTGCACACATAATATAATACATACAACACATGACATAATATTAAAGGCCTTATGACTTTTTACAGGTGAAATCTCCATTGCAATGTCTAAAAACTCTATTGTCCAAAAATAGAACTGATCAGCAAAACATTAACCTAGTTCTGTATGAGCTAAAAAAAAAACAAAATAAAACTTCATGATATGAGAAAGGGGAATAATAAAATAGATTTGAAAAAAACATTCTGGTTCTGTGACAGATGTAAGAACAGCCAAACTGGAGTTCTGCATATCAGCTCTTATTGATTTGAGCCAAATCATCTTATTTTTGTTCTGTAGAAATCTCTTTAGTTAATCTCTCTGGAATCCAAATTGGCTACTGTTCTCCCTGTGGAAACACAAAAACAGACGCCGGACTCCAGACAATTACTTGGTCATGACCTTTCCATTGTCCTGTTAGAATATCCTTCCAAAGTACCTTGGGCTTATGTACATTTTTTGGACATATATGCCTTTCTGCAGCACTAAGCCCTGATGAACCCAAATTTAAAAAGTTTAGAGTAAAAGGGTTATTTTAAGTTTACCTTTGGGGAATATATACCCCTTCCCAATTTGTTCTTTTTGCTTTAATATGTACGTTTTAATAGTTTCATGTGCTCTTTCAACTATGCCTTCTCCCTGTGGATTGTATGGGATTCCTGTTATATGAGTAATGCCAAATGATGAGCAAAATTGTTTAAAAGAAGTAGAAGTATAAGCAGGGGCATTATCTGTTTTTAACTCTTTTGGAACGCCCACAGTGGCAAAATTTTGTAAGCAATGAGCTATAACATCTTTAGTTTTTTTCTCCAGCAAGAATGGAGCCCATCAAAAATCCAGAAGAAGTATCAACTGTAACATGCAAATATTTTAATTTTCCAAATTCTGGCAAGTTTGTGACGTTCATCTGCCAAATATGGTTAGGTATCAATCCTCTAGGATTGACTCCAAGATTAACTTGTGGTAAAAAGGTCACACAATTTTGACATTGTTTTATTATTTGTCTAGCTTGTTCCTTAGTTACTTTGAAATGCTTTTGTAAAGTATTAGCATTGACATGGAACTTTTTATGAAAATTTGTAGCTTCTTCTAGTGTATAGAAAATATGTATGAATGTCATGTGTTGTTTTATCTGCTAAATAATTGCCCAAACTAAAAGCTCCAGGCAATCCTGTGTGTGTCCTGAAATATCCTATAAAAAACGGATCTTTCCTGTCCCAGATTAGACTTTGTATAGTCGAAAGCAAAGAGAAAATAGTAGAGGAAGGGGAAATCCTTCTACCATCTTCAAGTGATACTATAGCACTAACTATATACTGATTATCGGAAAATAAATTAATTACAGATGCTTAAAGCATCACAAAAGCTTGTAATACTGCATTAAGCTCTACATTTTGAGCTAATTGTTTGGGTACTAAAAATGTAAAAGTTTGATCAGGTGTAAATATTACTGCTGTACCATTATTTGACCCATCAGTGAATATATTTGTAGCATTTATAATAGGTGTTTTTCTTGTCATTTTTGGAAAAATTTATGATGTGATGACCAAAAAGACAATAAAGGATTAGATGTTAAGTGGTTATCAAATGAAACATTAGATTTGCACATGATTATTGCCCAAGTATTTAACTAATTATCTAAATCATCAATTTGATTCATAGTATATGGAGTAATAATTTTATCTTCTTGGGTTGTATTATAGTTATAGTAGAAATATTCAAGTAAAAGAGAAGGTCTCTCGAGCTAGTCAGACAGAGATAAAAATTCAATTAAAAGAGAAGGTCTCTCTAGCTAGTTAGACAGAGGAAAAAATCAAGTGATTGATCCTGATAATGTGTCTGAATCAGCCTCTTGGACCTGTGTGAGGTTGTGGCTTAGATTCTCATCACCTGATGGATCATTCCGTGTGTGAATCCATACCCAAAATGGCCAAAAGAGCAGTCCCTGTGGATGAAGTCTCTTGCCTTCCTTTGTAAGTCTACTGAACTCCATCAAGTGAGAATACGCATCCTTTGTGTCAAATGAGTTCTTCAAAGCCCTGGAGAGTCTAGCACATAGGTTCTTGGGTTTTCTCATGACTCCAATTCACATAAAAATATCTATACCTGACAGTCAGTAGGCTTCAAATTGGAGAAGCAGAGGTGTATTAAGGGCAGGCCTATTTGATCACACCTGTTTCACAGGAAGGGTGTCCAGGCCACCATGACTTTAGGCAATGAAGGGCAAGAAAGCTTATTTTGGACACTGTCTTGGACTTCGCCACTCATGGAAACCTCCAGACAGAGCGTAGTATGAGAGTGTATATATGGAAGAAAATGAGGACCATGTGGGAGTGTTTTGGTTTTAATTGTGGTCATTTGTGTGTTAGTTGGAAGATATGACTGGGTATACCTGGGCTGAACTCTGGTGTGATTCCCCTTAGAGACTGAGTTCTAGAGCTGACTTAGAGAAGTGTTATCATGAAATATGTTGGGATTTTAGTTGGTCACGCATGAGAGTCGCCCTTGGAAACCGAGATCTAGGCCCAGGTTTGCTTTCCACAGAGCACTGGGAATCTAATCCAGGATATCACATGGTTATATTCTGAAAGACATGGCAGCCATAGTTGAGAGTCAAAACACACATGTACCTCACATTGTAGACAGCAATAGGTCTGGCTTCCTGTGAAATTTTGGCCACTCTTTGGAAGCCTTGTCTGTGAGATTTCTCCAGAGCTTTCATTGAAATGAGCTTCCTCACCATTTAATTGTTCCTGAATGAAGTTAAACACATAGTGCCTCCAACATCATTCTTGTAAAATGGCTAGATAAATACCATGAAATTTTTGAAATTCCCATGACCATGAAAATGGTGTAGAACAGAGATGCCAGTAAGTTGGAGCCTGATGTGAAATGGGCCTAGAAAAGTCGTGTGCAGTTGTGTGATAAAATATCTGTGGTGGGGCAATGTGGATCTGCCATTGGCTTCCAAATGGCTTGTGACTGACATGGTGCACCCAGCAGACCCTTCTATGTAAAGGCATCTTGTTATGTGGAGAGTTTTCAGGGCAATGTTCAGAATCAGATTGCTATGGTTAAGGATGCAAGCTATGTGGGATTGAAGCCTGGTTGGTTCATTATCATGCAGAACCTGACACACCACACGTGACAGAACTCCCTTTAGCACTGTGTCCCAGTTTAACTCCTTGTATTTTGTGAAGCAAATACCAAACTCACATTGCAGCAGCAAGAAACACATCGACAAGTGGAGGATGGCCAGATGGCTTTACAGTCCACACAGAAAGAGTTTGCCCGCAGTGGCCACAGTTTACCTACAAAGAGAGAATTCAGCACTGCTGCCTCATGTTCATTAGAAAATAAGAAACCATGTCCTCCAGGTCACTTAGATACATACCTAGCTTTGATGGTCTCTCTACAAAAAAAGCTAAAACTCCTGACAACAACAAATATTTCAAGTGCCCAAACTCAGAGGCAGTTTCACCAGAAGTCTTTAGTCCAGAAGAGCTCCATTTTTGTGGAGTATTTACCTGTCCCTTACTTTTGGAAACTCCTCTACCACCTTCAAGGTTGTGAACTCTTGAGCATATTACATTCCAGATATGTATTCACAGATTTTCTAACTCGTCCACTCTAATTGTATTTTACTTGGAGTGAAGGTAAAGTCAAGGCATTGTTCTGGATTAGAGTGGGAAGATTTTTGTGAAGCACATATTTACATACACATTGGATTCATTTTCCTATTTTCAATTCAAAATGCTGAATGCCTGACACTAACGCATACCCTACTAGACTCTGACTACTAATTCTAATATGATGGAGAAAAATAACCCAAACCAAATAGAAATACAAGCAGTTTAGACGAGACATAGTGTATTGCTGGACTTGCCTTTTGCATTATACAGGGTAGGACTTATAAATCTAGTCAATATTTTGTTGAAATAGTTCTCCATGTGTTTTTAAAGTTAACAAATAGATGAATTCCTCTCTGCCTTTCTCTGTAGCCAATTCAGCACATGTTATTTCATATGCACATATTGAATCATACCTGTTATCACATGTACATTCTTGTGAGGTGGCTGACTTTGCAGATACAAATTGGGAGAAGAGATCACTCCACCTAAACACAGTTGGAACTGAAAATTCAACCTATGGGTGAGCTTCGTAGATGAACAACATGATAAATAAAATCATGTTCAGTATAATGAATATTTTTGGATCAGTGGATGATATACATTTCATGATGAATTTCGATTTCCATATATATTGCTACTTTTTAATGTCTGTGTGTGTGTGTGTGTGTGTGTGTGTGTGTGTGTACACTCTCCAAGTTTTTCAAAATATGAAATATATGGGTCTCAATGTACACTCCCTAAATTTATTCGTATTCATGTATGTGGATTTATAATCAAATATTCAAAAGATTATTCTCAGAAATATTCATCCACCTGAAATACATATTTGTTTCCTAGAAATAAAAACTAACTTCTGTGAATGGTGCATACGAATCCTAATATTTCTACAGTAACTGACCCAGTTTAACACCAATGCAAGTAGATAATTATGGAACGTGATGTGTATTTTGATGTTCATTTTTAGTCAACACTTGTACATTACTATTTCTTCAGTTTATGCACATCATAAGATATATATTTCATACACAAGTTAGCAAATTTATTGGCATTTGTTTCACTTTCAATAGCTTCATTCTTCAGAACACATGTATTCCTCCATGTTTTTTAACAAGACTTCTTTCTAAACACATTATTTTCGATTTCCATAATCACTTTTGAAGCATAACTCACACACTCTTCATGATGAAATATCACCTTAATATTACCATTAGAAGTATAACTGGTTGGAATGAATGATTTTATATCAACATTAGATTTTCTGTATATTTTCAGATATCAACTCAATCCATTATTTAAAGCGGACCAATTATATTATTTATTCACAGTATGGTCTATTCTTGCATTATCTCTATATTCTTAGACAGATACTACACCACTTTCTACCCCCAATACTCATTTATACGTCTTCAAAATATTGTTCCCAGAAATGGTGGAAGAAATACTCATGTCACCTGATCTACATATACATTTTATCACAGTAATATTCTGGAAAATAAAGCAAAGGTCACACTTATGATTGTACCAAAGCCTAAATTTAAAGTGAGCATGGATTTCTAAAAACATCCATGTCCAGGTTGCCTAATTCTCTCAAATGTCAATCCAATTGTTGACTACATATTTGTTTCTTTCTAAGATTATATATTCAAACTCAACCCTGTTGAAAATGTCTAATCCTATCACTCACTTTACTTTGCCTGATATCCTAATGTCTCTATTGATATCGGCTTTCCTTCATAAATTCCCAGTTCATCATTTTGACTGTTCATTTTTGCTGACATTTACATTCACTCTCTACCTGAAACCCAATTGCTAAATAACTTTTGGTCCAAATCCTATACTCACTCTTCTTTCTGAATCTACCAACTATCTCCCAAATCCTACTGACTATCCTTTTTTGAATGGATGTTCTCTTCGACATTCAATCATTCAAGGTACAAGGTCCGATGCCATTGTGTATTGATTTATCTGAGACATCTGTGCAGGACATAATTCAAAGCTAAGTCTCCCAATCAAGGGCCCAATCCGTTTCTGGGCTTCAAATATTACTTAGATTTCTGTTTTCATACATATATTTCACCTCTATATTTTTATAAATATCACAGATTTCCAATACCATTATTCATCCAGCAAAATGATTCCTAACCCAAATCGAACATGTAATTAACCCAAACCATATACTATTCCCTCATTCTAACTTTATAAAAGAGCAGAGAAAGTGTTGGTCTTACAATATAGGAATGTAGGGGATATACCACCTGCTGAAAACCTCAAAGGTCCATGCAGAAATAATCCCTGGAGAAGATGTAGGCAGCTATTAAGGACCTGAGAGAGCAAAAGTCGTCTTCCATGGAAAACAACCCTGTCTGGAGAGGGGTTGTGTCTGACTGAGTGTCTCTGTTCCTAAAGTACAGAAGATGGACCAATCCAGGCCTGTGTGCAGAGCTGTTCACGGGTGCCTATGGGTGATATAGTATTCTAACTGGTGAGAGGGTCACGGGAAATAGGGGCAGCATCTATCTCATGGGACCCTTGGAAGCAACTGTTAGGAAAAAGTGGTTGCAAAGGCAGTGACCTCATTCAGTTCCTGAAGGAAGTGACCTCATCTCTATTCCTTGGTGATGGAACTCTCTGAACTTGCGATCCAGGATTCCAGGCACCCAGAGCCAGTCCTAGTCCCAGTCCCAGTGGGCTCATTTGTTTGGATTTTGTAAGGACAGAGTCAGTCTTTCTTGGTATCTATTGATGTGAAGATGGCCAAATGCCAGGAAAGCTTTGAAGACTGGCCTTTCCAGAGAAAGTAAGTAGTGGCTCACCACGGGCTCCTGACAATTTCACAGAGTTGGCCAAAGAGACCAGATCTGAGACAGGACAGGCCATTTTGGAGGTACATAGTAAGGCTCACCAGTGAGAGTACACTCCGAATAGTCACAGACCTACTTGGGGGAAGGCGTTGCCTTTGTGGTTTTTGTTGTGTGTTTGTGGTTTTATCTCATGTTCTGAGAAAAGGTAAGAAACGCGGTTTGTTTGGTTTGGAGTGAACTGTTTCTAGTAAGTCGTTTGACAAGGCAAGTGTTTCTATGTCTGTGTATCCCAATGTGTCTGTTTTTGTAGACATTAGAAAAGAGAATGCATCAATGGATGTGTCCTGTCTAGTAGAAAGCTTCCCAGCATCAATCCTGCCCAATTTATGAATGGATTGTGGCTTGCATTATCGAAGGGCAACACCTACAAACATCCTAAGTTCCCATTTTCTTCCTGAATTCTGGCTACACTCAAGAATAGGCTCATGGTTTTGTGTCCAAGATATTTACCACCTCCAAGCTCTGTGATATGGCCATGTACTGGATAGCTGAAGGGAATGGCGAGCATCTCAGAAAACTCAGATATCAGTGTGACCAGTAAAGTCTCAGTGGAGGAACCCTGCTATGGGCCTTTTGCTTACCTATTGTTCTTTTGCCCTGAATGTCAGGAAGGGCTTTGCCTCACGCCACCCCTTTCTGAAGCCTGAAGAAACCAGTTTTCAAATGGAAATGAGTGGGCATCACCTGTGGCTCTTTGCTTAACTGCTTTGGAAAGGGATGTGTCTGAATCAGTCTCTTGGCCCTGTGTGAGGCTGTGGCTTAGATTACCAACACCTGATGGATGTAAAGAAAGATCCCATGTGTGCATACAAAATCAAAATGGCAAAAATTCGCAGTCATTGTAGATGAAGTCTCTCGCCTTTCTCTGTAAAGTTCCTGACCTCCATCAAGGGGAATAGGGATCCTTTGGGTCAAATGAATTCTTCAAAACCATGCAGAGGCAAATCCATAAGTGCTTCGGTTTTTTCTTGACTCCATTTCACATAAAGAATCTAAACGCCAAAGTCAGAAGGCCTCAAATTGGAGAAGTGGAAAAGTATTAATGGCAGACTGATTTGATCACTCCTGGTTCACAAGAAGGGTGTCCAGGCCACCGTGACTTTAGTCACACACACACACACACACACACACACACACACAGACACACACACACACACACATATATATATATATATATATATATATATATATATATATATATATATACACTCTCCAGATTTTTCAAAATATGAAATATGTGTCTTATTTTACACTCACGAAATTCATTCATATTCATATACGTAAATTTATAATCAACTTTCCAAAGATTATTCTTAGAAATATTCATTAACCATAAAAACATATTTCTTTCCTATACTGAAAAGTAACTTGAGTGAATGGTGCACACAAATCCTAATATTTCTACAGTACCTGACCCAGTTTAACATCAATGCAAGTAGATTCCAATCGGACATAATGTGTATTTTGACGTTCATTTTTATTCAACACTGGTAGATTACTATTTCTTCAATTTATGCACATCATAGGATATATATTTCATCCACAAGTTAGAAAATTAATAGGCATTTGTTTCACTATCAATCATTTCCTGCTTCAGAGCACATGCATTCCTCCATGTTTCTCGACTGGTCTTTTTATGAGAAAAGGGATGGACAAGGCAAGGTAAGGCAACTAAGATAGCACCGAAGACACGGAAACAGTCCTATTTGGTTGCAACCGGATTTAGAGGGCATTGCTTCTGTTGTAATCATTTAATCCCCTGCACCCCAAGTTTAAATTGTTTCAGAATTTTGTACCCAACATGGATGGGAGGGGCTCAGAAGTTCACAATCTGCAGAAGTTTATAAAAAGCAGTTTTTGTTTCTGTTTTTTTTTTTTTCTCTGTTCTGGGCAAGTTAACATTTTAAGGATACCGGGAATGGGGCAGAGCTATTTTCTTCTCTTTTTTTTTTCTCTCAGCCAGATGTTACCATGGAGCCCAGTTGGTAACTTCTTTATCTTAGAAATGTAGCCATCTCTGTGAAGCCCCAGCTCAAGGCCAGAGGCCTTGTTTACATATTGCCAGCATTATGACTGACTCTTTCCAAACACATTATTTTCGATTTCCATAATCACTTTTGTAGCAAAACTAACATATCTTCATGATAAACCGTAACCCTAATATTAATATTAGATGTATCATTGGTTGGAATGAATGATTGTATATCAATATAAGATTTCTTATATATTTTCAGATATCTATTCAATCCGTTATTTAATGTGGAACCAGTTATATTATTTATTCACTTATGGTCTATTCATGCATTATCTGTATATTCAATGACACAGTGTACACCTCTTTGTACCCCCAATACCCATTTATATGTCTTCAAAATATTGCTCCCAGAAATGGTGGAAGAAACACTCATGTCACCACATCTACATATACATTTTATCACAGTAGTATTCTGGAGACAAATGTAAAGGTCACACTTTTGATTGTACCAAAGCCTAAATGGAAAGTGAGCATAGATTACAAAAAACATCCATGTCAAAGTTGCCTAATGCTCTCAAATGACAATCCTATTGGTGACTACATATTTGTTTCTTCTTCAGATTATATATTCTAACTCAATTCTGTTGAAAATGTCTAATCATATCACGCACTTTATACTTTGCCTGATTTCGTAAATTCTTTATTGATATCTGCTTTCCTACATATTTTTCCCACTTCATTATTGTGACTGTTCACATGTGCTGACATTTACATTCACTCTCTAACCGAACCCCTATTGCTAAAGATATTGTTTTCCAAATCCTATACTCACTCTTCTTCCTAAACCTACCGACTATCTTCTTAATCTTACCGACTATCCGTTTATGACTGGATTTTCTCTTCTACATTCAAACATCCAAGTAATGTTCCTGCAAGCGTCGGTGGAAGAGATCACCAAGATAGTGTCTCATGCAACAGCAAGGGGTTAATTGGGGGTCCAGCAAGCTGGGGCTCAGAGCTCACATGAATAGAGCAGAGAGCCCTGAGAACAGCTTAAGCAGAGCTTATATACTTTCCTTGGAGAGGGCAGGGATGGAAATTTATTGATGGATCAGAGCGAGTGGGTGGTTAGTGTGAAACTGGGTGAGGGAATACATTCTGCAATTTGGCAGTTGGGGACAGCACAATCTGGGAACAAGATTACAAACAGTTCTCAATATTTCAACAGTGTTTTGTTAAGCATACAGAAAAACAGGAAGTTACAAGTACCTTTTTTATTAACCTTTCATTCCCCACTTCTTCTTCTTGCTACTTTTAATCATAAAAGTGATTATTGGGACGTGTCACATTCTATGTCTGCTAGTGGGGTATTACCATAAGTTTAACTTATCCAATTTGAGCTTGGAGAAAAGAAATTACATGGTTGAGCAAACAGGGTTTTATAGTTAGCAATAATATGAGGATTATTATTGGACAGGCCAGGGTTGATAAAAGCGTAGATAAGCAGGGGGACTGTGTGAACCAAGACTCAAACCACCCTTTTTGGGCCTCTCTCTCTCGTTGACGCTTTTCAAGGCATCCTTTTATTTTACTCAAAGGTTTTTTTTACAACCTCAGTATGGTCGGCATCAAAACAACATTCTTACATCAATGCAGCACAAAGGCCCCCTTCTCTCATGAAGAGGAGGTCCAACTCTCAACTGGAGTGTAAAACAACTTCAGAGAGACATGTTAAAGATTCCTGCAAAGCTGTGATGGAGGTTTCTATTATCTTTAAGTTTTGGTCTCTTGCTGCTTCTATTTGGGTCATTTGTTGTGTACCATGGAGCAGGGCAGTGGTTCCTGTGACTACCACTGCCGCAACTCCAATTCCTAATATGATGGCTAAAGTGAGGGATATATGTTCCCAGTGGAACCGGGTTGTATGCCCCCGTGTTTGAACTTCAAATGAACCTGGGTCATTACAGAGCAATCTGGGAGACATCTTCACCATTACACAATTAATCACATCTGTTGACCATTTCTTGAAAACATGAACAATGTTTAAGTATATAGAATTATACTGTTGTAGGGACGGACAAGGCACGGCACTTAAGATAGCACCAAAGACAGGGAAACAGTCCTATTTGGTTGCAACCGGATTCAGAGGGCATTGCTTCTGTTGTAATCAATTAACATCCTGAACCCCAAGTTTAGGTAGTTTCAGAATTTTGTACCCAACATGAAAGAGAAGGGACTCAGAAGTTCACAGTCTGCAGAAATTCACAAAAAGAAGCTTTTTTTTCTGTTTTTTCCTTTATTGTGGGCAAGTTAACTTTTCAAGGACACCTGGGAGGCAGAGAGCTTTTTTTTCCTTTTCTTTTATCCCCCTGCCAACTGTTACCATGGAGCCCAGTTTGTAAATTTTTATCTTAGAAATGTAGATATCTCTGTGAAGCCCCAGCTCAAGGCCAGAGGCCTTGTTAACATATTCTGTGAAAAACTATTAAGGGGGTGTCTAGCTTAGGAGTGCTGATTTTTCCAGCCAGTAGCCAAGTAGAACAGGGCAACAGAAAAAGAGGAAGTTAATCTACACTGAACTCATTTATAGAGACTCTTTTGCTGAAAGTCCTAAAGTCAGCCATGGTGAAGACTTCTGGAGAAGTTCAGTGAAGATTTTTCTGTGGGCCTGGTACAGAGGGGGAAGACGGGGAAGGCGGGGGGTGAGAGCAGCTCCGTGGATCTGAGAATAAGGAAGGAGAGATGTAAAGGAATAATGGGAAAGGGGTTTGGGATTTTCCTAGCAACATAAATTGAGCAGTAGAATCGGTAGAGCAGAAAGGAAGACGGGAGTGAGTATCCCAAAAAGCCTGTGAGGGACTTTAAATTCTTAGTAACCTGTTTTCAGTGATGACAAAGCAACTTTAAAGGCCATTTTCATTACATCTTCGATAGGGGTCTGAGGGCTCTCCTAAGCTGGTTTGAGCTTTGGGTTAAGTGGTAAGAGGACCTGGTGGGACCCGGTGTGGGCACTGACAAGAAAAGAGAGAAGTGAGTGGATGGATGGGTACCTCAGTACCTGCTACCTCAGCAAGAGGGCAATGCTCTGAGAACCGGTGGAGGTTTCGGTTTTTGATCTAGTAATTGGAGAAGAGAAATCAGGTTTGCTGAGGTGGGACTGACAGCAGAGAGTCTGGAGCAGAAGGCTGAGTTTGAGGAACTATTGGAGAAGCATAGTTCAGGATGTGAGCGAAAGAGGAAAAAGGCCTTCACATAGGGGAATTTCCTTTCACCCTTTTGAGCACTTGCAGAAGTTAAAAAGGTCACACAGAATTTGAGGATCTAGAGACTCCTCTGTTGGCCATCAGTTTGGGTTTTCTAAGTGGTAATATGGCCAATGCTGTGTACTGAATTTGATGAGGATTTTGGGTTCCACCAGGCAGCCCCTGTATGCTCAAATCCCCATGACTTACAGAAGAAGTCGGCTTTTCCCCCACACAGCCGTGGCGGTTTGTGGCTTTAATAGTCTGCCGGGCAAACATACTAATATAGCCTAGCCAACCTGCATCTGGCTTGCCTGTCCCTACAACCATAATGTTTGTTTCCATTATCTATGGTACGGAAAGGATTTAATGGAATTTTAGTGAGATCCTCTTCATCAGGGATATCCTAATAGGAAAGACCTATAGCCAGCTGACAAATGTCTGGGTGGAGAGATGGCCACCAGGTCCCTAAGGGGGCTGTATGCAAGATAGACCATACTTCTTGTCTAGTAGTATTTGTGATCAGCCATCGCTGCTGAAGCGACTGATGAGCGTTAGGACTACGGGTGGCCAAGGAGAGAGTCTATAGCCTTACCCACGTGGCGAATATGCAATTTGAAAGGGTTAACAGTCTTTTCCAGTTTTCAGCCAGAGTCTGGACATGGCACAGGCTTGAGATGAGAGGCATGGATCCAGGAAGTGATTCCCTCTACTTTTACTACTGTAGGTGTTATAAGTAGCACCTGGAATGGTCCTTTCCAGCGGGGTTCCAGGGATGACACCTGATGTCATCTTATGTAGAGGAAGTCTCTTTCTTGATATCAATGTGGATTCCCCTCGTCCCCAGGTTGGAAGGCAGTGGCCAGCTGTTTCCACAGGTATAGCTGAGTTCTTACAAGAGATTTAAGTATGTGAAGCAAGGGTGTGTGGAAGGGATCCTTAGGTCTTAGAGTCGGGGTTAGGTCTCTTAGTGTAGGAAGGGCCCCATAGAGAATTTCATAGGGGGTGAGGTTACACAAAGAAAGAAAGGGAGTATTTCTTGCATGAAACAGTGCATAAGGCAGAATCATAGTCTAATCTTTTATGCCGGTCTCTAAGCTTAATTTTGTTAAGGTCTCTTTAATGGTTCTATTTATTTTTTTTAAGTGTCCTGAGCTCTGGGGTCTATAAGCACAATGTAACTTCCAATTAATCCCCAGGGTCCTGGCTAACCCCTGATTTACCTGGCCCATGAAGGCTGTTCAATTATCAGACCATATTAAATTAGGCAGGACGTGTCTTTGATAAATATCTTTCAGGATCTTCTTGACCACAATTTGTGCCGGTTTTCTTTTCTTTTTTTTTTTTTTTTTTTTTTTTTTTTTTTTGGTGGGAAAGGCTTCAATCCATCCTGAAAATGTATCTACAAAGACTAGGAGATATTTAAGTCCATACCTTGCTGGCTTAATTTCAGTAACGTCCACTTCCCAGAATTGTCCTGGTCTGGTTCCTCATAGGTGCTTTTCTGCAGGAAGCTTGGAAGGGTAAGCATTAACCAATTGACAGAACTGACAGGCTTTTGTTACCCATTCAATTATTTCCTTTCACTGTGAGTGAATTAGTCTAAAACTCTGTTCTTGATCCTACAGTAATGCCGGCAGTTTTTTTGAACCAAGTTGATTGAGTTGATGTACATTTTTAATGTAGTGTAGGGCTTTCTGAAATTGCAGGCTGGGCTCAGTGAAGTTGAGGAGTTCAGTGTCAGTGTTCTTAGATGTTATCAAAAGCTTGCTGGTGCTCAAGGGTCCATTGGAATTGGGCATTCTCATTTAACAGCGGGTATAAAGGAGCAGCTAAGAACACAAACCCAGGTCCATAACCTGCTAAAGCCAGCAGTCCCAAGAAACTCTCTATGTTGTCTCCTGTTAAATGGGGGTGGTATCTGCACAACGGTTTGTTTTCTGGGCTCAGTGAGCCATCATTTACCGTGCCTAAGGAAATACCCCAGGAAGATTACTTCTTGCTTGCAAATTTGGGCCTTTTTGTCCAAAGCTCTCTACCCAAGTTGAGCAAGCTCAGATAATAGTGCTTGGGTCTCAGATTCACAGTTTTCTTTGGTGTTGGCTGCCAGTAGCTGGACATCCACATATTGAAGCAGAATGACTTCGGGGTGCGTAGTTCTGAAGTTGTAGAGATGTCTGTGAAGGGCTTCATCAAAGAGAGTGGGGGAGTTTTTGAACCCCTGTGGAAGTCTAGTCCAAGTTAGTTGACAAGACGTTCCGGTTTCTGGGTCTACCTACTCGAAAGCAAACAGCAACTGACTATCTTTATGCAGAGGCAAGCAAAAGAAAGCATCTTTTAAGTACAGAACAGTATAGCATTTTCACTCGGCCACAGCAAAGAGGTTATTGGGGGTCCAGCATGCTGGGGCTCAGAGCTCACTTGAATAGAGCAGAGAGCCCTGAGAACAGCTTTAACAGAGCTTATATACTTTTCTTGGAGAGGGCAGAATGGGAAATTTATTGATGGGTCAGGGCGAGTGTGCGGTTTGCGTGCACCCGGGTGAAGGAGTATATTCTGCAGTTTGGCAGTTGGGGACAGCACATCCTGGGAACAAAATTAGCAAACAGTTCTCAAGATTTCAACAGTGGTTTGTTAAGCATACAGAAAAACAGGAAGTGACAAGTGCCTATTAACCTTTCACCAAAGCAAAATGGAAAGTGAGCATTGATTACTAAAAGCAACCATGTCCAGGTTGCCTAATGCTCTCAAATGTCAATCCTATTGGAGGCAACATATTTCTTTCTTCCTAAGATTATATATTCAACCTCAACCATGTTGAAAATGTCTAATCCTATTACATTATACTTTGCCTTATTTCCTAATGTCTCTATTGATATCTGCTTTCCTACATATTTTCCCCAGTTCATCATTGTGACTGACTCTTCATATGTGCTCATATTTATGTTCACTCTCTACCCCAAACCCTATTGCTAATGAAACTTTCGTTCAAATACTATATTCACTCTTTTTTCTAAACCTACTGACAACCTTCCTAATCCTGCCGACTATTCCTTTTTGACTGGATGTTCTCTAGGACATTTAATCATCCAAGGTGCAAGGTCCTTTGCCATTGCACATCGATTTATCTGAGATATCTGTTCAGGACATAATTCAAAGCAAAGTATCTCACTAAAGGGCCCATTGCCCTTCAGGGCTTCAAATCGTACCTAGATTTCAGGTTTCATACTTATATTTCACCTATATATTCTTGTGAATATCGCAGGTTCCCAATACCATTATTCATCCCGCAGAATGTTTCCTAACCCAAATAGAATATGTTATTAACCCTAACCATACACTGTTCCCTCAATCTAACTTCACAAAAGAGCAGGGACAGAGTTGGTCTTAGAATACAGGAATGTAGGGGATCTTTCACCTGCTGAGAACCTCAGAGTTTGATGAGAAATGATCCCTAGAGATGATGTAGCAGCTATGAAGGACCTGAGAGAGCAAAAGTCATCTTCCATGCCAAACCACCTGTTCAGGATGAAGTGATGTGTCTGAATCAGCCTCTCTCCTACTGATATAAAGAAGATGGACCAAACCAACCCTGTGTGGAGAGCTTCTCCTTGGTGTCTACGGTTGATATACCATTCTAACTTCTGAAAGTGTCACAGGAAGTAGGGGCAGCCTCCATCTCAAGGGACCCTTGGAAACAAGTGTTAGGACAAAGTGGTTGCCAAGGCAGTGACCTCATTCCCTTCCTGTTGGAATTGACCTACCTCACTTCTTTGGTGATGTAACTCTCTGAACTTGGGATCCAGGAAGCCAGGCACACAGAGCCAGTCCCAGTCCCATTCCCAGTGGACTTACTTGTTTGGATTTACCAAGGAGAGAGTCTGTCTCTCTTGGTACCTAATGGTTTGAGGATGACAAAATGCAAGTAGAGCTTTGAAGATGGGCCTTTAATGAGAAAGCAGGTAGTGGTCAGCACAGGCTCCATACAACTTCACAGAGATGGACAAGAAGACCAGACCTGAGACAGGACAGGCCATTTTGGGGGAACATAGTATGGACCACCAGTCAGAGGACACTCTGGATAGTCACAGACTTACATGGGGGAAGGAGGTGACTTTTTGATTGTGGGTGTGAGTTTGGGGTTTTGTCTCATGTTCTGAGAATAGGTAGGAAAGGTGGTTTGTTTGGTTTAGAGTGGACTGTTTCTAGAAAGTCCTTTGACAAGGCGACTGTGTCTGTGTCTGTGTATCCCACTGTGTCCTTGGTTGTACATATTAGAAAGCAGAATAGATCAATGGATGTATCCTGTCTAGTAGAAAGCTTCCCAGAATTCATCCTGCCCATTTTAGGAAAGGACTGTTGGTTGCTTTTCGATGGCAACACCTACTATCTTCCTAAGTTCCTGTTTTCTTCCTGAATTCTGGCCACTCTCCAGAATAGGCTCATGTTTTTTTGTCCAAGATATGTACCACATCCAAGCTCTGTGACATGGCCATGTACTGGATAGCTGAAGGGAATTGCAAGCATCTCACAAAACTCAGATATCATTGTGACTAGTAAAGTCTCAGTGGAGAAACCCTGCATTGGGATTTGCTGACTTATTGTTCTGTTACCCTGAAGTCAGGAAGGTCTTTGCCTCAGGCCACCCCTTTGTGAATTTTGAAGAAAAAAGTTTTCAAATGGAAGTGAATGGGCATCACCTGTGGCTCTTTGCTTAACTGCTTTGGAAAAGTATGTGTCTGAATCAGCCTTGTGGCTCTGTGTGAGGCTGTGGCTTAGATTATCAGCTCCTGATGGATCTAAAGAAAGATGCAATGTGTGCATCCAAAACCAAAATGGCAAAAAGATCAGTCATTGTGGATGAAGTCTCTCGCCTTCCTCTGTAAGTTTCCTGACTTCCACCAAGTGAGAATAGGGATCATTTGGGTCAAATAAGTTCTTTCAAGTGCTGCAAAGTTGCTTTGGTTTCCTAATTACTCCAAATCACATAAGGAATCTAAACCTGACAGTCAGTAGGCCTCAAAGTGGAGAAGCAGAGCAGTATTAAAGGAAGAACTATGTGATCAATCCTAGTTCACAGGAAGGGTGTTCAGGCCACCCTGAGGTTAGGCAAATGAGGGGCAAGGGAGCTTATTTTGGACACTCTCTTGGGCTGCGCCATTCATGAAAACCTCTAGCCAAAGGGTATAATGAGTGTATATATGTAAGAAGTTGAGTGCCATGTGAGAGTGATTTGGTTTTAATTGTGGTCATTTGTGTGGCAGTTGGAAGAGATGACTGGGTCAACCTGGTTTTGAACACTGGTGTGATTCTCCTCAGAGACTGAGTTCTGAAACTGACCTCAGAGAAGTAATTGCTTTGGAAAGAGATGTGTCTTAATCAGGCTCTTGGCCCTGTGTGAGGCTGTGGCTTAGATTATCAGCAACAGACGGATCAAAAAAATGATCCCATGTGTGCATCCAAAACCAATATAGCCAAAAGAGCAGTCATTGTGAATGAAGTCTCTCACCTTCCACTGTAAGGTTCTGAAAGAATAAAAGAAATTGAAATCGAAATGTAATGAACCAGGTTTTGTAAAGTTTCCAAGTTGCACTCAGAACCTGAAATTCCTGTGGCAGTTAAGACAATTCCTGGAACTGCCCATTAGATGTGTGTTGAAATCTTCCCTGACCACCTAGTTACTTAACAACCCCTTCCCAGAAGCCGTGCATCTCACCACGTATACATCTCAGGGCTTCAACCAATCAGTTTAAATGTATACCCCTTCTGAGGGCTGACCAATCACCCCCTGCCCCAACTTTTCCCGCCAATGAATGTGCTAATCATGTTTTAGAGTTGTTATTTCATTTTCCCGTGGTACATGATGATTTCCTAAAGGAGGCTATGATGTATGTAAAGTCCCTGAGCTCTCTAAAGAATGTATATAAACTCTGCTCAAGTTGTTCTCGGGGCTCTTTGTTCTTTGCTCCTCTGAAGGGAGCTCTGAGGCCTAGCATTCTGGACCCCCAATAAACCCTTTGCTGATGCATGAGAAATCCTCTTTGTTGTCTTTTCCTTTGATGTTCGCAGCAACTTTTCATCTGGAGGCCCCAGGTGAGATATCCGGGAGCGGTGAATGGAAGACCTCAAGGGAGTCCTCTAGGGGTAAGTAAGGTGCCTCTTTCTGGTTTCGGGTTTCAGGCTAGGGCGTGGCAAAGTGGCTGTTGGTGAAGAGCATTAGCTCTCTCCTATGGTGTGACAGACGTGTCACAGAGCCAAGATCACGTCCCTGAGGGACACTCCGGAGGACTAGGGAATTCAAGGAATAGTAGTTTCCTCAACTCGGTTATGTTTTGCTTCAGGATTTGATTTGCCAGCCCATCAGGTTTTGCCGGTAACTCAGTTTTGGTCATTGTTCTGAACTCATGTTGAGTTTACTGTCTGTTTTTATTGTCTAACCCATCAATATTTTCCAGTTACTCAGTTCAAATCTTTGTCTTGGACTCATGTTAAACGTTTACTGTTTGTCTTTGTGTTGTGTTTGTGTCTTCAATGTCCCTGTTTGAGTAACTCCCATTATGGGACAAAGCACTTCCTCTTCTCTGTCCCTGACCCTTGATCATTGGACTGATGTCCGCTCAAGGGCCCAGAATCTTTCTTTTTCAGTAAAACACCGTACCTGGCAGACTCTCTGTGCTTCAGAATGGCCCATCCTCGAATTCAGATGGCCCCAGAAGAATCCTTCCACTTTCCTCTAATCCGAAAATTCAGAGATATTGTCATTCAGCCGGGGCCACGTGGCCACCCAGATCAACAGCCATATACTCCTTCCCCCACATTCCTATCATTCAAACTTTCCGCTCCTCTCCCTCTTCCTTCCATTCTCCCTGAGTCACAAGACTGGACACTCCACCCCCTCCTTATTGTCTACTCTCCCTCCCCAACCCCCAACACAGTTCCTGATGATCCTCCCACCGCTGACTCAGCCTCTCCACTGCTAGAGGCAATTGGGCCAGACCCAAGCCCTCCAGGGGACTTCCCCACAGCAGCAGCAACCCCTCCTCCCCTGGAGGAAGATGGGCAACCTAAAAGAACCCACCGGCGATGGATAATAGAAAACTCAGAAGCCCCTGTGATGCTCTCTCTCCATCCCTATGGGCCCATGAACCGACCCAACTGGGACCCCAACACCTTTGAAGGTAGGAAGCATCTGTCCACTTATCGCCGGGCTCTAATAGTGGGTCTCAGAGTGGCCGCCAGAGAGCCGACCAATTTAGCAAAGGTAAGAGAGATTATCCAAGGGCCTAATGAGTCTCCCTCTATGTTTCTGGAGAGAATTATGGAAGCATATAGAAAATATACTCCTTTTGATCCTCAGGCAGATGACCAAAAGGCATTTGTTACAATGGGCTTTATTGAGCAGGCTGCCCAAGATATTAAGAGAAAGTTACAATGTCTAGATGGGTTACAAAATACGACCTTAAGAGATTTAGACAGAGAAGCTGAGAAAGTATATTATAAGATATATATTATAAGTATATATTATAAGTATATAAGTATATTATAAGAGAGAAACTGAGGAGGACACGGAACAGAGGAGAGAGAAGGAAAGGGAAGAAAAAAATGATGAAAGGAGCAAAAGGCAGACAAAAGCATTGGCTAAGATTTTCTTCACAGCAGCAAATACGCCAGAAATTAAAAAGCAGGGAGTCAGAAAGGGATACTTGGGCCCACGCCAAAGGCTTTCCCTGGCCTCAGATCAATGGGCCTACTGTAGAGAAAAAGGACACTGAGTCAAAGAGTGCCCCAAAAAGAAGAAGCCACAGCAGCCCGCCATGCTGACTCTAGAAGAGGACTAGGAATGTCAGGACTCGGATCCCCTCCCAGAGCTCAGGGTAACATTTGAAGTGGAGGGGACTCCAGTGAACTTTGAAGTGGATACAGGAGCAGTATACTCAGCCTTTAAGGCTTCACTGGGCCCCATATCAAATAAATGGTCCCTAGTTCAAGGGGCTAATGGCACTACTTATCGGGCTTGGACAACTAAGAGGATTATGGAAGTAGGAAAATGTAAAGTCCACCACTCTTTCCTAGTAATCCAAGAATGCCCAGCCCCATTGATGCACAGGGATCTGTTTACCAAACTCGGGGCTAGAGTAACCTTTAACCCTGATGGTCCCCAAGTGGATGTTCTAAAACCTTCAGTAAAAACTCCCATAGTCACAGAATTGACTATGTCCGTAGAAGATGAACATCAACACTTCGTGCCCCCTAGGACTGATCAAAGAGGCAAACTACAACAGAAATGGATAAAAGATTATCCTAATGCCTGGGCAGAAACTGCTGGGTTAGGTCTAGCCATAAAACAACCTCCAATAGTAGTAGAATTAAAAGCCTCTGCCTCTGCAATCAGTGTTAAACAATATCCTCTAAGCAAAGAAGCTAAGGATGGCATAAGTCACCATATTCAGAAATAATTGGCCCTTGGGGTCCTAAGGCCCTGTCAATCAGCCTGGAATACCCCCCTGCTACCAGTAAGAAAGCCAGTAACTAGGGACTACAGTCCTGTTCAAGACCTAAGAGAGATCAACAACAGAGTGCAGGACATTCACCCCACAGTACCCAATCCATATAATTTGCTTAGCACTCTGAATCTGGACCGGGAATGCTACACTGTGCTGGACTTAAAAGATGCTTACTTCTGCTTGCCCCTACATAAGGACAGTCAGTTGCTGTTTGCTTTCGAGTGGATAGACCCAGAAACTGGAACATCTGGCCAAGTAACCTGGACTAGACTCCCACAGGGGTTCAAACCCCCCCACACGCTCTTTGATGAAGCCCTCCACAGGGACATAAACGACTTCAGAACTGCACACCCCGAAGTCACACTACTCCAATATGTGGATGATCTGCTACTGGCAGCGGACACCAAGGAAAACTATGAGTCTGGGACCCAAGCACTATTATCCGAGCTTGCTCGGCTTGGATATAGGGCTTCTGCCAAAAGGCCCAAATTTGTCAGCAAGAAGTAATCTTCCTGGGTTATTCTCTTAGGGGTGGCAAATGATGGCTAACTGAGAACAGAAAACAAACCATTGTGCAGATACCACCCCCATCTAATAAGAGACAACTCAGAGAGTTTCTTGGGACTGCTGGATTTTGCAGGTGATGGATTCCTGGGTTCGCCTCTCTGGCTGCCCCTTTATACCCGCTGATAAAGTGGAATGCCCAATTCCAATGGACCCCTGAGCACCAACAAGCTTTTGATAATGTCAAAAAAAGGTGCTGCTATCTGCTCCGGCCTTAGCACTCCCAGATATAGATAAACCCTTCACTCTCTACATCGAGAAAAAGAAAGGAATAGCATGGGGAGTGTTCACTTAGACTTTGGGACTTTGGAAAAGGCCGGTAGCATTCTTATCAAAAAAACTGGACCCAGTGACTACTGGGTGGCCCCGTTGCTTAAGAGCTATAGCAGCGGCAGCGCTTCTAATAAAAGATGCTCATTAATGAACGTTGGGACAGAAGCTATCCATTATAGCCCCCCATGCCCTGGAGAGCATCATCTGTCAACCTCCAGATAGGTGGCTATCAAACTCCAGAATAAACTACTACCAGAGCCTCTGGATTAGCAAAGACAGAATAACTCTTGGACCTTCTGCTCCACTCAACCTGGCTGCCAGAAGAATCATCAGGACCTGTCGCTCATGAGTGTCAACACATACTGGCAGAGGAAACCAGTATCGGACGAGACTTGAAGGATCCAGCCACTGCCTCACCCTGAAGTCGTATGGTTTACGAAAGAGAGCAGCTTCCTCCAAGATGGTATGTGGTGGGATGGAGCAGCAGTAGTTAGCAAAACTAATGTCATCTGATCCTCTGGTCTCCCAGAAGAGACATCAGTCAAAATGGCAGAACTGATTGCCCTTACGAAAGCATTGGAACTAGCAACAGGCAAAAGGGCCACCATATACACTGATAGCCACTATGCATTTGGCAATGCTAATGTGCACAGGGCTATTTACCAGCAAAGGGGGCTATTAACCTCCACTGGGAAAAAAATAAAGAACAAAGTTGAGATTCTCCACCTTCTCTCAGCAGTGAAGGGCACTAAGGAACTAGCTATAGTGCACTGTCCAGGGCACCAGAAGGGAAACGACCTCGTTGCAGTTAAAAACAGAAGGGCAGATGAGGAAGCTTAATTGGCAGCCCTAAACGGAGTGACTCTGTTAACTTTTTCCACACCAGGGGGATCAACATTCAGGAGACTTGGCCACTCTGGAACATTCAGGCAACTTATCATCTGAGGAGACAGATGCAGAACTCTGGGACCCTACAGAGCCAAGTTTACAATTTCAAAAAGCCCACCTTTATGTCAAAGACGTACACTAGCTCACCCACTTAAGCTCAAAGAAGTTATAGGCACACTTAAAGGACCGAAGAAAGGATTTTTTATTGACTGACTTACAGAGGAAAGAAATAGCTTAGAAGGTGACTAGAGCTTGTCAAGTCTGCCAATTAGTTAATGCTTACCCATCCAAGCTTCCTGCAGGGAAGCGCTTACGAGGAACCAGACCAGGACAATTTTGGGAAGTGGACTTTTCCTGAAATTAAGCCAGGAAGGTATGGACTTAAATATCCCCTAGTCTTTGTAGATACTCTTTCAGGATTGGTTGAAGACTTCCCCATGAAGAAAGAAACGGCTCAGACGGTGCTCAAAAAGATTCTAGAAGACATTTTTCCAAGGTTTGGCCTGCCTAAGGTAATAGGGTCCAATAATGGACCGGCATTTGTTGCCCAGGTAAGTCAGGGATTCACCAGGACCCTGAAGATTAATTGGAAGTTACATTGTGCTTATAGATGCCAGAGCTCAGGACAGGTAGAAAAAATGATTAGAACCATCAAAGAGAATTTAAAGAAATTAAGCTTGGAGACCTGCATAAAAAAATTGGACTATGCTCCTACCTTAAGCACTGTTTCGTGCAAAAAGTACACCCTCTGCCTCTTTGTGTAAACTCACCACTTATGAAATTCTCTATGGTGCCCCTCCTTTAGTAAGGGACCTAACCCCAACTCTGAGACTTAATGATTCCTTTCACACCCCCTTGCTTGACAGACTTAAAGCCCTTGAACAAACACAGCACCCAGCGATACCTGTGGAAACAGTTGGCCAGTGCTTATCAGCCTGGAGACGAGGGAACCCCACATCGATATCAAGTGGGAGTCTTCGTCTACGTGAGACGGCATCAGGTATCATCCCTGGAACGCCGCTGGAAAGGACAATACCAGGTGCTGCTTATAACACTTACAGTGGTGAAAGTGGATGGAATCACTTCCTGGATCCATGCCACCCATCTCAAGCCTGCGCCCTGTCCAGCCTCCGGCTGGAAACTGGAACAGACTGGTAACCCTCTCAAGTTGCGTGTCCGTCGTGTGGGTAAGGCTATGGATTCTTCCCCTGACCACCAGCAGTCCTAATCACCATCAGCCTGTTCAGCAACAATGGCAGCTATAAATCCTACTGGGCAAGTAGTGTGGTCTATTTCACATACAGCCCTCTTATGGACTTGGTGGCCATCTCTCTACCTGGACATTTGTCAGCTTGCCATAGGCCTCTCTGACTGGGATCTCCCTGACATAGAGGACTTCACACAGATCCCACTCAAACCCAAACCAGGGCAACATAGACCACCTTACCCCATGAATTATGGATATCATCTTCCCCAGCTCAGGTGTAAACTAGCCAGTCTTGATTTTTATGTGTGCCCAGCTGATTTCTGAAGTCACAAACAGGCCCAAACCTGTGGAGGACCCAGTGACTTTTATTTAAGATCTTGGGGTTGTGAACAAACGGGAGCTACATGGTTGAACCCAAACTCCGCAGACAGTATCATTCAGGTAGGAAATAATGACACCTGGATTGATCCCAAGAAATGTGCCGCTAGCCAAGTTGTGTCAAAAACTCGCTGTGGAAAGAATAGTCTATGTTACCCCCTCAATATAACTTTCACTTCCAAAGGAAGGGGCTACCTCAGAACAACATGGTCTATGGGAAATGCATGGGAAATGCGATTCTATATTTATGGCCCTCGTTATGACTTTGGTCACTGGTTCACCATCCTGCTTAAAAAGGAAGAAAATCCCACAGCAATAGGGCCCAATCCCCTCAAGCCAGGAATTAAGCCTCCAAAACCTCCCATGCCTATATCTACCAGAACCCCTCAACCATCTCATACTTCCCAGTTTCCATCTTTGCCTACTTCCCCAGTCCAGAGTACAGCTGACTCCTGCCCCTGGGAACTAATTAAAGGAACCTTAATTGTACTGAACTCCACACAGTCAGAACTCCTTGCATTTCAACCCATGCATTTGACAGCTTTGTAAATTATTGTTTAATGGTGCAGATACTCCCCAGGGTGGTTTATTATGATGCAGAATCATTTTAAGGTCTACTAGGGGGACAAACAACCTGATTTTGCTGGCATCCAGTGTCCCTTACTATAGCCATCCTATTGAGGATAGGAGCTGCTGCAGGAGTGGGTACAGGAACAGCTGCTATGATCCATGGGTCACAACAAATGGCCTGATTAGAAACAGCAATAGATCAAGACTGGAAGACATTAGAGACCTCCATCACAGTGCTGTAGGAATCCTTAAACTCTCTCTCTGAAGTTGTTTTACAGGACAGGCGAGGATTAGACCTCCTCTTCATGAGGGAGTGGGGCCTCTGTGCTGCACTGAGAGAAGAATGTTGTTTTTATGCTGACCATACTGGAGTTGTAAAAGAATCCATGAGTAAATTGAGAAAATGCCTTGAAGAGCGCCAGAGAGAAAGGGAGATTCAACAAGGGTGGTTTGAGTCATGGTTTACCCAGTCCCCCTGGTTAACTACACTCCTATCAGGCTTAGCTTGACCCCTGATCATCCTTATGGTGTTGCTAACTTTGGGACCTTGTTTGCTTAACCGCATAGTTTCGTTTCTCCAGGCTCAAATTGGGCAGGAAAAACTCATGGTAATCAGAGAGAAATACGCTCCACTGGCAGAAATAGAGTGTGAGACCCCGCAATAATTATGATTCATTACTTTTAAGATTAAATGTAGTAAGAAAAAGGAGTGGGAAATGAAAGAATAAAAGAAATTAAAATTGAAACATAAAGAACCAGGTTTTGTAAAGTTTCCAAGCTGCACTCAGAACCTGAAATTCCTGTGGCAGTTAAGACAATTCCCGGAACTGCCAATTAGATGTGTGTTGAAATCTTCCCTGACCACCTAGTTGCTAAACAACCCCTTCCCAGAAACCGTGCAGCTCATCACGTATACATCTCAGGGCTTCAACCAATCAGTTTAAACGTATACCCCTTCTCAGGGCTAACCAATCACCCCCTGTCCGACCTCTTCCTGCCAATGAATGTGCTAATCATGTTTTTGGGTTGTTATTTGATATTCCCGTGGTATGTTGATTTGCTAAAGGAGGCTATGATGTATGCAAAGTCCCTGCCCTCTCTAAAGAATGTAAATAAACTCTGCTCAAGTTGTTTTTGGGGCTCTTTGTTCTTTGCTCCTCTGAAGTTAGCTCTGAGCCGCAGCATGCTGGACGCCCAATAAACCTTTTGCTGTGGCATGAGACAGTCTCTTGGTGGTCTTTTCCTCCGACTTTTGACCGACCTTTTTACCTATGAAGGACCTGAGAGAGCAAAAGTCAAATCCATGTCAACTTCCATGTCAAACATCCTGGTCAGAATGAAGGAATGTGTCTGAATCAGCCTCTCTCTTCTTAATGTAGATTAAATGGACCAAACCAGGCCTGTGTACAGAGCTGTTCCCAGATGCCTATGGTTGATATACCATTCTAACTTGTGAAAGTGTCACAGGAAGTAGGGGCAGCCTCCATCTCATGGGACCTTTGGAAGCAACTGTTAGAACAAAGTGGTTTTCCATCACAGTGACCTCATTCAGTTTCTGAAGGAAGTGACCTAACACACTTCCTTGGTGATGGAACTTTCTGAACTTGGGATCCAGGAAGCCATGCACCCAGAGCAAGTCTTAGTTTCAGTCCCAGTGGTCTCAATTGTTTGAATTTACCAAAGACAGAGTCAGTGTTTCTTGGTACCTACTTATGTGATGATGGCCAAATTTCAGGAGAGCTCTGAAGAGTGGCTTTTTCTGAGAAAGCAGGTAGTGGCTCAACCATGGCTCCTGACAACTTCTAAAAGTTTGAAAAGAAGACCAGATCTGAGATTGGACAGGCCATTTCGTGGGAACATATTATGGCTCACCAGTCAGAGGACACTCAGGATAGTCACAGCCATACTTGGGGGAAGGAGGTGCCGTTGTGGGTGTCGGTGTGAGTTTGTGGTTTTGTCTCATGTTCTGAGAATAGGTAGGAATGGCGGTTTGTAGGTTTGGACTGGAAAGTTTCTAGAAAGTCGTTTGACAACACGAGTGTTTCTATGTCTGTGTATCCCACTGTATCCGTGGTTGTAGACATTTGAAATGCGAATGCATCAATGGTTGTGTCCTGTCTAGTATAAAGCTTCCCAGCATTCTTCCCACCCAATTTAAAAATGGAGTGCGGCTTGCCTAATGGATGGTGAACAGCTACTATCTTCCTAAGTTCCTCTTTTCTTCCTGAATACTGGCCACTCTCCAGAGTATCCTCATGGTTTTGTTTCCAAGATATGTACCACGTCCAAGCTCTGTTACATGACCATGTACTGGATAGCTGAAGGGAATGCGAGCATCTCAGAAAACTCAGATATCAGTGTGACCAGTAATGTCTCAGTGGAGAAACCCTGCTTTGGGCCATTTTCTTACTTATGATTCTATTACCCTTAATGTCAGGAAGGTCTTTGCCTCAGGCCACCCTTTTGTGAAGCCTGAAGAAAACAGTTTTCAAATGGAAATGAATGGGCATCACCTGTGGCTCTTTGCTTAATTGCTTTCGAAAAGGATGTGTCTGAAACAGCCACTTGGCCCGGTGGGGTGGCAGTGGCTTAGATTCTCAGCACCTGATGGATCTAAAGAAAGTTTCCAAGTGTGCATCCAAAACCAAAATGGCCAAAAGAGCAGTCATTGTGGATGAAGTCTCTCACTTTCCTCTGTAAGCTTCCTGAGCTAAATCAAGTGAGAATAGGGATCATTTGGGTCAAATCATTTCTTCAAATCCCTGCAGAGCCTAGCCGATAGGGGCTTGGGTTTTCTATGATACCAATTCACATAAAGAATCTATACCAGAGAGTCATTAGGCCTCAAATTGGAGAAGCAGATCAGATATAGGGCAGGCCTATTTGATCACTCTTGGTTCACAGCAAGGGTGTCCAGGCCACCCTGACTTTAGGCAAATGAGGGGCAAGGGTGCTTATTTTGAACAGTGTATTGGGCTGTGCCCTTCATGGAAACCTCCAGCCAGAGTTTATGATGAGTGTCTATGTGGAAGAAGATGAGGAGCATGTGGGAGTGTTTTAGTTTTAATTGTGGTCATTTGTGTGGTGGTTGTAAGAGATGCCTGGGTCCACCTGGGCTTGAACTCTGGTGTGATTCCTCTTAGAGAATGCGTTATGGAACTCACTTCAGAGAAGTATCGCCATGAATTGTGTTGGGATTTTAGGAGGCCACACATGAGAGTCGCCCTTGGACACTGAGATCTAAGCCCAGACTGGCTTTCCACAGAGCACTGGGAATCTCAGCCAGGATATCACATGATTTTTTTTCTGAAAGACTTGGAAGCCATAGTTGAGAGTCAAAACACACATGGACCTTACATTGTAGACCTCAATGGGGCTGGCTTCATGTGACCTTTTGGCCAGTCTTTGGGAACCCTTGCCTGTGAGAGTTCTCTAGATTATTCATTGAAATGTGCTTCCTCTAAATTTAATGGTTCCTTAATGAATTGAAACCCACAGTTTCTCCAACTTCGTCTTTGAAAATGGCTAGATAAATACCATGAAATTTTTGAACTTCCCATGGCCACCTGACACTGGAGAACCTTTGGATGTACAGTTGCTGATCCTGAGTGTACCAGACAGTGCCTTGATTGACTGGGTTTTATGAAAATGGTGTAGAACAGAGATGCCAGTATGTTGGGGCCTGCTGAGTAGTGGGCCAAAAGCTGTTGTGTGCAGCTGTGTGATAAAACATCTGTGGTCGGGACATGTGATTCTGCCATTGACTTCCAAATGACTTGTGGCTGACATGTTACAGACAGGAATCACTTATATGTCTGAAACCTCTCCATAAAAGGCATTTTGTTATATGGAGACGTTTCAGGGCAATGTTCAGAATCAGGTTGCTATGGTCAAAGGGTCAAGCTATGTGGGATAGAAGCCTGGTTGATGCATTCTCCTGCAGACCCTGACCCACCACACGTGACAGGACTCCCTACATCACTGTGTACCAGTTGAAGTCATTGTATTTCATGAGGCAAATACCAAACTCCCAGTGCAGTAGAAAGAAACACCATGAAAAGTGGAGGATGACCAAATGGCTTCACAGTCCACATGCGGAGACACTTAGGTTTCAGTGGCCACAGTTTACATACAGAGAGAAGTCAGCACTGCTTCCTCATGTTCTTTGGAAAAATTGAAACAATATCCTCCAGGTCTCATAGATGTAGACCCAGCTTTGATGGTCTCATTTGAATGGAAGCTAAAGCTTCTGACAACAACATATATGTCGAGTGCCCATCGTCAAAGGCAGTTTCTCAAGAAGTCTTTAGTCCGGCAGAGCTCCAGGTTTGTGTAGTGTTTACCTTTTAGACCAGGTTGCAAGAAAAGACCACTGTCTCCAATTAAAATCAGATTAAAGCAAGCTTATTATTTCCACCACCCTGGCTGCCTCTCCCTCCCAAAACGTTGGGAACAGGAGAGCAGCCCATCTTTATAGCCCAGAAAGTTACACAAAAGTGGGGTTAAAAATAACAGAATTCTGACAAGCATCACACTAATGGTATTTTACATTTTTGTTTGCTGGCCCCAACATCAGAATTTATGAGGACCATTAGAGCCTCAGAGAGTGTCGTCTGGCCAAGGAAGGCCAATATTTATGAGGTGTCAACAAAGTTTCAGAGAGGGCTGTTATCTGGTCAGAGAGCCAGGCATGGGTGAGTTCAAGGCACGGGCAGGCTTTCCAAGCAGGTTCAGATCTTGCTGCAATTTATAGTTAAGCCAAAATTATCTTTTCACGGCTTTGTGGCAAGATGGCTGCCAATTTTAATAAAAGATCAGGTTGGGTCAATCATTCCCCCCTTTTCTAATGTGTTTTTTTCATATATTTGATTGGGTAGGAAGAGCACTGTGGGAATTTTAATCCCTCAGGTAATAGTCTCCAGATTTTTTGAACTCACCCAAAAACAGGTCTCCCTGATTTTACCTGACTTAATTAATTACTTATATTGATATTCTATTTATTTTTGTCTCCATTGTTGTAAGAAGAGAGGCGTCACTCATTTAGACTTCTTCTGAGCTGAGAGAGGGTGACGTGAGGGGGCACCGTCTGAGGGACATTAGTCGCCTTTTAGAAGTCAGTTAGGTTTGAAGTCTGGATGGGGAAGAACAGGTAGTAAAGTCATCTGGGAATGGGTTCTTCTATGAGAGAAACAAAAAAACATGAGTACTTAATAAATGTTGCAGCAGCTGGAACATGTCACTGTATAGAAGTTCCCTCACCAGTCTTTAATATCCCCAGTTATCAGGACTGTCAACTTAATATTTAACTTTTAGTGTTACATTTGTCCCTCCCCATAAGATTCAGTTTAATAATTTAATGTCATCTGATCTTGCAAAATATTTTTACTAGTATGACCTCTGTGACTAATAGAGAAACCTTTAATTCTCTTACTCATTGCTGGATAATCATACTAACAAATACCAAGCCTATGTGTTTAGGTTAAGAATATCTGTAGGCCTTCAACTAAAAACTTCTGCCACTGGCAGATAATCTTGATAGCCTCTTTTTATAGTTATCAGGCATTCCTGTCTGAGAATCCTTCTTTGTAGCCTCCAGTCTTACTTATTTTGGGAGGCTAACATAAAGTGTATACCTTAAAATATTATTATTACTATTATTATATAAAATGCCCAGAAATGGCTGTAATTTGTTTTTAACTGTCTTTTCTAAGTGTTTAAGATGAAGCAGTCAAACTGACTTTTGTTTCTATCTATTCTGAACAGTCAGCTGAGATTTTATGGGAGTCATTCCTGGGGAAACTTGAGAGCAGCTTCTCAGTTCTGCTAGTGCCATTTGCGCTAGGTGGGTCCAGGTCTTGCTTGACCATGTGGCTTCCCTCGGAAGCATCAGGGATGTTTCCCTTCTCTGATGACTCTCCTCTTCTTAGCAAATGCACTGATTGGCTTTCTGTTCTCCAGTGGTCTCATTAATCTCCCTGATCAGGAGGTTATGCGGTTCAGAGTTGCAAAGCTCTTTAGAGAAGTCCGCTGTTCCCTGGATACAGACTGACTCAGAGGGCAAGAGCCAAATATTGGTTTTCTTGTCCCTTTTCATATAACTTTAATTTTAAATCCTAATCTTAAACATCCATCAAATAAATTTTAACAGACTTATATAAAGAATACTGGGCTTTAATGTCTATAATTTAAAATTATTTATCTTTTTATTATTTGGGATCTGTATTATTCTGTCTGTCTTGTAGGTGATGACTAATTATCTTAAATTAACCAATGTTGTGTTCTTAAAGCAACACTGCTGTAAAACACTAACAGGGAATCTTTATATCACCCATAAGGAAATTACAAAATAAAATTTACAACAGTAAACAAACTTAGTTCGTGTAATAGCTACCCTAAAATTTTTGGCTGAGTTATACGTTATATCCTCTGTTTGAGATGCTAGTAATGTTGACAGGAAAAAAAAAAACTTTTGAAAATAACTTTAAATGAAATAACATCTGACCTACTGCTTTCGCAGTCATTCTCACATAATAAGATGGGACACAGAGCCTTATCTCAGGTAAGGCAGGGCTCTTTATTAATCTTAAGTGTTTTAATTCTAAAGCTAATCTTTGTTTTTTAAATATCATTTTACAAAGTTTACATAAATTATTTGAGGTCACATGAACATTAGCTAACACCGTATGATATAGCTTTTAAAACATGAATTAAAAAAAGGCTGAAAGTTTTTAACCTTTACATAGATTAGGCTCTCATTAACTTAAAATACATTTAAATTGTTCCCCAATATAAAAAGTAACATAAAAGTTTACATATCTTATTGACAACAGGTAAATAAATCCCATATATATATATATATATATATATATATATATATATATATATATATATATATATATTTTACCATACAACTTCAGAACACCACCTTGATATAATGCTCTTTTAAAGTTTCTACCTTACAGACTTGTATACCTGGAAGATATGAGCACATTAATAGCATCACAATTGCATTGATGTTTCTACATTAACCAAGTTTAGCTTTTAAAGAAATGGCAGTACAGTGCTCTAAAATAACAGTTCTTATTTAATCAGTTGTTTAATTTTTATGGTTGCTTGCTCTAGAAAAATAAAACTTAATAACCACAATGTTATGGGTAAAATTATGTTTTGAGAAATTTTTGTCTCTTTAACACATGACTGATTTTTACAATCTTATACAGACTTTAGGACAAACTTATACAGACCTTAGTAAATCAATCAGATATCTAACAAAAGTACTCATGAATGAGTAATCCCATATCAAATTTACTTTACTTATTTATCAAAATATTAGACAAATGTATTGAACAGTGTACCATTTTTTGTTGAAGAAAAAGTTCTAGAACCAAGGCATATTAGACCTTTTGTCGGCATTAATATTTTATTAGATTTTTGAACACCTAGAAAAACTTGTAAGGTTAAATTTAAAGACATTTATTTTTATCTGTTTATCCAATTTAAATTGCACCAATTAAATCATGAGAATTTAAGATCTTTGGATCCACGTTTTAAAATTTGTTTATATGAGTGCTTTTTTTATGAGTGCTCCTTATATGTGTTAATTTGTATAACATATATATGATATAGGAATATATGTATATATAGACATACAACACTAACAAAAGTGTGCACACATAATAATAGTAAAGGCCTTGTAGCTTTTTGCAGTTGAAATCTCCATTGCAATGTTTCAAAAACTCCACTGTTGGTCAAAGATAGAGCTGATCAGAAAAACATTAACCTAGGTCTGTAGGATCAAAATCATGAGCTCAAAAAAAGAATACAGAATCTAAGGAAAAAAATAAGAGTCCTAGAAAAAATGACTGGCCAGTAATTAGTAAATACCATACAATTTACCTTTTTTCCTGCCTTAGGCCTCAGATCAGTCTCCTACTGAGCTTGCAGGCTTCTTTCATTTGCATTTCAACAAAAGTCCTTGCTGAGGTCTGAAAGGAGCAGGGTAAAACTGCTATTCTGAGCAGACACCTCAGGCCTAAGGCATTTTAACCATAATTTTGAGGTTTGGATGTTGAAAATTATGATACAATTTTAAGATGAAATTCACAAAATTTTATATCTTTACATTTTGTTTTGTCAACAGATACCATAATATGATTTACTATCCTTGTCCAAATTAATGCACTGGTACACACTGTGATATTTTCTCAGTCTACCCAATTCAAAATTGGTGAAAAATAAAACTGAATGTTTGGGAAGTTACTTGCCAACTTGGAAGTAGAGTGCTTTAGTTTTCCATCCTAAGCATTTAAGTTATCTGGCATGAATTATCTGAAATCATAAACTAAACAATTACCTAAACCCGACTTTTAACTGCAAGATTCAGCAATGCTACAAAAACCCATCCAGATAAAAGATTGTTACAATAAAACACCATCATTTAGACACACATTGAACTAATATCATTCCCAAGAAACAATTTATAATATCAGCACATTATTGCACATGTCTTAAAGGGCCAGAAACAAAGACACAAGACAGACAGAAAGGAGCTCCAGACTATGGCTGACAGACAGAAGCCTTAAAAACAGAGCAGATAAGAGAAAAATCTCCTACACCAGTGGCAGGATAGATGTCCTCACAAGGGGATCAGATGTTTTCACAGACGGCAACCTGAAATGTAATATCAAGGGTTTCCATGGTGACTTTACTGCATTTAGTGTCTCCTTTTTCTTTTTCTTTTTTTTAAGAAGACAGAGGTGGCATAATCCTTACAGTGCAGGGAACGAAGGAAGGAATTCCCTGAAGCAACAGGGCTTTGGTAGATCCTGGGAGTCCCTCAGTCCCTCCTTTTACTTATAGGATTAGCTCCTCTGGTTTGGTTCCACCCCAATCTCGCTCCATCTCCTAACATTTCAGTAGTCAGCTCTCAAAAAGTTCCAGGGTCGGGGGTTATCAAAATTTGTAACTTAAATTTCGGTTTCTGACCTTGAAGCGAATTAATACCTATTTAATAATGAGGACAGGGTTTGAGAAAAATAAAAAGGGAGGTTTACTGCTTTGCTAACAAAGCAGAAACACAGGGGACTCTGCCCAAAGGTTGTGACTCTCTTGAACTGGAGCAACAAGGGGTTTTAAAGGAGTTTCCATTGTTAACCTGGGAGATACTCTGTTCTTTGGTGGCCAGCAGGCATTGCCCTCTGCAGTGGGTGAGTTCCAGGCTGCCAGCTATGGGCTTCTCTCATCCTGCTTAACAAAGGGGGGTAAACTTCAACACAGTTTTTTAGAACACAGTCCAAAGGGTGTAAGGCTTACTTGCTTTATTACCCATTTTTACGTCCAATATCTTTAAGTTTTTACCACAGAAATCACACAACAAAATGCACAAAAACAAACAAACAAGAAAACATATAGAACACAGAACAAAACACAAAGAAACAGAAACCTGGTGAAGATACAGAAAAACAGAGGAGCAATGAAATGTCTTGCTGAAGCTCCGGGGTAGGAGCTCCTGCGTGCCCGGCTGCACCTTTCTACCCTTTCAGAGAAATTCCATACAGAACAGAACAGAGGACAGAACAATTCTTGTTACTGTCCTGGACAGGAGTACATGTGAGCCTCCCCAGGCCACCTCTCTGTCATCAGAAGACATCTCCCTTAACCAGATATCAGATGTTATAAAGGCACCACCTACCTATGGAGGCCTCCTCCACCAGGTGCTTGCTAATAGTTTTAGTGCGATGGTTCACTGCAGTGCTCCCTGGACCAAATGCTCACTCCAAGGCTTTGGAACTTGGCTCTCCAGCCCTGAGCCCTGGAGGAAAGGCCAGCGTCAGAATTTCCAGCAGTCTGGTCTTATGATGTGGTAACGTCATCTCGCTGGGGAACTCCAAAATGTTAGACCAGGATGCAAGAAAATACCACTGACTCCAATTAAAATCAAATTAAGGCAAGCTTATTAGTTCAACCGGCTAGGCTGACTCTCCTTCTCAAAACGGCTGGAAAAAGACAGCATCCCCACCTTTCCTACACCCCAGCTTTATAGCCCAAAAAGTTACACAAAAAGGGAGTATCAGAAAACAGAACTTTGACAAGCATCACACTAATTGTAGTTTACATTTTTTATTTGCTGGCCCCAGCATCAGAAATTATGAGGACCATTAGAGCCTCAGAGAGGGTCGTTGTCTGGCCAGGGAAGGCCAATATTTATGAGGTTTCAGTAAGGTTTCAGAGAGGGCTGTGATCTGGTCAGTAAGACAGGCATGGGTGAGTTCAAGGCATGGGCAGGCATTCCAAGCAGGTTCAGAATTTGCAGTAATTTATAGTAAAGCAAAAATTATCTTTCCATGGCTTTGTGGCAAGATGGCTCCCAATATTAATGAAAGATCAGGTTGAGTGATCACCCCTGTCCCTTCCTTTTGGAAACTCCTCTACAACCTCCAAGGTTGTGAACTCCTGAGCATTTTCCATTCCAGATAAGTATTCACAGAATGTCTAACTCTTCTCCTCTAATTGTGTCTTACTTGGGGCAAAGGTAATGTCAAAGCATTGTTCTGGATGAGAGTGGGAAGATTATTGTATATCACATATTTGCATACACATTGGATTCTTTTTCCAATTTTCCATTTGAAATACTGAATTCCTGGCACTAACCCATACCCTACTAGACTCTGACTAATAATCCTAATATGATGGTGAAACATAACCCAAGCAGAATAGAAATACAAGCCGTTCAGAGGAGGCATGGTGTGTAGTTGGAATTGCCTTTTGCATTATATAGTATAGGAGCTATAAATCTAGTCAATTTTTTGTTGAAATAATTCTACATGTGTTTTTAAAGTTAACAAAAATGGGAATCCTGTCTCCCTTTCTCTGTAGCACATGTATTTTTATATGCACATAGAGAATCCTACCTGGTATCACACGTACATACTTGTGAGGTGGCTGAATTGGCAGATACAAATTGTGAGAAGAGATCACTACTCCTAAACGCTGTTCAAACTGAAAATTCAACCTATGGGTGAGCTTCCTAGTTCAATAACATTATACATAAATCCATGTTCAGTAAAATGAATATTTTTGCATCTGTGGATTATATATATTTCATGATGAATTTCGATTGGCATATATATTGCTACTTTTTTTCTTTTTTTGGTTGTTCAAAACGTTACAAAGCTCTTGACATATCATATTTCATACATTAGATTCAAGTGGGTTATGAACTCCCATTTTTACCCCAAATAAAGATTGCAGAATCACATTGGTTACATATCCACATTTTTACATAATGCCCTATTAGTTAATGTTGTATTCTGCTACCTTTCCTATACTCTATGATCCCCCCTCTTTCCCCCTCCCATCTTCTCTCTCTACCCCATCTACTGTAATTAAATTCTCTCCTTGTTTATTTTCCCATTCCCTTCACAACCTGTTATGTGTAATTTTGTATAACAATGAGGGTCTCCCTTCATTACCATGCAATTTCCCTTTTCTCTCCCTTTCCCTCCCACCTCATGTCTCTGTTAATGTAAATCTTTTCTTCCTGCTCTTCCTCCCTGCTCTGTTCTTAGTTGCTCTCATTATATCCAAGAAGACATTTGGTATTTGTTTTTTAGGGATTGGCTAGTTTCACTAAGCATAATCTGCTCTATTACCATCCATTTCCCTGAAAATTCCATGATTTTGTCATATTTTAGTGCTGCGTAATACTCCATGGTGTATAAATGCCACATTTGTTATCCATTCATCTATTGAAGGGCATCTAGGTTGGGTCCACAGTGCAGCAATTGTGAATTGTACTGCTAAGAACATCGATGTGGCAGTATCCCAGAGTTACACTATTTTAAGGTCTTCAGGAAATAGTCCAAGAAGGGCAATAGCTGGGTCAAATTGTGGTTCCATTCCAAGCTTTCCCAGGAATCTCCATACTGCTTTTCAAATTGGCCGCACCAGTTTGTGGAACAGCTCTCCTCATAGGCCTCATTTGGTCCATCTTCTCTACATTAAGAAGAGAGAGGCTTACTCAGACACAACCCTTCATCCTGACCAGGTTGTTTGCCAGGTTGTTTTGGTCTTTCAGGTCTTTCATAGCTGCCTACATCTTCTCCAGGGATCAAATATGCATGGACCTTTGAGGTTCTCAGTAGGTGGCAGATCCCCTACATTGCTGTATTGCAAGACGAACCCTGTCCCTTCTCTTTTGTAAAGTTAGATTGAGGGAACAGTGTATGGTTAGGGTTAATAACATGTTCAATTTGGGTTCGGAATCATTCTGATTGATGAATAATGGTATTGGGAACCTGCGATATTTATAAAACTATAGAGGTGAAATATAAGTATAAAAACAGAAATCTAGGTAAGATTTGTAGCCCAGAAGGGAATGAGGCCCTTTATTGGGATACTTAGCTTTTAATTATGTTCTGCACGTTTGTCTCAGATAAATTGATAATCAATGGCATAGGACCTTGTACCTTGGAAGATTGATTGTAGAAGAGAACATCCACTCAAATTTGGATAGTCGGTAGGATTAGGAAGAGAGTCGGTAGGTTTAGGAAGAAGAGTGAGTATAAAATTTGGATCAAATGTTCTTTAGCAATACGGTTTCATTTACACAGTGAATGTAAATATCAGCACATGCGAAGAGTCAGTCACAATGATGAACTGCGGAAAATATAGGAAAGAAGATATCAATAGAGACATTACAAAATCAGGCAATTGTAAAGTGAATGATAGGTTTACACATTTTCAACAGGATCGAGATTGAATACATAATTTTAGGAAGAAACAAATATGTAGTCACCAATAGAAATGACATTTGAAAGCATTATGCAAACTGGAAATGAATGTTTTTAGTAATCCATATTCAACTTCCATTTAGGATTTGGTGCAATCATAAGTGTGACCTTTGCATTTTGTGCCCAGAAAATTATTGTGATAAAATATATATGTAGATCATGTGACATGAGTATTTTTTCCACCATTTCTGTGAGCAATATTTTAAGACATATAAATTAGTATTGGGGGTACAAAGTGGTGTACCCTGTGTCTATGAATATAGAGATAATGCATGAATAGAACATACTGTAAATAAATAATATAACTGGTTCCACTTTAAATAATGGATTGAATTGTTATCTGAAAATATATAAGAAATCATATATTGACATACAATCAATAATTCCAACCAGTTATATATCTAATTGTCATCTTAGGGTTATTGTTTATCATGAAGTGTGTGTGAGTTTTGCTTAAAAAGTGATTATGGAAGTCGAAAATAATGTGTTTGGAAAGAAGTCTCATGAAATTACCAGTCAAGAAATATGGAGGAATCCATGTGTTCTGAAGCAGGAAGTGATTGAAAGTGAAACAAATGCCTATAAATTTGCTAAATTGTCGATGAAATATATATCCTGTGATGTGCATAAACTGAGGAAATAGTACGTACCAGTGTTGAATAAAAATGAACGTCAAAGTACACATCATGTACCATTGGAATCTACTTGCATTGATGTTAAACTGGGTCAGTTACTGTAAAAATATTAGGATTCGCGTGCATCACTCACCGAAGTTAGTTTTCTTTTTTTTTTAATTTTTATTTATGCTTGTTCAAAACATTACATAGTTCTTGATACATCATATTTGTCACTTTGATTCAAGTGCGTTATGAACTCCCATTTTTACTCCGTTTACAGATTGCAGAATCACATCAGTTACACATGCATTGATTCACATATTGCCATACTAGTGTCTGTTGTATTCTGCTGCCTTACCTATCCTCTACTATCCCCCCTCCCCTCCCCTCTCCTCCCCTCTTCTCTCTCTACCCCCTCTACAGTAATAAATTTCTCCCCCTTGTATTATTTTTCCCTTTCTTCTTGTATGTAATTTTGTATAACCCTGAGGGTCTCCTTCCATTTCCATGCAATATCCCTTCTCTCTCCCTTTCCCTCCCACCTCTCATCCCTGTTTTAATGTTAATCTTCTTCTCATCCTCTTCATACCTATTCTGTTCTTAGTTAATCTCCTTATATCAAAGAAGACATTTGGCATTTGTTTTGAAGGGATTGGGTAGCTTCACTTAGCATAATCTGCTCTAGTGCCATCCATTTCCCTGCAAATTCTATGATTTTGTCATTTTTTAATGCAGAGTAATACTACATTCTGTATAAATGCCACATTTTTTAATCCATTCATCTATTGAAGGGCATATAGGTTGGTTCCACAGTCTTGCTATTGTGAATTGTGCTGCTATGTACATCGATGTAGCAGTGTCCCTGCAGCATGCTCTTTTTAGGTCTTTTGGGAATTGACCGAGAAGGGGAATAGCTGGGTCAAATGGTGGTTTCATTCCCAGCTTTCCAAGAAATCTCCATACTGCTTTCCAAATTGGATGCACCAATTTGCAGTCTCACCAGCAATGTACAAGTGTACCTGTTTCCCCACATTCTCACCAACACTTGTTGTTTGACTTCATAATGGCTGCCAATCTTACTGGAGTGAGATGGTATCTTAGGGTGGTTTTGATTCACCTTTCTCTGACTACTGGAGATGGTGAGCATTTTTTCATGTACTTGTTGATTATATGTCCTCCTCTGAGATGTCTGTTGAGGTCCTCGGCCCATTTGTTGATTGGGTTATTTGTTATCTTATTGTTTAATTTTTTGAGTTCTTTGTATACTCTGGATATTAGGGCTCTATCTGAAGTGTGAGGAGTAAAGATTTGTTCCCAGAATTTAGACTCCCTATTTACCTCTCTTATTGTTTCTTTTGCTGAGAAAAAACTTTTTGCTTTGAGTAAGTCCCATGTGTTGATTCTAGTTATTAATTCTTGTTATTAACTCTTGTGCTATGGATGTCCTATTGAGGAATTTGAAGCCCGACCCCACAGTATGTAGATCGTAGCCAACTTTTTCTTCTATCAGACGCCATGTCTCTGTTTTGATATCAAGGCCCTTGATCCATTTTGAGTGAACTTTTGTGCATGCAAGAGAAAGGGATTCAGTTTCATTTTGTTACATATGGATTTCCAGTTTTTCCAGCACCATTTGTTGAAGATGCTATCCTTCCTCCATTGCATGCTTTTAGCTCCTTTATCAAATAGAAGATTGTTGTAGCATTGTGGATTAATCTCTGTGTCCTCCATTCTGTACCATTGGTCCACCCGCCTGTTTTGGTACCAGTACCATGCTGTCATTGTTACTATTGCTCTGAAATTTAGTTTGAAATCTGGTATCGCTATACCGCCTGATTCACACATCCTGGTTAGAATTGCTTTTGCTATTCTGGATCTTTTATTATTCCATATGAATTTCATGATTGCTTTCTCTATTTCTACAAGAAATGCCGTTAGGATTTTGATTGGCATTACATTAAACCTATAGAGAACTTTTGGGAATATCACCATTTTGATGATGTTAGTTCTCCCTATCCATGAACAGTGTATATTTTTCCATCTTCTAAGATCTTATTCTACTTCTCTTTTTAGGGTTCTGTAGTTTGCATTGTATAAATCTTTCACCTCTTTTGTTAGGCTGATTCTCAAGGATTTTAGTTTTATTTTTTGAGGATATTTTGAATGGAGTGTTTTTTTTTTCTCATTTCCGTTTCAGAAGTTTTGTCACTGATATAAAGAAATGCCTTTGACTTATGAATGTTGATTTTATATCCTGCCACATTGCTGAAATAATTTCTTACTTCTAGTAGTTTTTTTTGTAGACCCTTTTGGGTCTTCTATATATTGAATCATATCAGCTGCAAGTAGTGATAATTTAAGTTATTCTTTTCCTATTTTCATGCCTTTTATTTCTTTCATCTGTCTAATTGCTCTGGCCAGTGTTTCGAGAACTATATTGAATAGAAGTGGTGGTAGAGGACATCTCTGTCTTGTTCCAGATTTTAGAGGGAATGCTTCAATTTTTCTTCATTCAGAATAATGCTAGCCTGAGGCTTAACATAGATAGCTTTTACAATGTCGAGGTAAATTCCTGTTATCTCTAGTTTTTCAAATGTTTTGAACATAAAGGGATGCTAAGGGTCTATCCTTCTTATTTATTTTTTGCAGAACCAAGCTTTAGTTTTGTAATTTTTTCAATAGTTTCTTTTGTTTCAATTTTGTTGTTTTCCGCTCTGATTTTAGTTATTTCTTGCCTTCTGCTACATTTGCTGTTGTTTTGCTCTTCCTTTTCTAGGGCTTTGAGATGAAGTGTGAGCTCATTTATTTGTTGTTCTTTCCTATTTTTGAGGAATGATGTCAAGGTGGTGAATTTCCCTCTTAAAACACCTTTCATTGTGTCCCATAGACGCCGATATGTTGTTTCTGTATTTTCATTTATCTTGAAGAATTTTTTGATTTTCTCATTTATGTCTTCTGTAACACATTAATCATTCAGTAACATGTTGTTCATTTTCAATGTGATGTAGGATTTTTCCTTCCTTCTTTTTCATTGGTTTCCAGATTCATTCCAGTATAATCCAATAAAATTCATGGTATTAAGTCCACCCTTTATATTTACTGAAGGTTGTTCTATGGCATAATATATGGTCTATTTTTTAGAAGGATCCATGTGCTGCTAAAAAATATTATATCCACTTGATGATGGTTGATATATTCTATATATGTCAGTTAAGTCTAGGTTATTGATTGTGATATTGAGTTCTATAGTTTCTTTATTCAACTTTTATTTGGAGGATCTGTCCAATGGTGAGAGAGGTGTGTTGAAGTCACCCATAATTATTGTGTTGTGGGCTATTTGATTCTTGAACTTGAGGAGAATTTGTTTTATGAACGTCACAGCACCATTTAATGGTGCGTAAATATTGATAATTTTTATGTCTTGTTGGTGAATGGTTCCTTTTAACAGTATATAATTTCCTTCATTATCCCTTTTGATTAAATTAGTCTTGAAGTCGATTTAATTCGATTTGAGGATGGCCACCACTCCTTGCTTATGAGGACCGTGTGCATGGTATATTTTTTCCCAACCTTTCACCTTCAGCCTGTGTATGTCTTTTCCATTCAGATATCTCTCCTGGAGGCAACATATTGTTGGATTTGTTTTTTGAATCCAAGTTACAATCCTATGTTGCTTTATTGGAGAGTTTAAGCCATTAATGTTTAGTGTTACTATTGATATATGGTATCTACTGCCAGCCATGTTTGAATATTTATCGCTTTTTAAAATTTACTTTGTTTCTCCATGATTAGCTTTTCCCCCGCCCTCTGTCATTACTGAGGCACTTCCCACTGATGGTTTTGGTTGTTGTTTTTCATTTCTTTCTCGTGTAGTGTTTTGCTCAAGACACTTTGCAATGGTGGTTTTCTGGCTGCAAATTCTTTTAGCTTTTGTTTATCATGAAAGATTTTTATTTCGTTGTCGTACCTGAAGCTGAATTTTGCTGGATACAGAATTCTTGTTTGGCATCCATTGTCTTTCAATGTTTGAAATACGTTGTTCCAGGATCCTCTCACTTTCAGTGTCTGTGATGAAAAATAGGTTGCTAACCTTATTGGTTTACCCCTGAATGTAATCTTCCTCCTTTCTCTTGAAGCTTTTAATGTTTTCTCTTTGTTCTGTATATTGGATAGCTTCATAACAATGTGTCTTGGCGTTGGTCTACTGTGATTTTGTGTGCTCTGTGTCCTGTAAGCATCTTCAATTTGTATATCCATTTCCTTTTTTATTTCTGGAAAATTTTCATTCCCATAGTTTGAATCTCTGTACCTTCCTCTATCCAGATGACTCATAAGTTTGGTTTTTTTATGTTATACCATATCTCTTGGATGTTTTTCTCGTGATTTTTTACCAGCCTTTCTGTGTTGGCTAGACTCTTTTCAAGATGATATATTTTGTCTTCATTATGTGACATTCTGTCTTCTACTTGCTCCACACGGTTAGTGATACTCTCAATTGAGTTTTTAATTTGGTTTATCGTTTCCTTCATTTCTAGAAATATTCTTTGAATATTTATAATCTCTATCTCCTGATAAAGAAGATTAACTTCTTCTTTTATCTGTTTATGTAATTCATTTTCAATGTGTTCTTTCACTGTATTTATTTGCTCTCTCGTATCCTCTTTAAGGTTCCATTTCATCTGTCTAAGGTATTCCTTGAATTCTTTATATGACCATTTTTCTGATAATTCTAGGTCCTCCTGAATATTTAGGTTATCCTTCATTGTTTGTACTCCTTTTCTTTCTTGCTTTTTGATGCTGCTCATGTTACTTCTTGTTCTGTTTGAGTGCTGAGTTACTTCTTATTCTTATAAATTTATTTGAAGCTTGGGAGGAAAGATATTAGAAGGGATGGGAAGAAGTCACTAAAGAGAATGAGAATAGGCAGGTAGAATTCAAGGATGGGGCAATAAGAAAATTGAAAAGAAATGAAAAGACAAAAGAAAAAAATAGAAAATAAAGAAAGAAATAATTTTTTTAAAAATAATAGTGATAATTAAAAAATGAAAATTAAAATTTAAAATAATAATAATAGTAAAATTAAAAAAATAAAAACATTAAAATAAGTTAAAGAACAACACAAAAAATTTAAATGAAAGAAAAAAAATAAAAATAAAATAATAATAATAATAATAATACATGCAGTCATAGAGTTCAATTAACTTCTCTTCCAGTAGGTGGAGCTGTGCTCACTGGGCCAAGCTTCTCCTCTCAATAGGTGGGAACCAATCACTGTGCAGCAGCTCTTCCTCCCAGACTGCGCGGGTCTCTAATCCTGAGTGCCTAGGACCTTCTCTAGTGTTTCCTCAAGCCAGGCTCCGCTCAACTGTGACGCTCACCACAATACTTGCTACACGTCAGGTCTCTGCTCCTGGTAGCCCTGTTTTCATCAACGCTTGGCACTCTCTCCCTGTTTGCCTCCCTCAGACCCTAAGTTTGTAGAGCTTGGGGCTGGGAACCCCCAGCGAATTTGCTTGCTCTCTGGTATCCATGCCCACATTAGCTGGTGTAAGAGACCTCAGTTGTCAGCACTGGTAGGAGCGGTAGCCAGGAATTCCACGCCACAAGTCCCACAGCACACATGATTCCCTCGGTCTGGCCATCTTTCTCACGGGAGACCTGGGAGGGCCCCTTAAGGGAGAGCTGGGAGGGGCCCTTAATGTTTCCCCGCTGTGTGGAGAGAGATGCATAGGGAATTACACACCTGTCGTACTGGTTTCAATGAAGTTATCTCCTCTGCCCATGACATCAGTTCTCTTCCACGGTGGTATCCCATGCAAATGGTGACCATTCGTTCCTTTTGCCAGGTGACCAATGCAATGGATGGGTCCTGACTGTGTCTCCAAAGCGCCATTTCAATCCAGTGGCCTTTTACCTCTGTAAATTCAGAAGGGCCGACCAGTTATTTCAGAGGGAACGTTAGTTCTGAGTCACAAGAAGCAGGCAAATCTGAGCTTCTATGCAGCCGATCCGGGCTCTGTGTGTTTTCTCAGGGGCCCAGACTGTTCGCACCAGATCCACGTCAGGTCAGCATTGCCTAGTGATTCTGAACAAACAGCATTTAGACAGTTTACGACTCCCTATGCCTGCGCAGCTAAGGAGGTCAGATACTTGATTTCTCCATGTCCGCCACCATGTTGGATCTCTTATATTGCTACTTTTTAATGTCTGTGCGTGTGCGTGTGTGTGTGTGTGTGTGTGTGTGTGTGTGTATATATATATATATATATATATATATATATATATATATATATATATATATATCAATATAAGATTTCTTATATATTTTTAGATATCAATTCAATTCATTATTTGAAGTGGAACCAGTTATATTATTTATTCACAGGATGGTCTATTCATGCATTATCTCTATATTCATAGACACAGGGTACACCTCTGTGTACCCCTAACACTAATGTATATGTCTTCAAAATATTGCTCCCAGAAATGGTGGAAGAAATACTCATGTCACCTGATCCACATATATATTTTATCACAGTAAAATTCTGAACAAAAAATGTAAAGGTCACACTTATGATTGTACCGAAGCCTAAAAGAAAAGTGAAAATGTTTAACTAAAAACATCCATGTGAAGGTTGCCTAATGCTCTCAAATGTCAATCCTATTGGTGACAACATATTTGTTTCTTCCAATGATTATATATTCAAATTAAACCCTGTTGAAAATGTCTAATCCTACAACTCACTTTATACTTTGCCTGATTTCATAATGTCTCTATTGATAACTGCTTTCCTACTTATTTTCCCCAGTTCATCATTGTGACTGACTCTTCATATGTGCTGACATTTTCATTCATTCTCTAACCGAAACCCTATTGCTAAAGAACTTTTGGTCCAAATACTATACTCACTCTTCTTCCTAAACCTACCGACTATCTTCCTAATCCTACCGACTATCCATTTTTTACTGGATGTTCTCTTCTACATTAAATCTACCAAGGTACAAGGTCCTGTGCTTCAAATCATACCTAGATTTCTGTTTCCATACTTATATTTCACCTCTATGTTCTTTTAATTATCGCAAGTTCCCAATACCATTATTCATCGCACAGAATGATTCCTAACCCAAATTGAACCTGTTATTAACCCTAAACATACACTGTTCCCTCAATCTCATTTTACAGAAGAGCAGTGACAGAGTTGTTCTTAAAATACAGGGAATTAGGGGACCTTCCACCTGCTGAAAACCTCAAAGGTCCATGCAGAAATGATACCTGGAGAAGTTGTAGGGAGCTATGAAAGACCTGAGAGAGCAAAAGTCCTATTCCATGGCAAACAACCTGGTCAGGATAAAGGGATGTGTCTGAATCAGCCTCTCTCTACTTATGTTAGAGAAGATGGACTAAACCAGACCTGTGTGGAGAGCTGTTCCCAGGTGCCTATGGTTGATATACCATTCTAACTTGTGCAAGTGTTCCAGGAAGTAGGAGCAGCCTCCATCTCATGGGACCCTTGGAAGCAAGTGTTAGGACAAACTGGTTGCCAAGGCAGTGACCTCATTCATTCAATTCCAAAGAAAGTGACATACCTCATTTCCTTGGTGATGGAACTCTATGATCTTTGTATCCTAGTGGCCAGGCACCCAGACGCTATCCCATTCCCAGTCACAGTGGTCTCACTTGTTTGGATTTACCAAGGACAGAGTCAGTATTTCTTGGTACCTACTAATGTTAGGATGGCCAAATGCCAGGAGAGCACTGAAGAGGTACCTTTTCTGAGAAAGCCAGTAGTGGCTCACCACTATTTCCTGACAACTTCACAGAGTTAGCCAAGGAAACCAGACCTGAGAGAGGACAGACTATTTCGAAGGAATATAGTATGGCCGAGCAGTTAGAGGACACTCCAGATAGTCACAGATCTACTTGGGGGAAGGAGGTGCCATTGTGGGAGTGGGTGTGGGTTTGTGGTTTTGCCTCATGTTCTAACAAAAGGTAGGAATGGCGGTTTGTTTGGATTGAAGTGGACTGTTTCGAGTAAGTCATTTGACAAGGTGTGTGTTTCTATGTTTGTGTATCCGACTATGTCCATTGTTGTAGACATTAGAAAAGAGAATGCATTAATGGATGTGTCCTGTCTAGTATAAATCTTACCATAATTCATCCTGCTCAATTTATGAATGGACTGCACCTTGTCTTATTGATGGGCAACACCTGTTATCATCCTAAGTTCCTGTTTTCTTCCTGAATTCTGTCCAGTCTCCAGAATAGGCTCAGGGATTTGTGTCCAAGATATGTACCACCTCCAAGCTCTGTGACATGGCCATATACTGGATAGCTGAAGAGAATGAAGATCATCTCAGAAAACTCAGATATCAGTGTGACCAGGAAAGTCTCAGTGGAGAAACCCTGCTTTGGGCCTTTTGCTTACCTTATGTTCTGTTTCCCTGAATGTCAGGAAGGTCTTTGCCTCAGGCCACCCCTTTGTGAAGCCTGAAGAAAACAGTTTTAAATTTGAAATGAATAGGCATCACCTGTGGCTCTTTGCTTAATTGCTTTGGAAAGGGATGTGTCTGAATTAGCCTCTTGGCCTTGTATGTGGCTGTGATTATTATTCTCAGCACATGATGGATCCAAAGAATGATCGCATGTGCGCATCCAAAACCAAAATGGCCAAAAGATCAGTCATTGTGGATGAAGTCTCTCGCCTTCTTCTGTTAGGTTCCTGACATCCATCAAGTGAGAATACTGATCCTTTGGGTCAAATGAGTTCTTGAAATCTCTGCCGAGGTGCTTGGCTTTTCTCATGACTCTATTTCACATAAATATTCCATACCTGAAAGTCAGTAGGCCTCAAATTGGAGAAACAGAGCAGCATGAACGGCAGGCTTATTTGACCACTCCTGGTTCATATTAAGAGTGTCCAGGCCACCCTGACTTTAGGCAAATGAGGGGCAAGTGAGATTATTTTGGACACTACCAATGGCTGCACCCCTCATGGAAACCTCCAGCCAGAGGTCATGATGAGTGAATATATGGAAGAAGATGAGGGCCATGTGGGAGTGTTTTGGTTTTAATTGTGGTCATTTGTGTGGCGGTTGGAAGAAATGTCTGGGTCCACCTGGGCTTGAACTCTGGTGTGATTCCCCATAGAGACTTAGTTCTGGAACTCACCTCAGAGAAGTATTGCCATGAATTGTTTTGGGATTTTAGGAGGCCACGCATGAGAGTTGCCCTTGGAAACTGAGATCTGGCTTTCCACAGAGCACTGGGAATCTCAGCCAGGATATCACATGATATAATTGTGAAAAACTTGCAGCCATAGTTGAGAGTCAAAACACACATGGACCTCACATTTTACACCTCAATGTGCCTGGCTTCATGTGACCTTTTCCCCACTCTTTGGGCAGCCTTGCCTGTGAGAGTTCTCCAGAGTTTTCATTTAAATTAGCTTCCTCAACATTTAGTGGTTCCTGAATGAATTGAAACCCAGAGTTTCTCCAACTTCATCCTTGAAAAATGGCTTGATAAATACCATGAATTTTTGGAAGTTCCCACAACCAGGTGGCACTGGAGAACATTTGGATGTCCTGTTGCTGATCATGAGTATACCAGACAATGCCTTGATTGACTGGGTTTCATGAAAATGGTGTAGAACAGAGATGCCAGTAAGTTGGAGCCTGCTGAGTAGTGGGCCTAGAGCAGTGGTGGGCAGGTGTGTGATGAAACATCAGTGGTAGGGCCATGAGGATCTACCATTGGATTCCAAATGGCTTGTGACTGACATGGTGCAGCCAGCAGTCCCTTATATGTAATGGCATCTTGTTATATGGTGAGGTTTCAGGTCAATGTTCTGAATCAGGTTGATATGGACGAGGGGGCAATGGGCCAAGCTAGGAGGGATAGAAGCCTGGTTGGTGCATTCTCCTGCAGACCCTGACCCAACACACCTGACAGAACTCCCTCCAGCAATATGTCCCAGTTGAGCTACTGGTATTTCGTGAAGCAAATACCAAACTCCCAGTGCAGCAGGAAAAACACCACAAAAAGTGTAGGAGGACCAAATGGCTTCGCAGTCAACACGGAGAGACACTTAGTCCTCAGTGGTCACAGTTTACCTACAAAGAGAGGATTCAGCATTGCTGCCTCATCTTCTTTGGAAAATAAGAAACCATGTCCTTCAGGTCACATAGATGCAGAACCAGCTTTGATGGTCTCACTACTAAAGAAGCCAAATCTCCTGACAACAACATATATTTCAAGTGCCCAAACTCAGAGGCAGTTTCTCAAAAAGTTTTTAGGCTCTCAGAGCTCCCTGTTTGTGTTGTGTTTACCCTGTCCCTTACTTTTGGAAACTCCTCTACCACCTCCATGGTTATGAACTCTTGAGCATTTTCCATTCCAGATATGTATTCACTGATTTTCTAACTCTTCTCCTCTAATTATGTTTTACCTGGGGTGAAGGTAATGTCAAGGCATTTTTCTGGATGAGAGTGAGAGGATATCAGACCTTAACAGATATTTGTGAAGCACGTATTTGCTTACACATTGAATTCATTTTCCAATTTTCCTTTTGAAATACTGAATCCCTGACACTAACCCATACCTACTAGAATCAGACAACTCATCCTAATATAATGGAGAAAAATAACCCAAACAGAATAGAAATTCAAGCAGTTCAGAGGAGGCATCTTGTATAGTTGGACTTGCCTTTTGCATTATATAAGGTAGGAGTTATAAATCTAGTCAATTTTTATTTGAAATAGTTCTCCATGTGTTTTTAAAGATAACAAATGTGTGAAATCCTGTTTCCCTTTCTCTGTAGCCAATTCACACATGTATATTTATATGCACATATAGAATCCTACCAGGAATCCCACGTACATTTTTGTGAGGTTTCTCACTTCGCAGATTCAAATTGTGAGAAGAGATCACTCCTCTTAAACGCTGTTAGAACTGAAGATTCAAACTATAGGGGAGCTTTCTAGTAGAACAACATTATACATATACTCATGTTCAGTAAAATAATTATTTTTGCATCTGTGGATGATATATATTTCCTGATGAATTTTGATTTTCATATATATTGCTGCTTTTTAATGTCTGTGTGTAGTTTTTATGTGTGTGTGTGTGTGTATATATATATATATATATATATATATATATATATACACACACACTATTCAGATTTTTCAATATATAAAATATATGTGTCTTATATACACTTTCTAAATTCATTCATGTTCATGTAAATGGATTTATAATCAACTTTTCACAAGATTATTTTCCGAAATATTCATCCACCTGAAATACATATTTGTTTCCTAGTACTGAAAACAAACTTCAGTGAATGGTGCCTACAAATTCTAATAATTTTACAGTAACTGACCCAGTTTACCACCAATGCAAGTAGATTCCTATGGGACATGATATGTAATTTGAGGTTCATTTGTATTCAACACTGGTACATTATTATTTCTTCAGTTTTTGCACATCATACGATATATATTTCATCCACAAGTTCACAAATTTACAGGCATTTGTTTCAACTTTAATCAATTCCTGTTTCAGAACACAAGTATTATCAGGGTTTCTGAACTCGTCTTTTCATGACGCTTCTTTCCAAACAAGTTATTTTCGATTTCCATAATCACTGGTGAAGTAAAACTCACACCCTTCGTGATAAACCAAAACACTAATATTACCATTATATGTATACCATTTTGGAAAGAATGATTGTATATCAATATAACATTTCCTGTAATTTTTCAGATATCAGTTCAATCCATTATTTATAGTTGGAACAAGTTATATTATTTATTCACAGTATGTTCTATTCATGCTTTATCTTTATATTCATAGACACAGTGTACACCTCTTTGGACCCCCAATACTAATTTTACGTCTTCAATATATTGCTACCAGAAATGGTGAAAGAAATACTTATGTCACCTGATCTACATATACATTTTATCACAATAATATTCTGAAAAAAAATGTAAAGGTCACACTTATGACTGTACCAAAGCCTAAAAGGAAAGTGAACATGGATTAATAGAAACATCCATGTCCATGCTGCCTAATGCTCTCAAATGTCAATCCTATTGATGACAACATATTTGTTTCTTCCTAAGATTATATATTCAAACTCAACCCTGTTGAAAATGTCTAATCCTATCACTCACTTTATATTTTGCCTGATGCAATAATGTCTCTATTGATATCTGCATTTCTACATATTTTCCCAGTTTATCATAGTGACTGACTCTTCATATGTGCCGACATTTACATTCACTCTCTAACCGAAACCATATTGCTAAAGAACTTTTGGTCTAAATCCTATAATCGCTCTTCTTCCTAAACCTACCGACAATCTTTCTAAACCTACTGACTATCCCTTTTTACTGGATGTTCTCTTCTACGTTCAATCATCCAAGGTACAAGGTCCTATGCCATTGTATATTGAATTATCTGAGACATCTTTAGAGAACATAAATCAAGCTAAGTATCCCAATCAAGGGCCCATTGCCCTTCTGGGTTTCAAATTATACCTAGATTTTTATTTTCATACTTATATTTCACCTCTACATTCTTGTAAATCTCACAGGTTGCCAATACCATTATTCATCGCACAGAATGATTCCTAACCCAAATTGAACCTGTTATTAACCCTAAACATACACTGTTCCCTCAATCTCATTTTACAGAAGAACAGGGACGGAGTTGTTCTTACAATACAGGAAAGTAGGGGACCTCCCACCTGCTGAAAACCTCAAAGGTCCATACAGAAATGATACCCGGAAAAGATATAGGCAGCTATGAAGGACCTGAGAGAGCAAAAGTCATCTTCCATGGCAAACAACCTGGTCAGGATGAAGGGATGTGTCTTAATCAGCCTCTCTCTTCTTATTGTAGAGAAGATGGACCAAATCAGGCCTGTGTGGAAAGCTGTTCACGGGTGCCTATGGTTGATATACCATTCTAACTTGTGAAAGTGTCACAGGAAGTAGGGGCAGCCTCCATCTCATGGGACCCTTGGAAGCAACTGTTAGGAAAAAGGGGTGCCAAGGCAGTGGCCTCATTCAGTTCCAAAGAAAGTGACATATCTAATTTCCTTGGTGATGGAACTCTCTGAACTTGCTATCCAAGAACCAAGACACCGAGAGGCAATCCCAGTCCAAGTCCCTGTGGGCTCACTTGATTGGATTTTCCAAGGACAGAGTCAGTCTTTCTCGGTACCTAATGATGTGAGTATAGCCAAATACCAGGAGAGCACTGAAGAGGTACTTTTCCTGAGAAAGCAGGTAGTGGCTCGCCACTTTTTCCTGACAACTTTACAGAGTTGGTCAAGGAAAGCAGATCTGATAGAGGACACGCCATTTCGGGGGAACACCAGTCAGAGTTAACTCCGGAGAGTCACAGAACTACTTGAGGGAAGGAGGTGCCTTTGTGAGTGTGGGTTTGTTTTTTTGTCTCATATTCTGAGAATAGGTAGGGAAGGTGGTTTGTTTGATTTGGAGTGAACTGTTTCTAGTAAGTCGTTTGACAAAATGAGTGTTTCTATGTCTGTGTATCCCACTGTGTCCGTGGTTGTAGACATGAGAAAAGAGAATGCAACAATGGATGTGTCCTGTCTAGTAGAAAGCTTCCCATTATGCATCCTGCCTAATTTATGAATGGAGTGCGGCTTGCCTTATGGATGAGCAATACCTATTACCTTCCTAAGTCCCTGTTTTCTTCTGAATTCTGGCCACTCTCCAGAATAGGCTCATGGTTTTGTGTCCAAGATATGCAACAACTCCAAGGTCTGTGACATGGCCATGTACAGGATAGCTGAAGGGAATGGCCAGCATCTCAGAAAACTCAGATATCAGTGTGACCAGGAAAGTCTCAGTGGATATACCCTGCTTTTGGCCTTTTGCTTACCTATTGTTCTGTTGCCCTGAATATCAGGAAGGTCTTTGCCTCAGGCCACCCCTTTGTGAAGCCTGAAGGAAACAGTTTTCAAATGGAAATGAATGGGCATCACTTGTGGCTCTTTCTTAGTTGCTTTGGAAAGGGATGTGTCTTAATTAGACTCTTGGCCTTGTATGTGGCTGTGACTTTGATTCTCAGCAGCTGATGGATCTAAAAATGATCCCATGTGTGCATCCAGAACCATAATTGCCAAAAGATCAGTCATTGTGGATGAAGTCTCTCGTCTTCCTCTGTTAGGTTCCTGACCTCCATCAAGTGAGAATAGGTATTCCTTGGGTCAAATGAGTTCTTCAAATCACTGCAGAGGTGCTTAGGTTTTCGTATGACTCCAAATCACATAAAGAATCTATACTTGAAAGTCAGTAGGCCTCAAATTGGAGAAACAGAGCAGTATTAACGGGAGGCTTATTTGATCACTCCTGGTTCACAGAAAGGGTGTCCAGGCCAACATGACTTTAGGCAAATGAGGGGCAAGGGAGTTTATTTGGACACTGTCTTTGGGTGAGCCCTTCATGGAAACCTCCAGACAGAGGTTACGATGAGTGACTATATGGAAGAAGATGAGGACCATGTTTGAGTGTTTTGTTTTTAATTGTGGTCATTTGTGTGGTGGTTGTAAGAAATATCTTGGTCCACCTGGGCTTGAACTCTGTTGGGATTTCCCTTAAAGACTGCGTTCTGGAACTGAACTCAGAGAAGTATTGCCATGAATAGAAATACAAGCAGTTTAGAGGAGGCATGGTGTATATTTGGACTTTCCTTTTGCATGATACAGAGTAGGAGTTAAATCTAGTCAATTTTTTGTTGAAATAGTTCTCCATGTGTTTTTAAAGTTAAAAAATTGTGAATTCCTGTCTCCCCTTCTCTGTAGCCTATTCAGCACATATATTTTTATATGGATATATAGAATCATACCTGGTACCACACATACATTCTTGTGAGGTGGATGAGTTGGCAGATACAAATTGTGAAAAGAGATCACTCCTACTTAACCGTGTTGGAACTGAATATTCAACCAATGGGTGAGCTTGCTAGTTGAACAACATTATACATAAATCCATGTTCAGTAAAATGAATATTTTTGGATCTTTTTATGATATATATTTTATGAAAATTTTGATTGACATATATTTTGCTATTTTTTTTTCTGTGTGTGTGTGTGTGTGTGTGTGTGTGTGTGTTTTGTGTCATTCGCCTGTTCTGTAAAACAACTTCAGAGAGAGAGGTTAAAAATTCATGCAAAGCTCTGATGAAGGTATCTAATATCTTAGTTTTGGTCTATTGCTTCTTCTAATTGGGTCATTTGTTGTGTCCCATGGACGAGGGCAGTGGTTCCTGTGCCCACCCCTGAAGCAACTCCTATTCCGAATAGGATGGCTAAAGTGAGGGATATATGTTCCCAGTGGAAACGGGTTGTATGCCCCTCTATTTCATTTTCAAATGAACCTGCATCATGACAGAGCACTCTGGGAAACATCTGCACCATTACACAATTAATCACATCTGTTGACAATTTCTTTAAAACATAAACAATGTTTAATTATATACAATCATGCTGTTGTAGGGACGGACAAGGCAAGGTACCTAAGATAGCAACGAAGACAGGGAAACCGTCCTATTTGGTTGCAACCAGATTCAGAGGGCATTGCTTCTGTTGTAATCAATTATTCTCCTGAAACTCAATTTTAGGTAGTTTCAGAATTTTGTACCCAACATGTAAGGGAAGGGGCTCAGAAGTTCACAGTCTTCAGAAGTTCAAAAAAGCCATTGTTGTTTCTGTTTTTACCTCAGTTCTGGGCAAGTTAACTTTTCAAGGACACCTGGGAGGGAAAGAGCTTTTTCCTACCTTTCTTATTTTTCACCCCTGACAGCTGTTACCATGGAGCCCTGATGGTAACTTCTTTATCTTAGAAATATAGCCATCTCTGTAAAGCCCCAGCTCATGGCCAGAGGCCTTGTTCATTATTTTGTGGAAAACAAGTAATGGGGTGTCTAGCATAGAAGTGCTTATTTTTTTAGCCAGTGGCCAAGTAGAACAAGGCAACACTAAAAGAGGAAGTTTATCTACATTGAACTCTTTTATAGGGACTCTTTTGCTGAAAGTCCTAAAGTCAGCCATGGTGAAGACTTCTGTAGAAAGTCAGTTAAGAATTTTCTGTAGGCCTGGTACAGAAGGGGAAGACAGGGAAGGTGGGGCTGACAGCAGCTCCGAGGATCTGAGAATAAGGAAGGAGAGATGTAAAAGAATAATGGGAAAGGGGTTTGGGATTTTCCTAGCAACAAAAACTTGAGCTGTACAACAGGTAGAGCAGAGGGGAAGACAAGAGTGAGTATCCCAAAATGCATGTGAGGGACTTTAAATTTTTAGTAAACTGTTTTCAGTGATGACAAAGCAACTTTAAAGGCCATTTTCATTACATCTTTGATAGGAGTCTGAGGGCTCTCCTCAGCTAGTTTCAGCTTTGTGTTAGCTGGTAAGAGGACCTGGTGGGACCCGGGGCGGGCACGGACAGGAGAAGAGAGGAGTGAGTCGGTGGATGGGAACCTGAGTACCTGCTACTTCAGCAAGATGGCGATGGTCTGAGAACCAGCAGAGATTTGGGTTTTTGATCTAATAATTGGAGGGGAGAAATCAGGTTGCTGAGGTGAGAGTGACAGCAGAGACTCTGGAGCACAAGGCTGAAGGTGAGGATTGATTGGATAAGCATAGTTCAGGATATGAGTGAAGGATGGAAAAGGCATGCCCATAGGGGAATCTCCTTTCACCCTTTTGAGCACTTGCAGAAGTTAAAAAGGTCACACAGGGCTGGGGATGTGGCTCATTTGTAGCACGCTCGCTTGGCATGCGTGCGGCCCGGGTTCGATCCTCAGCACCACATACAAACAAAGATGTCGTGTCCAGCAAAAAACTAAAAAATAAATATTAAAAATTCTCTCAGTCTCTCTCTCTCTCACCTCTCTCTTTAAAAAAAAATGGTCACACAGAATTTGAGGATCAAGAGACCCCTCTGGGGGCCATGGGTTTTGGTTATCTAATTGGTAATATGGCCAATGCTGTGTACTGAATTTGATGAGGAGTTTGTGTTCCATCAGGCAGCCCCTGTATGCTCACATCCCCATGACGTACAGCAAAAGTCTGCCAGGCATTCTGGGATTACTAAAAAGGAGTGATGGATTTTTCCTTTCCCCAGGTCCATGATCCTCTTAGTTATACAAGTCCGATATTTACTGCCATTAGCCCCTTGAACTAGAGACCTTTTATTTGATAGAGGGCCCAATGGGGCCTTAAGGGCTGAGTTTATTGCCCCTGTATCCACTTCAAAGTTTACTGGTGTCTCCTCCACTTCAAAAGATACGCTGAGCTCAGGGAGGGGATCTGAGCCCCGACTTTCGTAGTCATGCTGAAGAGTCAGAAAGGCTGGCTGGCGTGGCTGCCTCTTTCTAGGGCACTCTTGAACCCAGTGTCCTCTTTCTTTACAGTAGGCACATTGATCTGAGGTCAGGGGTGGCCTCTGGCGTGGGACCAGGTATCCCTTCCTGTCTCCCTGTTTCTTAATTTCTGGCCTTTTTGTTATTGTGACCGGGACCTTAGTCAACTCTTTAGTCTGTCTTTTATTTCTTTTATCCTCCTTTTGCTCCCTTCTCTTCCTCAGTTTCTCTCTTATAGTATACATTCTCGGCTTCTCTGACTAAATCTCTCAAAGTCATATCTTGTAATCCATCTAAGCATTGTAACTTTCTTTAAATATCCAAGGCAGCATGCCCAATAAAGGCCATTGTGACAGATGAATTTTGATCCTCTGCATGAGGATCGAAAGGAGTATATCTCCTATATGCCTCCGTAATTCTCTCTAGAAACATAGAGGAAGATTCATCAGGCCCGCAGGCGTGGTACCCACGTCACCCCAAATGGAGTAGGGAAAGAGCAGTGCCACTGCCTGCTCCCGGATCAGGCCCAGCCACCAGCTGGTGTGGTAGTCACGTCACCCAAATTGTAGTAGGGGCCAAGCAGGCTGCCCCCCGCGCCCGCCACAAAAGCAGACCTGTGACTGACCATCGGAACAGGCCCAGCGGCCTGCCACCATGGTAGACATGACACCCCAATTGGAGTAGTGGCAGAGCAGAGCTTTCTCCCGCGCCCAGTACAAGCACAACGGCCCACCGGCGTGGTAGTCACGTCAACCCAATTGGAGTAGGGGCAGAGCAGAGTCTTTGCCCGCACCCGGAACAGCTCCAGCGATCTGCCAGCATGGTAGTCACGACACCCCAATTGCAGTAGGGCCAAAGCAGAGCCACCACCCGCTCCCGCAAGGTAGGCAGACCTGCAACTGACCGGTGGAACAGGACTAGCGGCCTGCAAGCACAGCAGACACATCAACCCATTTGGTTCTTTGAAAAAATAAAAAAAATCTACAGACCCTTAGCCATGCTAACGAAGACAAAAAGAGAGAGAACTCAAATTACTAGCATACAGGATGAAAAAGACAATATCATAACAGATATTTCAGATATACAGAAGATAATCCGAAATTATTTTGAATCTTTGTACTCTAATAAAATAGAAGACAGTGAAGGCATCGATAAATTTCTTAAGTCATATGATCTGCCCAGATTGAGTCAGGAGGATATAGACAACCTAAACAGACCAATATCAATTGAGGAAATAGAAAAAACCATCAAAACACTACCAAGTAAGAAAAGCCCAGGACCTGATGGGTATACAGCAGAGTTTTACAAAACCTTTAAAGGGGAACTAATACCAATACTTTTCAAGCTATTTCAGGAAATTGAAAAAGAGGGAGAACTTCCAAATTCATTCTATGAGGTCAACATCACTCTGATTCCTACACCAGACAAAGACACTTCAAAGAATGAAAACTACAGACCAATATCTCTAATGAGCCTAGAGGCAAAAATCCTCAATTAAATTCTGGCAAATCAGATACAAAAGCATATCAAAAAAATTGTGCACTATGATCAAGTAGGATTCATCCGTGGGATGCAAGGCTGGTTCAATATACAGAAATCAATAAATGTTATTCATCACATCAATAGACTTAAAAATAAGAACCATATGATCATCTCGATAGATGCAGAAAAAGCATTCGACAAAGTACAGCATCCCTTTATGTTCAAAATTCTAGAAAAACTAGGGATAACAGGAACATACCTCAATATTGTAAAAGCAATCTATGCTAAGTCTCAGGCTAGCATACTTCTGAATGGAGAAAAATTGAAGGCATTCCCCCTAAAATCTGGAACAAGACAGGTATGCCCTCTTTCACCACTTCTGTTCAACATAGTTCTCGAAACACTGGCCAGAGCAATTAGAGAGATGAAAGAAATTAAAGGCATATAAATAGGAAAAGAAGAACTTAAATTATCACTATTGCAGATGACATGATTCTATTCCTAGCAGACCCAAAAGGGTCTACAAAGAAACTAATAGAGCAAATAAATGAATTCAGCAAAGTGGCAGGATATAAAATCAACACTCATAAATCAAAGACATTCCTGAATATCAGTGACAAATCCTCTGAAACGGAAATGAGGACAACCACTCCATTCGCAATATACTAAAAAAAAAAATAATTGGGAATCAACCTAACAAAAGAGGTGCAAGTTTTATACAAGGAAAACTACAGAAACCTAAAGAGAAAAATAGAGGAAGATATTAGAAGATGTAAAAATGTACCCTGTTCATAGATAGACAGAACTAACATCATCAAAATGGCGATATTACTAAAAGTTCTCTATAGGTTTAGTGCAATGCCAATCAAAACCCAACGGCATTTCTTGCAGAAATAGAGAAAGCAATCATGAAATTCATATGGAAAAATAAAAGACCCAGAATAGCAAAAACAACACTAAGCAGGAAGTGTGAATCAGTCGGTATAGGGATACCAGACTTCAAACTATACTGCAGAACAATAGTAACAAAAATAGCATGGTACTGGTACCAAAACAGGTGGGTGGACCAATGGTACAGAATAAAGGACACAGAAACCAATCCAAAAAATACAACTATCTTACATTTGATAAAGGGGCTAAAAGCATTCAATGGATGAATGATAGCATCTTCAACAAATGGTGCTGGGAAACCTGGAAATCCATATGTAACAAAAAGAAACTGAATCCCTTTCTCTCGCCATGCACAAAAGTTAACTCAAAATGGATCAAGGAGCTTGATATCAAGTCAGACATGGTATCTGATAGAAGACAAAGTTGGCTACGATCTACATACTGTGGGGTCGCCTCCAAATTCCTCAATAGGACACCCATAGCACAAGCGTTAATAACTAGAATCAACACATGGGACTTACTCAAACTAAAAAGGTTTTTTCTCAGCAAAAGAAACAGTAAGAGAGGAAAATAGGGAGCCCACATCCTGGGAACAAATCTTTCCTCCTAACACTTCATATAGAGCACTAATATCCAGAGTATACAAAGAACTCAAAAAATTAGTCAATAAGATAACAAATAACCCAAACAACAAATGGGCCAAGAACCTGAACAGACACTTCTCAGAGGAGGACATAAAATCAATCAACAAGTACATGAAAAAATGGTCACCATCTCCAGCAGTCAGAGAAATGTGAATCAAAACCACCCTAAGATACCATCTCACTCCAGTAAGATTGGCAGCCATTATGAAGTCAAACAATCACAAGTGCTGGCGAGGATCTGGGGAAACAGGTACACTTGTATATTTCTGGTGGGACTGCAAATTGGTGCAGGCAAATGGGAAAGCAGTATGGAGATTTCTTGGAAAGCTGGGAACGGAACCACCATTTGACCCAGTTATTCCCCTTCTCGGTCTAAAACCTAAAGACCTAAAAAGAGCATGCTACAGGGACACTGCTACATCGATGTTCATAGCAGCACAATTCACAATAGCAAGACTGTGGAACCAACCTAGATGCCCTTCAATAGAAGAATGAACGAAAAAAATGTGGCATTTATACACAATGGAGTATTACTCGGCATTAAAAAATGACAGAATCATAGAATTTTCAGGGAAATGGATGGCATTAGAACAGATTATGCTAAGTGAAGCTAGCCAATCCCTAAAAAACAAATGCCAAATGTCTTCTTTGATATAAGGAGAGTAACTAAGAAAAGAGTAGGGACGAGGAGCATGAGAAGAAGATTAACATTAAACAGGGATGAGAGGTGGAAGGGAAAGGGAGAGAGAAGAGAAACTGCATGAAAATGGAAGGAGAACCTCAGGGTTATACAAAATTACATACAAGAGGAAGTGAGGGGAAAGGGAAAAATAATACAAGGGGGAGAAATTTATTACTGTATTGGGGGTAGAGAGAGAAGAGGGGAGAAGACTGGAGGGGAGGGGGGATAGTAGAGGATAGGAAAGGCAGCAGAATACAACAGACACTAGTATGGCAATATATGAATCAATGGATGTGTAACTGATGTGATTCTGCAATCTGTATACGGGGCAAAAATGGGAGTTCATAACCCACATAAATCAAAGTGTGAAATATTATTTATCAAGAACTATGTAATGTTTTGAACAACCATATATAAAAATTTAAAAAAAGAGATAACTAAATTCGGTGAATAATGCACGAGAATCATAATATTTCTACAGTTTAAAATCAATGCCAGTAGATTCCTATGGGACATGATGTGTATTTTGACGTTCATTTTTATTCAACAATGGTACATTACTATTTCATGAGTTTATGCACATCATAGGATATATATTTCATCCACAAATTAGCAAATTTATAGGCATTTGATTGAATTTCAATCGCTTCCTGCTTTACAATATATGCATTCCTCCAGGTTTCCTGAAAGGTCTTTTCATGAGACTTCTTTCCAAACATATTATTTTCGATTTCCATAATCACTTTTGAAGCAAAACTCACACACTGTTCATGATAAACCAAAACACTAATATTACCATTAGATGTATAATTGGTGGGAATGAATGATTGTATATCAATATAAGATTTCCTGTAATTTTCCAGATATCAGTTCAATCCATTATTTAATGTTTGAACAAGTTATATTATTTATTCACAGTATTGTCTATTCATGCTTTATCTCTATATTCATAGACACAGGGTGCACCTCTTTGTACCCCCAATACTAATTTTACGTCTTCAATATATTGTTTCCAGAAATGGTGGACGAAATACTCATGTCACCTGATCTACATATACATTTTTTCACAGTAATATTCTGGACAAATAATGTAATGGTCACGGTTATGATTGCACGAAGGACTAAATGAAAAGTGAACATGGATTACTAAAAACATCTATGTCCAGGTTGCCTAATGCTCTTAACTGTCAATCCTATTGGTGACTACATATTTTTTTCTTCAAAAGATTATGTATTCAAACTCAACCCTGTTGAAAATGTCTAATCCTATCACTCACTTTATACTTTGCCTGATTTCATAATGTCTCTATTGATATCTGCTTTTCTACATTTTTCCTAGCTCATCATAGTGACTGACTCTTCATATGTGCTGACATTTACATTCACTCTCTAACCGAAACCCTATTGTTAAAGAACTTTTGTCCAAATCAAATACTCACTCTTCTTCCTAAACCTACCGACTAGCTTCATAATCTTACTGACTATCCCTTTTTGACTGGATGTTCTCTTCTATATTCAATCATCCAAGGTACAAAGTCCTATGCCATTGTGTATTGAATTAACTGAGACATCTTTGCAGAACATAATTCAAAGCTAATTATCCCAATCAAGGGCTCAATTCCCTTCTGGGCTTCAAATCATACCTAGATTTCTGTTCTCATACTTATATTTAACCTCCATATTCTTTTAAATATCGAAGGTCCCCAACACTATTATTCATCACACAGAATGATTCCTAACACAAATCGAACCTGTTATTAACCCGAAACATACACTGTTCCCTCAATCTCATTTTACAGAAGAGCAGGGACAGAGTTGTTCTTACAATACAGGAAAGAAGGGGACAGTCCACCTGCTGAGAACCTCAAAGGTCCATGCAGAAATGATACCTGGACAAGTTGTAGGCAGGTATAAAGGACCTGAGTGAGCAAAACTCATCTTCCATGGCAAAACACCTGGTCAGGATGAAGGGATGTGTCTTAATCAGCCTCTCTCTTCTTATTGTAGAGAAGACTGACAAAACCAGACCTGTGTGTAGAGCTGTTCCTGGGTGCCTATCGTTGATATTTCATTCTAACTTGTGAAAGTGTCACAGGAAGTAGGGGCCGGCTCCATCTCATGGGACCCTTGGAAGCAACTGTTAGGAAAAAGTGGTTGCCAAGGCAGTGACCTCATTCAGTTCCAAAGAAAGTGACATACCTCATTATTTGGTGATGGAACTCTCTGAACTTGGTATCCAAGAAGTCAGGCACCCAGAGGCAGTCCCAGTTCCAGTCCCAGTGGACTCGCTTGTTTGGATTTTCCAAGGACAAAATCAATCTTTCTTGGTACCTACTGATGTGAGGATGGCCAAATGCCAGAAGAGCTCTGAAGAGGGACCTTTCCTGAGAAAGCAGGTAGTGGCTCACCACTTTTTCCTGACAACTTCACAGAGTTGGCCATGGAAACCAGATCTGAAAGAGGACAGGCCATTTTGGGAGAACATAGTATGGCTCACCAGTCATAGGACACTCCTTCTAATCACAGACATACTTGGGGGAAGGAGCTGCCTTTGTGGGAGTGGGTATGGCTTTGTGGTTCTGTCTCATGTTCTGAGAATAGGTAGGAAAGGCGTTTTTTTTTGTTGTTTTTTTTTTGTTTTTGGTTTTCAGTGGACTGTTCTAGTAAGTCGTTTGACAAGGCAAGTATTTCCATGTCTGTGTATTCCACTGTGTCCGTTGTTGTAAACATTAGAAAAGAAAATGCATTAATGAATGTGTCCTTTAAAGTATAAATATTCCCAAAATTCATCCTGCCCAATATATGAATGAACTGCAGCTTGTCTTATCGAAGGGAAACACCTGCTATCTTCCCAAGTTAATGTTTTCTTCCTGTATTCTGGCCAGTCTCCAGAATAGGCTCATGGTTTTGTGTCCACGATATGTACCACCTCCAAGCTCTGTGACATGGTCATGTACTGGATAGCTGAAAAGAATGGCGAGCATCTCAGAAAACTCAGATATCAGTGTGACCAAGAAACTCTCAGTGGAGAGACCCTGCTTTGGACCTTTTGCTTAAGTACTGTTTTGTTACACTGAATATCTGGAAGGTCTTTGCTTCAGGGCACCCCGTTGTGAAGCCTGAAGAATATAGTTTTGAAATGGAAATGAATAGGCATCACCTGTGGCTCTTTGCTTAATTGCTTTGGAAATGGATGTGGCTGAATTAGCCTCTTGGCCTTCTTTGTGGCTGTGATTTAGATTCTCAGCACATGATGGATATAAAGAATGATCCCATGTGTGCGTCCAAAACTATAATGGCAAAAAATCAGTCATTGTGGATGAAGTCTCTCGTCTTCCTCTGTTAGGTTCCTGACCTCCATCAAGTGTGAATAGGGATTCTTTGGGTCAAATGAGTTCTTCAAAGCTCTGATGAGGTGCTTGGGTTTTCGCATGACTCCAAATCACATACAGAATCTATACCTGAAAGTCAGTAGGCCTCAAATTGTAGAAACAGAGCAGTATTAACGGCAGGCTTATTTGATCACTTCTGGTTCACAGGAGGGCTGTCAAGGCCACCCTGACTTTAGGCAAATGAGGGGCAAGCGAGCTTTTTTTGGACACAGTCTTGGGCTGTGCCCCTGATGGAAAACTCCAGCCAGAGGTTACGATGAGTGACTATATGGAAGAAGATGAGGGCCATGTGGGAATGTTTTGGTTTTAATTTTGGCCATTTGTTTGGCGGTTGGAAGAAATGACTGGGTCCACTTGGGCTTGAACTTTGGTGTGATTCCCCTTAGAGACTGAGTTGTGAAACTGAACTCAGAGAAGTATTGCCATGAATTTTGTTTGGATTTTAGGAGGCCACGCATGTGAGTCACCCTTGTAAACTGAGATCTAGGGCCAGGGTGGCTTTCCACAGAGCACTGGGAATCTCTGCCAGGATATCACATGATTTTATTCTCAAAGACATGGCAGCCATATTTGAGAGTCGAAAAATACATAGGCCTCACATTGTAGACTTTAATGGGCCTGGCATCATGTGACCATTTTGGCACTCTTTCAGAAGCCTTGCCTGTGAGAGTTCTCCAGAGCTTTTATTGAATTGAGCTTCCTCAACATTTAATGGTTACTGAATGAATTGAAAGCCACAGTGCCTCCAAATTCATCCTTGAAAAATGGCTAGATAAATACCATGAAAATTTTGAAATTCCCATGACCAGGTGGCACTGGAGAACCTTTGGATGTCCTATTGCTGATCAAGAGTATACCAGACAGTGCCTTGATTGACTGGGTTTCATGAAAATGGTGTAGTACAGAGATGCCAGTAAGTTAGAGCCTGCTGAGTAGTGGGCCTAGAGCAGTTTTGGGCAGGTGTGTGATAAATCACCAGTGGTAGGGTCATGAGGATCTACCATTGTATTCCAAATGGCATGTTACTTACATGGTGCAGCCAGCAGACCCTTATATGTAAAGGCATCTTGTTATATGGAGAGGTTTCAGGGCAATGTTCAGAATTAGGTTGATATGGACAAGGGGGCAATGGGGCAAGCTATGAGGGATAGAAGCCTGGTTGGTGCATTCTCCTGCATACCCTGGCACACCACACGTGACAGAACTCCCTCCAGCATTGTGTCCCAGTTTAGCTCCTTGTATGTCATGAAGCAAATACCAAACTCCGAGTGCAGTAGCAAAAACACGACAAAAAGTGGACCAGGACCAAATGGCTTCACAGTCCACATGGGGAGAAACTTAGTCCCCAGTGGTCACAGTTTACCTACAAAGAGATAATGCAGCACTGCTGCTCATCTTTATTGGAATATAAGAAGCCATGTCCTCCAGGTCACATAAATGCAGACCCAGCTTTGATGGTCTCACGCAAAGAAGTCAAATCTCCTGACAACAACATATTTTTCAAGTGCCCAACCTCACAGAAAGTTTCTCAAAATTTTTTAGGCCAGAAGAGCTCCATGTTTGTGGAGTGTTAACCCAGTCCCTTACTTTTGGAAACTCCTCTACCACCTCCAAGATTGTGAACTCCTGAGCATTTCCATTCCAGATATGTATTCACTGATTTTCTAACTCTTCTCCTCCAATTGTGTCTTAATTGGGGCAAAGGTATTGACAAGGCATTGCTCTGGATGAGAGTGGAAGGATATTTATGCAGCACATATTTGCATACACATTGGATTCATTTTTCAATTTTCCTATTGAAATAGTGAATCCCTGACACTAACCCGAAGCTATTAGGCTCAGACTACTCAACCTAATAAAAAGGAGAAAAATAACCCAAACAAATATAAATACAAGCAGTTCAGAGGAGGCATGTTGTATATTTGGACTTGCCTTTTGCATTATATAAGGTAGGAGTTATAAATCTAGTCAATTTTTAATTGAAATAGTTCTCCATGTGTTTTTAAAGTTAACAGATATGTGAATTCTTGTTTCCAATTCTCTGTAGCCATTTCACCCATGTATATTTATATACATATATAGAATCCTACCAGGTATCACATGTACATTTTTGGGAGGTGGCTGACTTGGCAGATACAAATTGTGAGAAGAGTTCACTCCTCTTAAACGCTGTTGGAACTGAAAATTCAACCTACAAGCTTCCTAGTAGAACAACATTATACATAAGCTCATGTTCAGTAAAATAAATATTTTTGCATCTGTGGATGATATATATTTAATGATGAATTTTGTTTGGCATATATATTGCTACTTTTTAATGTCTATTTGTGTTTTTTTTGTATATATACATACACTCTGTAGATTTTTCAAAATATGAAATATGTGTCTTATATACACTCTCTTAATTCATTCATGTTCATGTACTTGGATTTATAATCAACTTTTCACAAGATTATTCTCAGACATATTCATTTAACTGAAATACATGTTTGTTTCCTAGTACTGAAAACTAACTTCAGTGAATGGTGCATACAAATCCTAATAATTCTACAGTAACTAACCCAGTCTAACATCAATGCAAGTAGATTTTTATGGCACATGATATGTAATTTGACGTTCATTTGTATTCAACACTGGTACATTACTATTTCTTCAGGGTTTGCACATCATAGGATATACATTTCATCCACAAGTTCACAAATTTATAGGCATTTGTTTCAACTTTAATCACTTATTGCTTCAGAACACATGTATTATCAGGGTTTCTTGACTGGTCTTTTCATGAGAATTCTTTCCAAACACATTATTTTCAATTTCCATAATCACTATTGAAGCAAAACTCACACACTCTTCATGATAAACCAAAACACTAATATTACCATTTGATGTATAATTGGTCGGAATGAATGATTGTATATCAATATAAGATTTCCTGTAATTTTTCAGATATCAGTTCAATACATAATTTAAATTTGGAACAACTTATATTATTTATTCACATTATGGTCTATTCATGCTTTATCTCTATATTCATAGACACAGGGTACACCTCTTTGTACCCCCAAAACTAATTTTATGTCTTCAATATATTGCTCCCAGAAAAGGTGGTAGAAATACTCATGTCACCTGATCTACATAAACATTTTATCACAGTAATATTCGGAACTAAAAATGTGAAGGTCACACTTAAGACTGTACCAAAGCCAAAAGGGAAATTGTACATGGATTACTAAAACATCCATGTCCAGGATGCCTAATGCTCTCAAATGTCAATCCTATTGGTGACGACATATTTGTTTCTTCATAAGATTATATATTGAAACTCAACCTTGTAGAAAATGTCTAATCCTATCACTCATTTTATACTTTGCATGATTTCATAATGTCTCTATTGATATCTGCTTTTCTACATATTTTCCCAAGCTCATCATAGTGACTCACTCTTCATATGTGCTGACATTAACATTCACCCTCTAACCAAAACCCTATTAGGAAAGAACTTTTGATACAAATCCTATACTCACTCTTCTTCCTAAAACTACCGACTATCTTCTTAATCCTACCTACTATCCCTTTTTGACTGGATGTTCTCTTCTACATTCAATCATCCAAGGTACAAGGTCCTATGCCATTTATTATTGAATTATCTGAGACATCTTTGCAGAACATAATTAAAAGCTAAGTATCCCAGTCAAGGGCTGAATGATTTCTGGCCTTCAAATCTTACTTAGATTTCTGTTTTTGTACATTTATTTCAACTCTATATTCTTATAAATATCGTAGGTACCCAATACCATTATTCATCTCACAGAATGATTCCTAACTGAAATCGAACATGTTATTAACTCGAAACCTACACTGTTCCCTCAATCTCATTTTATAGAAGAGCAGGGAAAGAGTTGTTCTTACAATACAGGAAATTAGGGTACCTTCCACCTGCGAGAACCTCAAAGGTCCATTCAGAAATGATACCTGGAGAAGATTTAGGCAGGTATAAAGGACCTGAGAGAGCAAAAGTCATCTTCCATGGCAAACAACCTGGTCAGGATGAAGGGATGTGTCTGAATCAGCCTCTCTCTTCTTATTGTAGAGAAGATGGACAATACCAGGCCTGGGTGAAGAGCTGTTCCCAGGTTCCTCTGGTTGATATACCATTCTAACTAGTGAAAGTGTCACAAGAAGTAGAGGCCGGCTCCATCTCATGGGACCCTTGGAAGCAACTCTTAGGACAAAGTGTTTGCCAAGACAGTGACCTCATTCAGTTCCAAAGAAAGTGACATACCTCATTTCCTTGGTGATGGAACTCTCTGAACTTGGTATCCAAGAAGTCAGGCACCCAGAAGCAGTCCCAGTCCCAGTATCAGTGGGCTCACTTGGTTGGATTTAACAAGGACAGAGTCAGTCTTTTTTGGTACCTACTGATGTGAGGAAGGACAAATGGAGGAGAGCTCTGAAGAGGGACCTTTCCTGAGAAAGCAGGTAGTGGCTCACCACTTTTTCCTGACACCTTAACAGAGTTGGCCAAGGAAACCAGATCTGATAGAGGACAGGCCATTTTGGGAGAAGATAGTATGGCCCACAAGTCAGAGAACACTTTGGATAGTCACAGACCTACTTGAGGGAAGGAGGTGCCTTTGTGGGAGTGGGTGTGTGTTTGTGGTTCTGTCTCATGTTCTGAGAATAGGTAGGAAAGTCGGTTTTTTCGTTTGCAGTGGACTATTTCTAGTAAGTCGTTTGACCAGACTAGTGTTCCTATGTCTGTGTATTTCACTGTGTCCGTTGTTGTAGACATTTGAAAAGATAATGCATTAATATATGTCTAGTCTAGTATAAATCTTCCCATAATTCATCCTGGCCAATTAATGAATGGAATGCAACCTGTCTTATCCATGGGCAACACCTGCTATCTACCTAAGTTCCTGTTTTCTTCCTGAATTCTGGCCATTCTCCAGAATTGGCTCATGGTTTTGTTTCCAAGATATGTACCACCTCCAAGCCCTGTGACATGGCCATGTACTGGATAGCTTAAGAGAATGGCGAGATTCTCAGAAAACTCAGATATCAGTGTGACCAGGAAAGTCTCAGAGGAGAGACCCTACTTTGGATCTTTTGCTTAACTATTGTTCTGTTGCCCTGAATGTCAAATATCAGTGTGACCAGGAAAGTCTCAGAGGAGAGACCCTACTTTGGATCTTTTGCTTAACTATTTTTCTGTTGCCCTGAATGTCTGGAAGGCCTTTGCCTCAGGCCACCCCTCTGTGAAGCCTGAGGAAAACAGTTTTGAAATGGAAATGAATGGGCATCATCTGTGGCTCTTTGCTTAATTGCTTTGGTAAGGGATGTGGCTGAATTAGCCTTTTGGTCTTATGTGTGGCTGTGACTTAGATTCTCAGCTCCTGATGGATCTAAAGAATGATCGCTTGTGTCCATCCAAAACCATAATTGCAAAAAGATCAGTCATTGTGGATGAAGTCACTTGCCTTCCTCTGTTAGGTTCATGACCTCTATCAAGTGAGAATAGGGATTCTTTGGATGAAATGAGTTCTTCCAAGCCCTGCAGTGGTGCTTGGGTTTTCACATGACTCCAAATGAAATAAAGAATCTATATCTGAAAATCAGTAGGGCTCAAATTGGAGAAACAGAGCAGTATTAAAGGCATGCTTATTTTGTCACTCCTGGTTCACAGGAAGGGTGTCCAGGCCACCCTGACTTTAGGCAAATGAGGGGCAAGCGAGCTTATTTTGGAAACTGTCTTCGGCTGCGCCCCTCATAGAAACCTTCGCCAGAGGTGAGGATGAGTCTCTACATGGAAGAGGATTAGTGTCATGTGGAGGTGTTTTGGTTATAATTTTGGTCATTTGTGTGTCGGTTGGAAAAAATGACTGTGTCCACCTGGGCTTGAACTCTGGTGTGATTTCCCTTAGAGACTGAGTTGTGGAACTAAAGTCAGAGAAATATTGCCATGAATTTTGTTGGAATTTTAGTAGGCCATGCATGAGAGTCGCCATTGGAAACTGAGATCTAGGCCCAGGGTGGCTTTCCACAGAGCACTGGGAATCTCCGCCATTATATAACATGATTTTATTATTAAAGACTTGGCAGGCTGAGTTGAGAGTCAAAACACACATGGGCCTCACCTTGTAGACCTCAATGGGCCTGGCTTTATGTGGCCTCTTTGGGCACTCTTTCAGAAGCCTTGCCTGTGAGAGTTCTTTAGAGCTATCATTGAAATGAGCTTCCTCACCATTTAATGATTCCTGAATGAATTGAAACCCACAGTGACTCCAACTTCATCTTTGAAAAATGGTTAGATAAATACCATGAAATTTTTGAAATTCCCATGACCAGGTGGCACTGGAAAACTTTTGGATGTCTTGTTGCTGATCATGAGTATACCAGACAGTACCTTGATTTACTGGGTTTCATGAAAATGGTTTAGAACAGAGATGCCAGTAAGTTGGATCCTGCTGAGTAGGGGCCCAGAGCAGTGGTGTGCAGTTGTTTGATAAAACATCAGTGGTAGGGCCATGAGGATCTACCATTGGATTCCAAATGGCTTGTGACTGACATGGTGTAGCCAGCAGACCCTTATATGTAAAGGAATCTTGTTATATGGAGAGGTTTCAGGGCAATGTTCTGAATCATGTTGCTATTGTCAAGGGGGCAAGCTACGTGGGATAAAATACTGTTTGGTGCATTCTCCTCCAGACCCTTCCCCCCACACCTGACAGAACTCCTCCAGTACTGTGTCCCATTTGAACTCGTATTTTGTGAAGCAAATACCAAACTCCCAGAGCAGCAGCAAAAACACCACGAAAATTAGAGGATGGCCAAATGGCTTCACAGTCCACACGAAGAGACAATTAGCCCTCAGAGGCCACAGTTTACCTACAAAGAGAGAATTCAGCACTGTTGCCTGATTTCATTGGAAAGTAAGTAACCATGTCATCCAGATCACATAGATGCAGACCCAGCTTTGATGGTCTCACTACAAAGTAAGCTAAAGCTCCTGACAACAGCATATATTTCAAGTGCTCAACCTCAGAGGCAGATCCTCAAAAATATTTAGGCCAGCAGAGCTCGAGGTTTGTGGAGTGTTTACCCTGTCCATTACTTTTAGAAACTCCTCTACCAACTCCAATGATGTGAAATCGGGAGCATTTTCCAATCCAGATAGGTATTCACAAATTTTTTAACTCTTCTACTCTAATTGTGTTTTTCTTGAGGCGAAGGTAATGTCAAGGCATTGTTCTGGATGAGAGTGGAAAGATTTTTCTGTAGCATATGTTTGCATACACATTGGATTCAATTTCCTGTTTTCCATTCAAAATACTGAATCCCTGACACTAACCCATACCCTTCCAGACTCTGACTACTAATCCTAATATGATGGAGAAAAATAACCCAAACAGAATAGAAATACAAATAGTTCAGAGGAGGCACGGTGTATAGTTGGACTTCCCTTCTGCATGATACAGAGTAGGAGTTATAAATCTAGTCAATTGTTTGTTGAAATAGTTCTCCATGTATTTTTAAAGTTAACAAACATGTGAATTCCTGTCTCCCTTTCTCTGTAGCCTATTCAGCATGTGTGTTTTAATATGGACATATACAATCCTACCTGGTACCACACGTTTGTTCTTGTGATTTGGCTTACTTGGCAGATACAAATTGTGAGACGAGATCACTCCTACTAAACCCTGTTGGTACTGAATATTGAAACAATGGGTGAGCTTCCTAATTGAACAACATTATACATAAATCCATGTTCAGTAAAATGAATATTTTTGGATCTGTGGATGATATATATTTTATGATGAATTTTGATTGACATATATTGCTACTTTTTTTGTCTGTGTGTACTCTCCAGATTTTTCTAAATATGAAATATATGTGTCTTATGTACACTCCCTAAATTCATTCATGTTCATGTATGTGGATTTATAATCAACTATTCACAAGATTATTCTCAGAAATATTCATCCACCTGAAATTTGCCTAATGCTCTCAAATATCAATCCTATTGGTGACTACATATTTGTTTCTTCCTAAATTATGTATTCAAACTCAACCCTGTTCAAAATGTCTAATCCTATCACTCACTTTATACTTTGCCTTATTTTGTAATGTCTCTATTTATATCTGCTTTACTTCATGTTTTCCCCAGTTCATCATTGTGACTGACTCTTCACCTGTGCTGACTTTAACAATCACTCTGTAACCGAAACCCTGTAGCTAACGAACTTTTGTTCCAAATCCTATACTCACACTTCTTCCTAAACGTACTATCTTCCTATTTCTATCAACAATCCCTTTTTGACTGGATGTTCTCTTCTACTTTCAATCATTATAGTAAATGTCGGGCGAGCTTCGCAGGAGGAAACCACCAACAGACTATCTCATGCAACAGCAAAGGGTTTATTGAGTGTCCAGCATGCTGGTGCTCAGAGCTCACTTGAATAGAGCAGATAGCCCTGAGAATCGCTTAAGTAGAGCTTATATACTTTACCTGGAAAGGGCAGGGAGGGAAGTTTATTGATGGATCAGGGCGAGTGGGCGATTTGCGTGCAACTGGGTGAGGGAGCACATTCTGCAGTTGGGCAGTTGGGGACAGCACATACTGGGAACAAGATTTGCAAGCATTTCTCAAGATTTCAACAGTGTTTTGTTAAGCATACAGAAAAACAGGAAGTGACAAGTACCTATTTTATTAACCTTTTATTCCCCACTTCTTCTTCTGGCTACTTTTAATCATAAAAATGATCATTGGGGGGTGTCACATTCTATGTATACTAGTGGGGTATTACCATAAGTTTAACTCGTCCAATTTGAGCCTGGAGAAAAGAAATTACACGGTTGAGAAAACAGGGTTTAATAGTTAGCAATAATATGAGGATTATTATTGGACCGGCCGGGGTTGATAAAAACATAGTTAACCAGGAAGACTGTGTGAACCAAGACTCAAACCACCTTTTTTGGGCCTCTCTGTCTCTTTGATGCTTTTCAAGGAATCTTTTTAATTTACTCTTAGATTTTATTACAACTCCAGTATGCTCGGCATACAAACAACTTTCTTCTCTCAATGCAGCACAGAGGCCCCTTCTCTCATGACAAGGAGGTCCAACCCTCGAGTGGTCTGAAAAACAACTTCAGAGAGAGAGGTAAAAGACTCATGCAAAGCTCTGATGGAGGTTTCTAATATCTTAGTTTTGGTCTATTGCTGTCATTTGTTGGGTCATTTGTTGAGTCCCATGGACAAAGGCAGTGGTTCCCGTGGCCACCAGTGCAGCAATTTCTATTCCTAATATGATGGCTAAGTTGAGGGATATATATTTTCAGTGGAACCGGGTTGAATGCCCCCCTATTTGATCTTCAAATGAACCTGCATTGTGATAGAGCACTCTGGGAAACATCTGCACGATTACACAATTAATCACATCTGTTGACCATTTCATGAAAACATTAACAATGTTTAAGTATATAGAATCATGCTGTAGTAGGGACGGACAAGGCAACTCACCTAAGATAGCACTGAAGACAGGGAAACAGTCCTATTTTGTGGCAACCAGATTCAGAGGGCATTGAATCTGTTGTAATCAAGTAATCCTCTGAAACCCAAGTTTAGGTAGTTTCAGAATTTTGTACCCAACATGTAATGGAAGGGGCTCAGAAGTTCACAGTCTGCAGAAGTTGAAAAAAGCAGTTTTTTTTTCTGTTTTTTCCTCGGTTCTGGGCAAGTTAACTTTTCAAGGACACCTGGGAGGGAAAGAGCTTTTTCTTCCCTTTCTTATTTTCCCATTGCCAGCTGTTACCACGGAGCCCAGTTGCTAACTTCGTTAACTTAGAAATGTAGCCATCTCTGTGAAGCCCCATGTCAAGGCCAGAGGCCTTGTTCACATATTTTTGTGAAAAACTAGTAAGGGGGTGTCTTGATTAGGAGTGCTAATTTTTTTAGCCAGTGGCCAAGTAGAACACGGCAACATGAAAATAGGAAGTTTAACTACATTGAACTTTTTTATAGGGACTCTTTTGCTGAAAGTCCTAAAGTCAGCCATGGTGAAGACTTCTGGAGAAGGTCAGTTAAAGACTTTTCTGTGGGCCTGGTACAGAGGGGAAAGACGGAGAAGGTGGGGCTGAGAGCAGCTCAGAGTATCTGAGAATGAGAAAAGAGAGATGTAAAAAAATAATTGGAAAGTGGTTTGGAATTTTCCTAGCAACAAATATTTGAGCAGTAGAACAGGTAGAGCAAAGAAGAAGATGGTTGTGAGTATCCCAAAACACATGTTAGGGACTTTAAATTCTTAGTAAACTGTTTTCAGTGATGACAAAGCAACTTTAAAGGCCATTTTTATTACATCTTGGATATGGGTCTGAGGGCTCTCCTCAGCTGGTTTGAGCTTTGGGTTAGTTGGTAAGAGGACCTGGTGGGACCCGGTGCGGGCACTGACAGGAGAAGAGAGGAGTGAGTGGGTGGAGGGGTACCTCAGTACCTGCTACGTCAGCAAGGGGGCAATGGTCTGAGAACCAGCAGAGATTTGGATTTTTGATCTAATAATTGTAGTGGAGAAATCAGGTTGCTGAGGTGGGAGTGACAGCAGAGACTCTGGAGCAGAAGGCTGAAGGTGAGGATCTATTGGATAAGCATAGTTCAGGATGTGAGCGAAGAAGGGAAAAGGCCTCTACATAGTGGAATCTCCTTTTACCCTTTTGAGCACCAGCAAATGTTAAAAAGGTCACACAGGATTTGAGGATCTAGAGTCCCCTCTGGTTGCCATCAGTTTTTGTTTTCTAATTCGTAATATGGCCAATGCTGTGTACTGAATTTAATGCGGAGTTTGGGTTCCATCAGGCAGCCCCTGTATGCTCACATCCCCATGACTTACAGAAGAAGTCGGCTTTTCCCCCACATAGCCATGGCTGTTTATGGCTTTGACAGTCGGCCGGGTAAACACAGTAATCTAGGCTAGCCAACCTGCATCTGGCTCGTGAGTCCCTACATCCATAATGTTTGTTTCCATTATCTATGGTAAGGAAGGGATTTAATGGAATTTTAGTGGGATCCTCTTCATCAGGGATATCCCATTAGGAAAGACCTATAGCCAGCTGACAAATGTCTGGGTGGAGAGATGGTCACCAGGTCCCTAAGTGGGCTGTATGCGAGATAGATTATACTTCTTTTCCAGTAGAATTTGTGATCAGCCAACGCTGCTGAACGGGCTGATGAGGGTTAGGACTACTTGTGGCTGAGGGGAGAGTCTATAGGCTTATCCACATGGTGAATATGCAATTTGAAAGTGTTACCAGTCTTTTCCAGTTTCCAGCCAGAGTGTGGACAGGGCGCAGGCTTGAGATGAGAGGCATGGATCCAGGAAGTGATTCCGTCTACCTTTACCACTGTAGATGTTATAAGTACCACCTGGTATGGTCCTTTCCAGTGGGGTTCCAGGGATGACACCTGATATCATCTTATGTAGATGAATCTCTTACTTGATATCGATGTGGAGTCCCCTCGTCCCCAGTTTGGTAGGCAGTGGCCAGCTTTTTCCACAGGTATCACTGAGATCTTTCAAGAGCTTTAAGTCTGTCAAGCAAGGGGGTGTGAAAGGGATCGTTAGGTCTTAGAGTTGGGCTTTGGTCCATTACTGGAGGAGAGGCACCCTAGGTATTCACAGGGGGTGTGGTTACTCAAAGAAACAGAGGGCGTATTTCTTGCATGAAACATTGTATAAGGCATGAGCATAGTCCAATCATTTATGCTGGTCTCTAAGCTTAATTTTGTTGAGGTCTCTTTAATGGTTCTATTCATTCTTTCTACCTGTCCTGAACTCTAGGGTCTGTAAGCTCAATAAAACTTCCAATGAATCCCCAGGTTCCTGGCTAACCCCTGACTTACTTGGGCCACGAACGCCGGTGCATTATCAGACCGTATTACCTGTGGCAGGCCGTATCTTTGAAAAATGTCTTTCAGGATCTGCTTGACCACCATTTGCACTGTTTCTTTTTTTTTTCTTTTAGTGGGGAAGGCTTCAATCCATCCTAAAAATGTATCTACAAAGACTAGAAGATATTTATGTCCATACCTTGCTGGCTTAATTTCAGTAAAGTCAACTGCCCAGAATTGTCCTGGTCTGGTTCCTCGTAGGTGCTTTCCTGCAGGAAGCTTGGAAGGGTAAGCATTTACCAATTGATGGACTCAACAGGCTTTTTTTACCCATTTAGTTATTTCTTTTTGCTGTGAGTCAGTTAGTGGAAAACTCTGTTCTTGATACTTCAGAAATACCTGCAGTTTCTTTGAACCAAGGTGAGTGAGTTGATGTGCATTTTCTACTGACATATTTAGAGCTGTGACTATAGGAGTTTTTAGTGAAGGATTTAGAAATTCCACTTGGGGGCCTTCAGGGTTAAAAGTTATTTTGGCCCGGTACTTGGTGAGCAGATCTCTGCCCATCAATGGGCCTAGGAATTCTGGGATTACTAGGAAGGAGTGATGGATTTTTCCTTTCCCCAGGTCCATGATCCTCTTAGTTGTCCAAGCCCGATATTTACTGTCATTAGCCCCTTGAACTAGAGACCTTTTATTTGATAGAGCGCCCAATGTGACACTAGGGATGAGTATATTGCCCCTTTATCCACTTCAAAGATTACTGGGGTACCCTCCACTTCAAAAGTTACCCTGAACTCGGGGAGGAGATCTGAGCCCCGACTTTCATAGTCATCCTCCAGAGTCAGAATGGCTGACTGGCGTGGCTGTCCCTCTCTAGTGCACTCTTTGGCCCAGTGTCCTTTTTTTTGTATAGTAGGTACATTGATCTGAGGCCAGGGGTGGCCTCTGGCATGGGACCAGGTATCCCTTCCTGTCTCCCTGTTTCTTAATTTCTGGCCCTTTTGTTGTTGTGACCAGGACCTTAGTCAACGCCTTATTCTGTCTTTTGTTTCTTTTATCCTCACTTTGCTTCATTCTCTTCCTCAGTTTCTCTCTTAAGGTATATTTTCTTGGCTTCTCTGACTAAATCTCTCAAAGTCATATCTTGTAATCCATCTAAGCATTGTAACTTTCTTTTAATATCCAGGGCAGCTTGCCCAATAAAGGCCATCATGACAGATGCCTTTTGATCCTCTGCCTGAGTATCGAAAGGAGTATATCTCTTACTTGCCTCCATAATTCTCTCTAGAAACATAGAGGGAGATTCATCAGGCCTTTGAATAATCTCTATTACCTTGGCCAAATTAGTTGGTCGCCTAGTGGCCACTCGGATGCCCACTATTAGAACCTGGCGATAAGTGGACAGATGCTTTCTAACTTCAATGGTGTTGGTGTCCCAGTTGGGTTGTTTCAAAGGAAAACCAGCTTTGATTAAGTTGGGAAGATGTATCACTCTCCAATCTGGTCGGAGGACATTTTTTTATAGCTTCCAGGAAGATTCTCTTTTGTTCCTCTGTCGTGAAGAGAGTCCCTAGGAATTGTTGACAGTCATCCCAAGTAGGCAAATGTGAAAATATCAATGACTCAACCAGACCTGTGAGCCCTGTGGGGTCCTCGGAAAAAGGGGGATTGTTATATTTCCAGTTATATAGGTCGGAAGAGGAGAAAGGCCAATATTTGTAGGCTTGCATTTTCCCCCCATGGCCTTCGTCAATCAATGGTCTGTAGAGACATAGTGGGAGCATCACAGGAGTTCCAGGGTTTTCAATCATTCACCACCATCAAGTTTCCTTAGCTGGGCTAGCTTCCTCCTGCGGAGGAGGGGCTGTGTGTGCTGCGGGGGAGTTATCTGGAGGGCGCTGGGCCAGCTTATATTCCTCCAGTGGTAGAGAGGCTGAGTCAGCTGCAGGGGAATCACTTAGAGGGTGTTGGTGGTTGGGGGACGAAGGCAGGGTATAATAAGGGGGAAGAGAGTCCAGAAGAGTCAAATCTTTTGACTCAGGGATTACAAAGGGTGGAGGAGGAGGAGGAGCAGAGGGTTTGAGAGATAATGGGGGAAGGAGTAGGAGCAGGGGAAGGGACAAAGAAAGGCTTCACCCATTGAGGAGGAGATTTGCAGAGGTCCAGCAAAGTTAAGATATATGGCTGTTGATCCGGATGGCTATGTGTGCCCGGGTGAAAGACAATATCTCTGACTTCTTAAATTAGTGGGAAGTAGAAAGATCCTTCTAGGGGCCATCCAAATTCAAAGGTGGGCCATTCTGAGGCACAGAGATTCTTAAAGGTCCAGCGTTTAACTAAAAAAGAAAGATTCTGAGCCCTTAAGCGGACTTTGGTCCAGTGATCAAGGGTCAGGGACAGGGGCATTGAAGTGCTGTGTCCCATAATGAAAGATACACAAAGAGTGAATGCAAGACACACGACACAGACAAGACAAGACAATAAAGACATTCAATGGACATCCAAAACTGAGACCAGGACTGAGTAGCCAGCAAAACCCAATGGGCTGGCAATTCCGAATCAGATACAAAATATTACTGAGTCGAGGAGACTATTGTTCCTCGATTTCCCGAGTCTTTGGGAAGTTCCCCAGGGACGTGGCCTGTGGCTCTGTGACACGTCTGTCAGCCACCATCTGAGAGAACTCACGCTCTTCATCGACAGCCATTTTGCCCAGCACTAACCTTAACACTGAAACAAGAAAGAGGCGCCTTACTTAACCCAAGAGGAACCCGTTAGGGTCTTTTGTCCGCCGCTGCCAAAACTCGGTGGAATCTCCATATGTAAAGGTCGGGTGAGCATGGAAGGAAGAGACCACTAACAGACTGTCTTATCCAACAGCAAAGGGTTTATTCTGGGTCCAGCATGCTGGGGCTCGGAGCTCACTTGAATAGAGCAGAGAGCCCTGAGAACAGTTTAAGCAGAACATATATATTTTCCTTGGAGAGGGCAGGGAGGGAAGTATACTGATGGGTCAGGGCGAGTGGTCAGTTTGCATGCAACCGGGTGAGGGAGTACATTCTACACTTTGGCAGTTGGGGACAGCACATTCTGGGAACAAGATTAGCAAACAGTTCTCAAGATTTCAACAGTGTTTTGTTAAGCATACAGAAAAACAGTAAGTGACAAGTACCTATTTTATTAACCTTTCACTACCGACTATCCTTTTTGACTGGATGTTCTCTTCTACATTCTATGATCCAAAGTACAAGCTCCTATGCCATTGTATATCAATTTTTTCAAAGCTAAGTATCCCAATCAAGGGCCCAGTGCCCTTCTGGGCTTCAAATGTTACTTAGATTTCTGTTTTTATACATATATTTCACCTATATATTTTTATACATATTGCAGGTTCCCAATACCATTATTTATTCAGCATAATGATTCCTAACCCAAATCAAACATGTTATTAACCCTAACCATACATGGTTCCCTCAATCTAACGTTACAGAAGAGCAGGGACAGAGTTGGTGTTACAATACAGGAATATAGGGAATCTTCCACCTGCTGATAACCTCAAAGGTCCATGCAGATATAATCTCTGGAGAAGATGTAGGCAACTCTGAAGGACCTGAGAGTGCAAAAGTCATCTTCCATGGAAAACAACCTGGTCAGGGTGAAGGGTTCTGTCTGAATCAGCCTCTCCATTCTTAATGTAGAGAAGATGGACCAAATGATACCTGTGTGGAGAGCTGCTCCTGGGTGCCTATGGGTGATATACCATTCTAACTTGTGAAAGGGTCACAGGAAGCAGGGGCAGCCTCCATCTCATGGGAAGCTTGGAAGCAACTCTTAGGACAGATTGGTTGCCAAGGCAGTGAACTCATTCAGTTCCTGACGGAAGTGACCTCACCTCACTTCCTTGGTGATGGAACTCTGTGAACTTGCCATCCAGGAAGCCAGTCAAACATTGACAGCCCCAGTCCCAGTCTCAGTGGTTTTACTTTTTGAATTTCCCAAGGACAGAGTCAGTCTTTCTTGGTACCTATTGATGTTAGGATGGCCAAATGGCAGGAAAACTCTGAAGAGGGGCCTTTCCTGAGAAAACAGGTAGTGGCTCACTGCTGGCTCCTGACAACTTCAGAGACTTGGCAAAGGACACAAAATCTGAGACAGGACAGGCCATTTTGGGGGAACCTAGAATGGCCCACAGTCAGAGGACACTCCAAATAGTCACAACCTACTTGGAGGAAAGAGGTGCCTTTGTGGGTGTGGGTGTGGGTTTGTGGTTTTGGCTCATGTTCTGAGAAGAGGTAGGAAATGAGGTTTGTTTGGTTTGGGGGGAATTGTTTCTAGTAAGTCATTTGACAATGCGAGTGTTTCTGTGTCGCTGTATCCCACTGTGTCCGTGATTGTAGATATTAGAAAAGAGAAAGCATCAATGGATGTGTCCTGTCTTTTAGAAAGCTTACCAGCATTCATGCTGCCCAATTTATAAATAGAATGCGGCTTGCCATAATGATGGGCAACACCTACGATCTTCCTAAGTTCCTGTTTTCTTCCAGAAATCTGGTCACTCTCCATAATAGGCTTATGGTTTTGTATCCAAGATATGTACCACCTCCATGCTCTGTGACATGGCCATGTACTGAATAACTGAAGTGAATGGCGAGCATCTCAGAAAACTCACATACCAGTGTGACCTGTAAAGTCTCATTGGAGAAACCCTGCTTTGGGCCTTTTGCTTACCTATTGTTCCGTTTCCCTGAATGTCAGGAAGGTCTTTGCCTAAGGAAAACGCTTTGTGAAGTCTGAAGAAAACCTTTTTCAAATAAAAAAGAATGGGCATCAGCTGTGGCTCTTTGCTTAATTGCTTTGCAAAGAGATGTGTCTGAATCAGCGTCTTGGCCCTGTGTTAGGCTGTAGCTTAGATTCTCAGCAACTGATGGATCTAAAGAAAGATCCCATGTGTGCATCCAAAACCAAAATAGCAAAAGAGCAGTCATTGTGGATGAAGTCTTTCGCCTTCCTCTGTAAGGTTTCTGACATCAATCAAGTGAGAATAGGGATCCTTTAGGTCAAATGAGTTCTTCAATTCCCTGCAGAGGCTAGCACATAGGTGGTTGGGTTTTCTCATGACTCCAATTCACATAAAGAATCTAAACCCCACAGTCAGTAGGTCTCAAATTTGAGAAGTGGATCAGTATTAACGGCAGGCCTATTTGATCACTCCTGGTTTACAGGAAGGGTGTCCAGGTCACTCAGAATTTAGGTAAATGAGGGGCAAGAAAGCGTATTTTGGACACTGTCTTGGGCTGCATTCCTCATGGAAATCTACAGTCAGAGGTTATGATGAGTGTCTATATGGAAGAAGGTGAGGGCCATGTGGGAGTGTTTTGGTATTAATTGTGGTTATTTTTGTGGCAGTTGAAAGGGATGACTGAGTCCACCTGAGTTTGAACTCTGGTGTGATTCCCTTAGAGACTGAGTACAGGAACTGAACTTAGAGAAGTATTGCCATGAATTGAGTTGGGATTTCAGAAGGCCAAGCATGAGAGTCACCCTTGGAAACTGAGATCTAGGCCCAGGGTGGCTTTCCAGAGACCACTGGGAATCTCAGGCTTGATATCACATGATTTTATTCTTAACGACTTGGCAGTCTTAGTTGAGAGTCAAAACACACATGGACGTTACATTGTAGACCTCAATGGGCCTGGATTTATGTGACCCTTTGGCCAATCTTTGGGAAACCTTGCCTGTGAGAGTTCTCCAGAACTTCATTTGAAATGAACTTCCACAACATTTAATGGTCCCTGAATAAATTGAAACCCACATGCTGCCAACTTCATCCTTGAAAAATTGCTAGATAAATACCATGAGATTTTTGAAATTCCCATGACCAGATGGCACTGGAGAAACTTTGGTTGTCCTGTTGCTGAACATGATTATGCAGGACAGTGACTTGATTGACTGAGTTTCATGAAAATGGTGTATAACAGAGATTCCAGGAAGTTGGACCCTGCTGAGTAGTGGGCCTAGTGCAGTGATGGGCAGGTGTGTGATAAAAAAACATCTGTGGTGGGGCCATGTGGATCTGCCATTGGCTTCCAATTGGCTTGTGACTGACATGATGCATCCAGCAGACGCTTCTATGTAAAGGTATCTTGTTATATGGAGAGGTTTCAGGCCAATGTTCAGAATCCGGTTGCTATGGTCAAGGAGGCAAGCTATGTGGAATAGAAGCCTGGTTGGTACATTCTTCTGCAGACCCTGACTCACCACAGGTGACAGAACTCCCTCCAGCACTTTGTCCCAGGTGAATTCCTTGTAATTCGTGAAGCAAATACGAAACTCCCAGTGCAGCAGCAAGCAACACCAGGAAAACTGGAGGATGACCAAATGGCTTCAGAGTCCACAAGAGTAAACAATTAGCCCCCAGTGGCCACAGTTTACCTACAAACAGAAAATTAAATACAGCTTCCTCATGTTTATTGGAAAATAAGAAATCATGTATTCCAGGTCACATAGAAGCATACCCAGATTTGATGGTCTCACTACAAAGGAAGCTGAATCTCCTGACTACAACATATATTTCAAGTGCCCAACCTCAGAGGCAGTTCCTCAAGAAGTCTTTAGTCCAGCAGAGCTCCATGTTTGTGGAGTGTTTACCCTGTCCCTTACTTTTGGAATCTCCTCTACCACCTCCAAGTTTGTGAACTCGTGAGCATATTTGATTCCAGATATGTATTCACAGATTTTCTAACTCTTCTCCTCTAATTGTGTCTAACTTGGGGCCAAGGTAACCTCAAGGCATTGTTATGGATGAGAGTGGGAAGATACTTTTGTAGCATATATTTGCATAAACATTGGAATCATTTTCCAAATTTTCATTCAAAATACTGAATCCCTGACACAAACCCATGCCAACTAGACTCTGACTACTAATTCTAATATGATGGAGAAAATTAATCCAAACAGAATAGAAATACAAGCAGTTCAGAGGAGGAATGGTGTATCATTGGAATTGCCTTTTGCATTATATAGGGTAGGAGTTATAAATCTAGTCAATTTTTTGTTGAAATGGTTCTCCATGTGTTTTTAAAGTTAACAAATATGTGAATTCCTGTCTACCTTTCTCTGTATCCTATTCAGCACATGTATTTTTATATGCACATATAGAATCCTACCTGGTACCACACGTACATTCTTGTGAGGTGGCTGACTTGGCAGACACAAATTGTGAGAAGAGATCACTCCTCCTAAACGCTGTTGAAACTGAAAATTCAAACTATTGATGAGCTTCCTAGTACAATAAAATTATACATGAATCCATGTTCAGTAAAACAAATTTATTTGGATCTGTGGATGACATATATTTCGTGGTGAATTTCAATTGGGATATATTGCTACTTTTTAATGTCTGTTTGTGTGCGTGCGTGTGTGTGTGTGTGTGTGTGTGTGTGTGTGTGTGTATGTTTATATATATATACACACACACTCTACAGATTTTTCAAAATATGAAATATATGTGTCTTATTATACACTCCGTAAATTCATTCATATTCATGTATGTGGATTAATAATCAACTTTTCACAAGATTATTCTGAGAAATATTCATCCACCTGAACTACATATTTGATTCCTATTACTGAAAACTAACAGTAAATGGTGCATACAAATCCTAATATTTCTGCAGTAACTGACACAGTTTTATATCAATGCAAGTAGATTCCTATGGGACGTGATGTGTATTTTGTCATTCATTTTTATTCAATACTGGTACATTTCTTTTTCTTCAGTTAATGCACATGATAGGATATATATTTAATTCACTAGTTCAGAAATTTATAGGCATTTTGTTTTACTTTTCATCACTTCCTAATTCAGAAAACATGTTTTCCACAGGGTTTCATGACTGGTCTTTTCATGAGACTTCTTTCACAAAATGCAAAGGTCACACTTATGTTTGTACCGAAGTCTAAATGGAAAGTGAGTATGGATTACTAAAAACATCTATGTCCAGGTTGCCTAATGCTATCAAATGTCAATTTTATTGGTGACTACATATTTGTTTCTTCCTAAGATTATATATTCAACCTCAACACTGTTGAAAATGCCTGATCCTATCACGTACTTTATACTTTGCCTGATTTCCTAATGTCTCTATTGATATATAGTTTCCTACATACTTTCCAGAGTTCATCAATGTGACTGGCTCTTCACATGTGTTGATATTTACATTCATTCTCTACCCGAAACCCTACTGTTATAGAACGTTTGGTTCAAATCCTATACTCACTCTGCTTTCTAAACCTATGAATATCTTCCTAATCCTACTGACTATCTTTCTGACTGGATGTTCTTTTTGACATTCAATCATCCAAGGTACAAGGTCCTATGCCATTGTATATCAATTTATCTGAGACATCTGTGCAGAATATAATTCAAAGCTGAGTATTTCAATCAAGGGCCCAATGCACTTCTGGGCGTCAAATCTTACCTAGATTTCTGTGTTCATACTTATATTTCACCTATATATTCTTGTAAATATCGTAGGTTCCCAAAACCATTATTCATTGCACAGAATGATTCCTAAGCCAAATCAAACTTGTTATTAACCCTAAGCATACACTGTTCCATCAATCTATCTTTACAGTAGAGCAGGGACAGAGTTGGTCTTACAATACAGGTATGTAGGGGATTTTCCACCTGCTGAAATCCTCAAAGGTCCATGCAGAAATGATCCCTGGAGAAGACTTAGGCAGCTATGAAGGATCTGAGAGCACAAAATCATCTTCCATGGCAAAAAAACCGGTCAGGATGAAGTATTGTGTCTGAATCAGTCGCTCTGTTCTTAATGTAGAGAAGATGGACAAAACCAGGCCTGTGTGGAGAGCTGTTCCATGGTGCCTGTGGTTGATATACCATTCTAACTTATGACTGAGTCAGAGAAAGTAGGGGCAGCCTCCATCTCATGGGACCCTTGTAAACAACTGTTAGGACAAAGTGGTTGCCAAGGTATTGACCTCATTCAGTTCCTGAAGGAAGTGACCTACCTCACTTCCTTGGTGATGGAACTCTCTGAACTTGGGATCCAGGAAGCCAGCCACCCAGAGCCAGTGCCAGTCCCATTCCCAGTGGGCACACTTGTTTGAATTTTCCAAGGACAGAGTCAGTCTTTCTTGTTACCTCCTGATGTGAGGATGACCAAATGCTAGGAGAACTCTGAAGAGGGGCCTTTCCTGAGGAAGCAGGTAGTGGCTCATTGCTGGCTCCTGACAACTTAACAGAGTTGGCAAAAGGGACCTGATCTGATAAAGGACAGGCCATTTTGGGGGAACATAGTATGGTCCACCAGTCAGAGGACACTCCGGATAGTCACAGACCTTGTTGTGGGAATGAGGTGCCTTAGTGGGTGTGGGTGTGAGTTCGTGGTTTTGTCTCATGTTCTGAGAATAGGTAGCAAAGGTTGTTTGTTTGGTTTGGAGTCGACTGTTTCTAGTAAGTAATTTGAGAACGCGAGTTTTTCTATGTCTGTGTATCCACTGTGTCCGTGGTTGTAGTTATTAGAAAAGCGAATACATCAATGGAGGTGTCCTGACTAGTAGGAAGCTTCCAGGCATTTATTCTGCCCTTTTTATGAATGGACTGCGGCTTGCCTTATGGATAGACAACACCTACTATCTTCCTAAGTTCCTGTTCACCTCCTGATTTCTGGCCTCTCTCCAGAATAGGCACATGGTTTTGTGTCCAAGATATGTACCACCTCCAAACTCTGTGACATAGCCATGTACTGGATAGCTGAAGGGAATGGGAACATCTCAGAAACCTCAGAGATCAGTGTAACCAGAAAAGTCTCAGTGGAGAAACCCTGCTTTGGGCAATTTGCTTACCTATGGTTCCCTTGCCCTGAATGTTAGGAATGTCTTTGCCTCAGGCCACCCCTTTGTGGAGCCTGAAGAAAACAGTTTTCAAATTAAAATGAATGGGCATCACCTGTGGCTCTTTGCTTAATTACTTTGGAAAGGGATGTGTCTGAATCAGCCTCTTGGCCCTGTGTGAGGTTGTGCCTTTGATTCTCAGAACCTGATAGATCTAAAGAAAAATCCCATGTGTGCATCCAAAACCAAAATTGCCAAAAGAGCAGTCATTGCTGATGAAGTCTTTCGCCTCCCTCTGTAAGTTTCCTGACCTCTATCAAGTGAGAATAGGGAAGATACACCAAGTCAATTGATGGCTCCTATTGGAAAAATTCTATCACTGATGACAGCATCAGCATAAGTACCCCAACACTGCCACAATTCGCTGCACCAGCAGATAGTTCACAATGCATACAAGTGATACATAATCCAGGCAAGTTCTACAAGCAGTTCAGTGATGGCTATTGCAGAATCTGTAGATTGATTTTATCTTTGTCTTCACCGGCACTGGGATGAAGATAGGAATTCTGGCAATAATGGCTAAAGAAAAAATTCTGTAACATTCCTGAAGGCACTAAAAGAAAACAATTTTCTTAACAATTTACGTTATCTTGAAGAGAATAATTAAATATAATGAAAAGGAAAAGTGAAAGTAAACAAACACGTCTGTTAACCTCCTATTTTTTCACATATTAAAACAATCCTGAACAGTTGTTTACCCAATTTAAATTAAACAATTTAATTCACGTGAATAAAAAAAAAATGGATATATTATTTCATTAGCACTCATCATATGTGATATATGGACATACGCACATTCAAATATATAACACAAAACACAAGTGTGCACACATAATAAATACATACAACACATAATATAATAGTAAAGGCCTTATAACATTTTACATGTGAAATCATCATTGCAATGTTTAAAAACTCTACAGTCAAAAAATAGAACTGATAAGCAAAACATTAACCTAGGTCTGTATGAGCTCAAAAAAACAAAAGAGAACTTCATGATTTGAGAAAGGGCAATAATAAAATAGATATTGAAAAAAGCATCCCTGTTCTGTCGCAGATGTAAGGATAGCCAAACTGGAGTTTTGGATATCAGCTGTTATGGATTTGAGCCAAATCATCTTATTTTGGTCTATCGAAATCGCTTCAGTTAATCTCTCTGGAATCCAAATCGGCTGCTGTTCTCCCTGTGGAAACACATAAACAGACCCCCGACTCCAGGCAATCACTGGGTCGGGATCTTAGTTAATCTCTCTGGAATCCAAATCGGCTGCTGTTCTTCCTGTGGAAACCCACAAACAGACCTCCAACTCCAGAAAATTAATGGGTCAGGACCTTTCCATTGTCCTGTTAGAATATCCTTCCAAAGTACCTCGGGCTTATACACATTTTTTGGACACTTATGCCTTTCTGCAGCACTAAGTCCTGAAAATCCAAATTTAAAAAGTTTAGAGTAAAAAGGGTTATTTTAAGTTTATCTTTGGGGAATTTATATCCCTTCCCAATTCTGTCTTCTTACTTTAATGAGTACATTTTAATAGTGTGATGTGCTCTTTCAACTATGGCTTGTCCCTGTGGATTGTATGGGTTTCCTGATATATGAGTAATGCCAAATGATGAGCAAAATGGTTTAAAAGAGGTAGAAGTATAACCGGGGGCATTATCAGTTTTTAACTGCTTTGGAATGACCACAGTGGCAAAATTTTGTAAGCAATGAGCTATAACATCTTTAGTTTTTTTCCCCCATGAAGGGAGCCCATCAAAAATCCAGAAGAAGTATCAACTGTAACATGCAAATATTTTAATTTTCCAAATTCTGGCAAGTGTGTGACATCCATCTGCCATATATGGTAAGGTATCAATCCTCTACGATTGACTCTAAGATTAAAATGTGGTAAAATGGTCACACAATTTTGACATTGTTTTATTATTTGTCTAGCTTGTTCCTTAGTTATTTTAAAATGCTTTTGTAAAGTATTAGCATTGATAATGAACTTTTTATGAAAATTTATAACTTCTTCTAGTGTACAGAAAATATGTATGTATGTCATGTGTAGTTTTACCTGCTAAATCATTGCCCAAACTAAGGGCTCCAGGCAATCCTGTATGTGCCCAGATATGTCCTATTAAGAATGGATATTTTCTGTCCCAGATTAGACTTTGTATACTGGAAAGGAAAGAGAAAACAGTAGAGGAAGGGGAAATCCTACCAGCATCTTCAAGAGATACTATAGCATTAACTATATACTGACTATTGGAAAATAAATTAAACACAGAATCTTTAAACATCACAAAAGCTTATAATACTGCATTAAGCTCTACCTTTTGAGCTGATTTTTGGGGTGCTAAAAATGTAAAAATTTGATCAGGTGTAACTATTGCTGCTGTACCATTATTTGACCCATCAGTGAATATATTTGGAGCATTCATGATAGGAGTTTTCTTGTAATTTTTGGAAAAATTACAGGATGCAATGACCCAAAAGACAATAAAAGATTAGATGGTAAGTGGTTATCAAATAAAACATTAGATTTACACATGATTATTGCCCAAGTATTTAACTCATTAGCTAATTCATCAATTTGATTCATAGTGTATGGAGTAATAATTTTATTGGGAGAAATTCCAAACACTCCCTTTGCTGCTTTTATTCCTATGAGTCTTAATTGTCCCTCAGCCTCAGGATACCTAGTAATAATAGTGTTAGAAGAATAAGATAAATGTATCCATAATAATGGACCTTCTTGCCAAAATACTCCTGTAGGAATATTTTTTGTTGGTAGTACAATAAATAATAAAGGCATTATTTTATCAAATCTATCCAAATGCATATTTCCCATATATGTTTCAATGATTTTTAATGCCTTTATTGCTTCAGGTGTAAACATTCTGGGTGAATTTGGATCAGATGGACCTTTTAGGATATCAAATATAGGTCCCAACTGTCCTGTTGGTATACCTAGATAAGGCCTTATCCAATTAATGTCTCCTAATAACTTCTGAAAGTCATTAATTGATTTGAGTTGATCTACTCGTATTTGAATTTTTGGTGGACTGACCATGGTTGAGGATAATAGAACTCCTAAATAATTAATTGGAAAATTTAATTGTATTTTATCAATTGATATCCCTAGATTATAATTTTTTAATAAGTTTGTAAGTGTGGCATAACATTCTAGCAATGGGTTTTTAACTTGTGTGCTAATAACACATCATCCATATTGTGAAATATTTGTAGTTCAGGATTTTGATTTCTAAGTGGCTGGATTACTTTGTTAACATAAATATGACAAATAGTTGGGCTGTTAGCCATCCCTTGAGGGAGTACTTTCCACTCATACCTCTGATCAGGACCTTCATGATTCAGTGCAGGGATAGTAAATGCAAAACTTGGACTATCCTCAAGAAGAATTGGAAATGAAAAAAAAACAATCTTTAATATGTATATCTAAAACATACCAAGTTTTTGGCAAAGCAGACAATTGAGGAATCCTTGATTGAGCAGGTCCCAAAATAACCATCTCATTATTAATGGCTCTTAAATCTTGCAATAATCTCCATTTACCAGATTTCTTTTTGATGACAGAAATGAAAGTATAATGGGGAGATACAGAAGGTTGTATATGTTCTTCCGCTAATTGTTGTTTGACCAGGAACTGGGCTGCTTGTATCTTTTCTTTAGTCAGGGTCCACTGAAGAAGCCATACTGGTCTTTCTGATTTCCAAGTAATTTTTATTGTCTCAGTGGCCCTTTCTGAAAATCCAACCCATGTCTGTCTGTTGCTTGGTCTATTTGTATTGGCGCTGCTATACCTTGTTCTTGTTTTTCTAATCTTTTTCCTTTCCTAAAACCTTCTCTAGCCATAATAGTGTGTACATTTTGATTGATGTTATTTGTTAATGTCAAACCTAATTGATCTAGGACATCTCATCCCAATAAATTTACGGGAAGATTATCCAATACATATGGCTGTATAGTTCCTTCACATTCTTCAGGATCCTTCCAATCCAATACCATTGCACTTCTATGGGGATTAGTTGCAACTCCTAGGTCTCAAAGTGTTTGAGTGTATTGTTGTAATGGCCAATGTTTTGGCCATTCTTGATGAGAGACAATGCTAACATCTGCACCTGTATCAAGTAGCCCATTGAATTCATGTCTTTGAATATTTAGTTTTAGCCTGGGGCGAGAATCTAAATTTAAAGAAAGCATAACCAAATCTACACCTGTGGAGCCTAATCCCTTGGAACCTCTTTCTACAGCACGACTGGAAAATTTATCATGCAGACTGAGTATTATTAGTAACTGTGCTATTCTATCTCATGGTGAAATTACTGATATGTCCTTTGGAGAACTGGCTATAAATTTTATTTCACCTTCATAATCGGGATCAATTACCCAAGGACTTATCATAAGTCCTTTTAGATTAGAAGAGCTGCGTCCCAATAATAAGCCTACTGTTCCTTTGAGAAGAGGTCCTTTCACCATGTGTGAATGATTTGAACCCCCATCTCTACAGTTAGTACTGATCTGACGGAGGTGCAGATGTCTAACCCTGCGCTCCCTCTGATTTGTCTGATGAGGCGTCTGATGCACAATGTGTCCTGGGCACTACACTGATGGGGTTGCTGGGTTCCTCCAGTGCTCCGTATATTTGTGGTTTTGGGCCCCAGAGCATTGGGCTCCCCTGTCCATTTTTTGGCAATGGAGCCCGGTGCCTTTCTCCATGATATCGTGGATAAACAGCTAGTCCTTGTTCGTTTTTGATAATGAAGTACCCTCTATGGTGGTTTGAGAACGGCATTCATTAGCCCAATGTCTCCCTCTACGGCATCGTGGGCAAATACCCAGTATTCTACTCCTTTGGTACCTATTTTTGTTAAACCCTCTTCCTATGGAGCAATTCCTTTTAAAATGTCCTGTTTGTTCACAATTGTAGCATGTTCCTGGCCTTGCATCTAAAGCCTGTTTAATGCAGCTGCCACAAATTGCCCTTGTTCATTGATGTCTCTGGCATCTAAAGCCTGTTTTACTGCAGCTGCCATGACTTCCTCTTATTCATTAATGTCTTTACATAATTTAATATACGTGTTTAAATCTTCATGTTTCCATGGTCTAGTGATATCTCTGCACCTACGATTCGTTTGGTCATAAGCCAGTTTTTTATTAATGGCATTGCTTGTTCTGTATTCCCCAAAACTCTGGTAGCTGTTTGAATAAGCCTATCTACAAATTCAGTATAAGATTCATTAGCTCCTTGTATTACCTTAGATAATTGACCTTGTAAACCTACATGTCCTTGTAAAGTCTTCCATGCCCTAACCGCCTCTGCAGCAATTTGTGCGTATACGCCAGGATCATATGCAATTTGTTGCTGCTGGTCCTCATAAGGTCTCTTTCCTAACAACATATCTAGATTTCTCTGAGGATAACCAGCTTCTGCATTTCACCTAGCCGTCTCCTTGCAAAATTCCTCATTGGCAACCTTCCATAAAAGGTATTGACCTCCATTTAGCACAGCTTTACACATATTAGCCCAATCTACTGGCATCATATTCAAGTTGTTAATGGATTCGACCAAGCTTACAATGAAGGGTACTTGAGGACCATAGGTTGTTACAGCCCCTTTTAGCTGCTTCACTATTTTGAAATTTAAAGCATGGTGAATTCGCTGCCCTCCTACCTCAAATACAGGGCATGTTAATACTTGAGATCCTGTCTCAGGAACCGAACTATCAACTGCGGGGTTTGGGGGCCTCCTAGCATATGGAGGTGGCCTTGTTATTTGGACATTTACATACTCTGGTGATAGAAAGGTGTTAGTAACAGTCTCCTGTAGAGGAGGCGCTGTTGCTTGGACACTTACGCCCTCTAGTTATTGAAAGTTGTTAGTAGCAGTCTCCTTTTGTAACTTTGCCCCTGATGGCTTTTTCTGACCTAAGCTTTGTTCCTCTATCTTTGTCTGATCTGAAGTCTTTGGACTAAGCAAACCAGATATAAACGTCCTCAATGGCAATGTGCCAACTGTCAGAGTCCCTGGGCTGTTCTTTTGCCCCCTTTTAAATCTTCACCATGATGGTTCCATTATGGTATATTTAACAACTCCTTAAAAATCCATGGGCTACATTTTTGTATTGTATCAACGTATGCCCTGACTGTTCTTGACTTTACTGAGGTGCCTCCTTCCTCTAACAATTTACTTAACACTTTTTCAGTTTGTTTTTTTACTAATTTCTGATCCTGTATTTCTACTATAATACAACCCAACAAGACGATGCCAAACAAAACCGAGACAGAATAAAATAAAAAGGGAACAACAAAAAGTCATTATAGCCTTTATATCCTACTGACATGTGCATCCGTCCTTTCTCCCTATCTGTTCCTCAGAAGTAAATAATTTTTTTCTCAGATGTGAGCGGTTTTTCATCCATCTCACTCATCTCCATGGACAGGCAACAAAAGTGAAGCAAAACAAAAGAGGAATCTTAAAATGGCTACCGATCCTCTCACCCTTCCCTCAGGGGCTAGCAGTTTACCTTATCACTTACCCTCAGTGGCTCCCCGTGCGAGCTACCAAATGCTGCAGTCTGGCTGGGCACGATTCAAGAGCGACTTTTCAAAAGAAACAAAGTTTATTTTTAGAACCACACACGCCAAGCAAAACAGCTCCTTAGGAAAAACCCTCAGAGCCCAACTGCCACCACTGGCTTCCTTGCAAAGTTTCTGTCACACCCACAAGCCTCTCCACCTCCCACAATCCTCCTGCTCTTGAGGCCATATGGCTGGGTCAGGTGGGTGGAGCCAAAAAAGTCCCACAATGAGCAGCTCTGTGGTCTGAAAGGGCAGGGAAACTGCCCAATGTGCATCATCGCAGAGGAGCCAATCAGCTTGATGTTGCTGGGGCTGCTGTGAGCCAATCATCAGCTGGCAGTCGGAAAGAGCGGGGAAAAAGCTCAATGAGCATCTCCATTGTGCATCACCACAGAGGAGCCAATCAGCTAGATGTTGCTGGGGCCGCTGTGAGCCAATAATCATCTCGCAGGGGAATGTTGCTGGTAACTGGAAGTTTGATGGGACCCCTTAAGCTGTGGCTCTCAACAAATTGGTGTCTCCTTTCTCTGTAGACTATTCAGCACATGTATTTTTATATGCACATATAGAATCCTACCTGTTATCAAACGTACATTTTTGTGAAGTTGCTGACTAGGCATGTACAAGTTATGAGAAGAGATCACTCCTCTTAAACACTGTTGGAATTGAGAATTCAACCTATGGGTGAGCTTGTTATTAGAACAACATTATATATAGATCCATTTTCAGTGAAATCAATATTTTTGCACCTGTGGATGTTACATATTTCATGATGAATTTCAATTGGCAAATATATTGCTAGTTTAAATGTCTGTCTCTGTGTGTGTGTGTGTGTGTGTGTGTGTGTATATATATTTATATATATATATATATATATATATATATATATATATATATATACTCTCCAAATTTTTCAAAATATGAAATATATGAATCTTATTATACACTCCTTAAAATCATTCATATTTATGTATGTGGATTTATGATCAACTTTTCACAAGATTATTCTCAGAAATATTCATCCACCTTAAATACAGATTTGTTTCCTAGTACTGAAGACTAACTTCAGTGAATGGTGCACACAAATCCTAATATTTCTACAGTAAAACCAAGTTCAACATCAATGCAAGCATTTTCCTATGGGACATGATGTGTATTTTGCGGTTCATTTTTATTAAACAGTGGTACATTACTATTTCTTCAGTTTATGCACATCATATGATATATCTTTCATCCACAAGTTCACAAATTTATAGGCATTTGTTTCAATTTCAATCACCTCCTGCTTCAGAACACATATATTCCTCCAGTGTTCTTGACTGGTCTTGTCATGAGACTTCTTTCCAAACACATTATTTTTGATTTTCATAATCATATTTGAAGCAAAACTCACACACTCTTCATGATAAACCATAACCCTAATATTACCGTTAGATGTATACCTGGTTGTAGTGAATGTATGAATATCAGTTTAAGATTTCCAGTATATTTTCAGATATCAAATCAATCCACTATTTAAAGTTGGAACCAGTTATATTATTTATTCACAGTATCATCTATTCATACATTATTTCTATATCCATTGACACAGGGTGCTCCACTTTGTTCCCCCAATATTTATACGTCTTCAAAATATTGCTCCCAGTAATGGTGGAAGAAATGCTCATGTCACCTGATCTACATATAAATTTTAACACAGTAATATTCTGGACACAGAAAGCAAAAGTCACTCTTATGATTGTAGCAAAGCCTAAAAGGAAAGTGAGCATGGATTACTAAAAATATCCATGTCCCGGTTGCTTAATGCACTAAAATGTAAATCCTATTGATAAATCCTATGTATTTGTTTCTTTCTAAGATTATATATTCAAACTCAACCCTGTTGAAAATGTCTAATCCTATCCCTCACTTTATACATTGCCTGATTTGTTAATGTCTCTATTGATATCTGCTTTCCTACATATTTTCCCCATTTCATCATTGTGTCTGACTCTTCACATGTGCTGATATTTACATTCACTCTCTTATTGAAAACCAATTGCTAAAGAACGTTTGGTCCAAATCCTAAACTCATTGTTGTTTCTAAACCTAGAGACTATCGTCCTAAACCTACGGACTTTCCCTTTGTGACTGGATGTTCTCTTCAACTTTCAATCATCCAAGGTACAAGGTCCTATGTCATTGTATATCGATTTATCTGAGACATCTGTGCAGAACATAATTCAAAGCTAAGTAACCCACTCAAGGGCCCAATGCCCATCTGAGCTTCAAATCTTGCCTAGATTTCTGTTTTCATACTTTTATTTTACCTATATATTCTTGTAATTATTGCAGATTCCCAGTACGAATATTCATCCTGCAGAATGATTCCTAACCCAAATCGAACGTGTTATTAACCCTAACCATACACTGTTCCCTCAATCTAACTTTACAGAAGAGCAGGGACAGTGTGACCAGGAAAGTCTCAGTGCAGAAACCCTGCTTTGGGCCTTTTGCTTAACTATTTTTCTGTTGCCCTGAATGTCAGGAAATTCTTTAATTCAGGCTAACCATTTGTAAAGCCTGAAGAAAACAGTTTTCAAATGGAAATGAATGGGCATCACCTATGGCTCTTTGCTAAATTTCTTTGGAAAGGGATGTGTCTGAATCAGCATCTTGGCCCTGTGTGAGGCTGTGACTTAGATTCTCAGCACCTGATGGATCTAAAGAAAGATCCCATGTGTGCATCCAAAACCAAAATGGCAAAAAGTTCAGTCATTTTGGATGAAGTATCTTCCCTTCCTCTGTTAGATTCCTGACCTCCATCAATTGAGAATAGGGATCCTTTGGGTCATATGAGTTCTTCAATCCCTGAAGAGGTGCTTGGGTTTCTCATGATTCCAATTCACATAAAGAATCTGTACCTATCAATCAGAAGTAGTCAGACAATATTTCTCCCAGAAATGGTGGAAGAAATACTCATGTCACCTGATCTACATATACATTTATTCACAGAAATATTCTGGACACTAAATTCAAAGTTCACATTTATGATTGTACCAAAGCCAAAATGGAAAATTAACATGGATTACTAAAATCATCCATGTCCAAGATTACTTATGCTCTCAAATGTCAATCCTATTGATGACTACATATTTGTTTCTTCCTAAGATTGCATATTCAAACTCAACCCTGATTTCATAATGTCTCTATTGATATCTGCTTACCTACATATTTTTCCCACTTCATCATTGTGACAGACTCTTCACATGTGCTGACATTTAAATTCATTTTCTATCCGAAACCCTGTTGCTAAAGAAATTTTGTTCCAAATCATACACTCACCCTTCTTCCTATACCTACCTACTATCTTCCTATTCCTACTGACTATCCCTTTTTGACCGGATGTTCGCTTCTACATTCAATCATCCAAGGTATAATGTCCTATGCCATTGTATATCAATTTATCTGAGACATCTGTGCAGAATGTAATTCAATGCTCAGTATCACAATCAAGGGCCCAATGCACTTCTGGGCTTCCAATCTTACTTGGATTTCTATTTTCATACACACAGTTCACCTCTATATTCTTATAAATTTCACAGGTTGCCAATACCATTATTCATCCAGAAAATGATTCCTAATCCAAATTGAACCTGTTATTAACCCTAAACATACAGTGTTCCCTCAATCTTACTTTACAGAAGAGCAGGGACAGAGGTGGTCTTATAATACTGAAATGTAGGGATCCTCTACCTGCTGAGAACCTCAAAGGTCCATGCTGAAAGTATCCCTGGAGAATATGTAGGCAGCTATGAAGGACCTGAGAGACCACAAGTAATCTTCAATGGCAAACAACCTGGTCAGGATGTAGGGTTGTGTCTTAATCAGCTTCTCTCTTCTTAATGTAGAGAAGATGGACCAAATCAGGCCTGTATGGAGAGCTGTTCCCGGGTGCCAATGGTTGATATACCATTTTAACTTGTGAAATTGTCACATTAAGTAGGGGAAGCCTCCATCTCATGGGACCCTTGGAAGCAACTGTTACGACAAAGTGGTTGCCAAGGCAGTGACCTCATTCAGATCCTGAAGGAAGTGACCTCACCTCACTTCCTCGGTGATGGAAATTGGCATCCAGGAAGCCAGGCACACAGAGCCAGTCCCAGTCCCACTCCCAGTGGTGTCACTAGTTTTGAATTACCAAGGACAGAGTCAGCCTATCTTGGTACCTACAGATGTGAGAATGGCCATATGCCAGGAAAGCTCTGAAGAGGGGGCTTGTATGAGAAAACAGATAGTGGCTCACCACTGGCTTCTGACAAGTCTCAGTGAAGAAAACCTGCTTTGGTACTTTTAATTACCTATTGTTCTGTTGCTCTGAATGTCAGGAAGTTTTTTGCCTCAGGCCACCCCTTTGGGAAGCCTGAAGAAAAGAGTTTTCAAATGGAAATGAATGGGCATCATCTGTGGCTCCTTGCTTAATTGCTTTGGAAAGGGATGTGTCTGAATCAGCCTCTTGGCCCTGTGTGAGGCTATGGCTTAGATTCTTAGCACCTGATGGATCTAAAGAAGCATCCCACGTTTGCATCCAAACCCAAAAGAGCCAAAAGAGCAGTCATTGTGGATGAAGTCTCTCACCTTCCTCTGTAAGGTTCCTGACGTCCATCTATGAGAATAGGGATCCTTTGGGTCAAATGAGTTCTTCAAAGCCCTCCAGAGACTAGATCATACGTTCATAGGTTTCTCATGACTCCAATTAACATAAAGAATCTAAACCCCACATTCATTAGGCCTCAAAATGGAGAATCAGAGCAGTATTAAGGGCAGGCCTCTTTGATCACTCCTGGTTCACTAGAAGGGTTTCCCAGCCACATTGACTTTAGGCAAATGTGGGCAAGGGACCTTATTTTGGATACTGTCCTTGGCTGTGCCCCTCATGAAAAACTACAGCCTGAGGTTATGATGAGTGTCGATATGAAAGAAGATGAGGGCCATGTGGAAGTGTTTTGGTTTTAATTGTGGTCATTTTTGTGGCTGTTGGAAAAGATGATGGGTCCACCTGGTCTTGAACACTGGTGTGATTCCCCTTAGAGACTGAGTTTTGGAATGGACCTCAAAGAAGTATTGCCATGTATTGTGTTGGGATTTTAGGATGCCACACATGAGAGTTGCCCTTGGAAACTGAGATCTAGGCCCAGGGTGGCTTTCCACAGAGCACTGGGAATCTCAGGAAGAATATCACATAATTTTATTCTTAAAGAATTGGCAGCCATAGTTGCAAGTCAAAAAACACATGGACCACACATTGTAGACCTCAAACGCCTGGCTTTATGTGACCTTTTTGCCTGTCTTTGGGAAGCCTTGCCTGTTAGAATTCTCCAGAATTTTCAATGAAATGAGCTTCCTCTCCATTTAATGGTTCCTGAATGAATTGAAACCCACAGTGCCTCCAACTTTATCCTTGAAAAATGTCTGATAATTACCATGAAATTTTTGAAATTCCCATGACCACTTCGCACTGTAGAATCTTTGGATGTTCTATTGATGATCACGAGTATACCAGACAGTGCCTGTTTGATTGGGTTTCATGAAAATGGTGTAGAACAGAGATGGCAGTAATTTGGACCCTGCTGAGTAGTCGGCCTAGAGAAGTGGTGTGAAGGTGTGTGTTAAAACATTTGTGGTTGGGTGATGTGGATCTGCCATTGGCTTTCAAATGGTTTGTGACTGACATGGTGCAGCCCCCAGACCCTTGTATGTAAAGGTATGTTGTTATATGGAGAGGTTTCAGTGCAATGTTTAGAATCAGATTGCTATGGTGAAGGGGGCAAGCTATGTGGGATAGAAGCCTGGTTGGTGCATTCTCCCGCAGACCCTTACCCATCACATGTGACAGAACTCCCTCCAGTACTGTGTCCCAGTTGAACTCTTCGTATTTCATGAAGCAAATACCAAACTCCCAGTGCAGCTGCAAGAAACACAACAAAAAGTGGAGGATGAGCAAATGGCTTCCAAACTGGAAGACACTTAGCACTCAGTGACAACAGTTTACCTACAAAGAGAGAATTCAGCACTGCTGCCTCATGTCCTTTGGAAAATAAGAAACCATGTCCTCCAGGTCACATACATGCAGACCCAGCTTGATGGTCTCACTACAAAGGGAGCTAAAGCTCCTGACAACAACATATATTTCAAGTGCCCAACCTCAGAGGCAGTTTCTCAAAAAGTCTTTAGTCTAGCAGAGCTCCATGTTTGTGGAGTTTTACTCTCTCCATTACATTTGGAAACTCCTCTACCACCTCCAAGGTTGTGAACTCCTGAGCATTTTCCATTCTTGATGTGTATTCACAGATTTTCTAACTCTTCTCCTCTAATTGTGTCTTACTTGGGGTGAAGGTAATGTCAAGGCATTGTTCTGGATGAGAGTGGGAAGATTTTTGGGTAGCACATATTTGCATACACATTGGATTCTTTCTCCAATTTTCCATTTGAAATACTGAATCCCTGACTGTAAGGGGTAGAAGGAATTCTCCTTCAAAGAATAGCCTGACACTTACAAGAAACAGCCCCCAGGGAGACATCCTGTCTGGGAGACATCCTGTAGTCATCTGTGTTCCTGAGACATCCTGTGGCCATCTGTCTTCCTGAAATATGCTGAGGTTATCTCACCTTGTGGAGACATCCAGGAACTGCTGATAAGAGAGCTTTCAAATCTCCAGCATATAAATTCCTCTGTGTGAACAATAAAAGTTTGCAGCTTGATCAGAACTTTTGTCTTGCTGTCATCTCTCGTGTCTCTTGTCCCTTCATTCCTCCCCATCTAGGTTTGCTACCCACGTTGATGTGTCCTGCAGGCCAGGACAACTGGCGCCCAACGACTGGGGCTCGAGCCTTTGACTGAGGGGGAACCCTGTCCTCCTGGAAGATTTGGACAAGTGGAGCTCGCGATTGCCTCAGCAGACACCACTGAGAGACAGATCCAGGAGGAGAGTGGGGATGACGCACAGTGAGTGACCCACCATGGGACAAGCAGTTTCGTCACATGATTTGTTTTTGTCAGGCCACAAGGAATCCTTAAATACATGGGGGGCTCATGTTAAGAAAAATGACTTAATATTTTTCTTTTCATACATCGAAGAATTTTTTCCATGGTTTCCCCTTGAAGGTACCATTGATGGTAAAAGATGGCTTAGAGTAGGAGACATTTTAAAAGATTATTATGAATCCTTTGGCCCAGAAAATGTGCCTGTTCCTACCTTTTCTTTCTGGAAATAAATTAGTGAAATTCTTAAAAGTTCACCCTTTGACAATGGTACCTTAATACTTGTCAGGATTGGGGAAGAGACTATGCAAAAGACCTCTCGTCCCTTCTCGGCATGACCATCAGTTAGTATAGACATAGACCCTTCTTAGTCTCCCCAGGACCCTGGGACCTTCCTGATCTTCCTCAAAATCCCACCCTGATGAATAAGGCTCCAATGGTTTCCAACCGCCTTTATGCAGTTTTAAATCCCAGAGAAACATTGACCCCTGGGGAGGAGGCTACCTTGGAGAAGGAAGCAGCTAGCTACCATTCAGAAGACTCTCCACCTCTCAGGACCCTGCCACAGACTATAGGACTTACACATTCCCCTCCCTCCTATATCCCTCCTGCCTTTTGTGCTCTGGCCCTTCAGGGGCCAAATGTCCCCCCAGATATTTTTTCCCCACTTCCCTTGCCTAACCTGGCTCCCTTGAGAGAGTCTCTCCAACATGGACGGGAACAGATCCAATTTTTAAAAGAATAAAGATCCCTTGACTCTGAGCTCTCTTCATTAGCCTTAGGAATGGAGTCAACACAAGCTGGCCCACAGTGGTCTAATACAAAGGCGAAGCCGCTCCATCGGCCTGTGCTCGCCTTCCAGTCACCACCAGTCAGATAGATAAGCCTGCCCAGGCTGAGGTCAAAGACTTAGAAGAGGAAAAAGAGGAGGAAGCGGGGGAAATGGATCAAGGAGATCAGGACTTAGAGGATGAGGAGTTCACCCCTAGGCAGGAAGGAACCCAGAGTGTCTACAAAAAATTTAGCCTCCATTTTCTTGAAAAACTTAAAAAGGCTTGTGCTCACTATGGCCCCACTGTGCCCTATACTTTGGCTTTATTAGAAAGCTGCAGCACACAATTTCTTACTCCCAATGATTGGAAATTTTTAGACCTAGCTGCCCTCAGTGCCGGAGACTTCCTGCTATGGAATGCAGATTTCAAAGAGCCCTGTCAGAAAATACTCAAAAAAAATTAACAAAGGCCTCCTCTAAATCCTGGACTTATGTTAAGCTAGTGGGCAATGCAACTTTTGACACTAAAACTAAACGGGCACGTTTCCCTGCTGGACTTTTTGCGCAGATTTAGATGGCTGGCTTAGTTGCTTGGAGACGCCTCCCTGAAAGGGCCTCGGCTATCACTTCCCTGGCAAGAACTCGACAAGGGCCCGACAAGCCTTATAGCGACTTTGTTCCCCGGCTTTACCTAGCTGTGGAATGCTTGCTTGGACCAAGCGAAAGCGAAAGCACCTTTGTAAAACATCTTGCCTTTGAAAATGTCAACCCGGCATATCAGGATGTTCTTCGACATCATAAGGATAAAGGGAAACTTTCTGACTTTCTTAGAATCTGTGCAGGCGTGGGTGCAGCCCATGCCATGGGTCTCAAATTAGTGCCGCATTTACCAAGGCCTTTTACAATACTGGCTCAAGTACTTGCTTTACTTGTAAACAACCAGGCCATTTTGCACGCAGGTGTCCGACAGGCAAACAAAGAGTAAGAATAGTGTCTCCTCAAACTGGAGCTAAACCGACCCCAGCTACACTTTGTCCTTGATATGGTAAAGGTCATCACTGGGCCAGTGTGTGTAGATCAATGACAAATGCCCTCAGACAGCCTATTTCTTCCTACTTCTCAGGAAACTCCCTGGGGCAATGAGGTTTGTTCCCTCCCAAACTCCCAACCTACCTCAAAATCCTTCTCCACAATTGGCTCCCTCCAACTACCCACTCCAGGCAGTGCAGGATTGGACCTCTGTGCCACCACTGATACAATATTAGACTCAATGCAAGGGCCCCAGATAATACCAACTGGAATTATGGGTGCCCCTCCATCTCATACGTGTGCCCTTATTCTTGGAAGAGCCTCTACTACCTTACAAGGTGTTCAGGTCTTCCCTGGCATTAATGATAATGATTTCACTGGAGAAATAAAAATACTGGCCACAGTTATTAATAGAGTTGCGGCCATCCCAGGAGGAAAAAGTTTTGCACAATTAATACTTCTTCCCTTAGATTAAGGGGCATTTCCACCTCCCAAACCTACTGTGGGGGACTGCCTCCTTGGGCTCCTCTGAGGTATATTGGGTTCATCCCATTTCTCATATTAGACGCACCCTTACCTTACTTATTGAAGGAAAGGAATACCAAGCAATTGTAGTTACTGGAGCTGATGCAACAATTATTTCTCAAAAATATTGGCGATCAGGTTGGCCCCTCACCCCATCCTTGACTGACCTTAAAGGGATAGGAAAGTCAAAAAATCCTCTGGTCAGCTCTACTGCTCTTAGCTGGACTGATAAAGAGGGTAATAAGGGAACTGTCACTTCTTTCGTTGTTCCTGACCTCCCTGTTTACCTATGGGCTGGAGATATTTTGAGTCAAATAGAAGTTATTCTTGCCAGTCCCAATTCCATGGTGACTCATCAAATGCTCCGTATGAATTTTGTCCCTGGTACAGGCCTTGGGAGGCTGAGACAAGGACTGGTGGAGCCTATACAACCCATAAAAAAAAATACATATGGACTTGGATATTTGGATTTTTAGTGTCGGTTCCTGACCCTCCTGTTCCCATGGAGATAAAATTATTTGGGAGACTCAGACTCTTGTGTGGGTGGATCAGTGGCCCCTTACCAAAGAAAATTTGGAGGCTGCCTCCATGTTAGTGAAGGAACAGCTGGCAGCCCGCCATGTAGAGCCCTCAACCTCACCATCGTACACTCCTATTTTTGTTATCAAGAAAAAATCAGGCAAGTGGCGCCTTTTACAAGATTTGTGTGCCATTAATAAAGTTATACTCCCAATGGGAGCACTACAGCCAGACATTCCCACACCAGTGGCTATTTCCAAAAACTATTGTAAAATGGTTATGGACTTAAAAGATTGCTTTTTTACCATTCCTTTGCATCCTGTGGATAGACCCTATTTTGCCTTTAGTCTTTCTTGCATTAATATTCAGGGCCCTATGCAGAGACTTCAATGGAAGGTTCTTCCCCAAGGTATGGCCAACATCCCTAATCTTTGCCAAAAATACGTTGCTCAAGAAGTAGACCCTGTGAGAGAGCGAGGGCCACAAATTTATATTTTACATTATATGGATGATTTGTTAATTGTTGCACCTAATACCCATGATCTTAATAATTGTTACTTGGACTTTTACAAAATCCTCACTACCTTGGGACTACAGATAGCTCCTAATAAGGTTCAAACACAGGACTCTTATAAAAGTTTGGGCCTTAAAATTCTACAGAAATCAGATCCAAATTTCTAAAATACAACTACGTGTGGACCATCTTCACACCCTTAAAGATTTTCAGAAATTACTGAGGCATATTCAATGGCTAATAACATATTTAAAATTATGCACTTGTGTACTTTTGACCCTTAATGATATTTTGAGAGGTAATTCCCACCCCTCCTCCCCTCAAAATCTTACTCCCAAGGCATGACAGGCATTAAGCCAAGTCACAGAAGCCATTGCCCAACAATTTGTTATGCAAATTTCTTATAACCTTCCTCTGGTTCTGGTTATTTTACACACTCCTCATACACCCACAGAAATATTTTGGCAGCGAGATCCACATTTTAAAAATAAAGACTCCCCCTTGTTTTGGGTCCATTTACCCACCACATCCTCGAAGGTTATTACTGTTTATCTTGCTCAGGTAGCTTCTATTATTTTTAAAGGTCATTTGATTTCTCTACAACATTTTGGCAAAGACCCTGATAATATTTTTATTCCATATACTAAGGACCAAACCCAATTTTTACTAGAGACAAGGGATGAATGAGGTATTTCCCTATCAGGCTTTTGGAAACAATTGATCACCACCTCCCCAATGACCCCCCTTTACATTTTGTCCAGTTACATCCATTTACTTTTCCTGAAATTACTCATAATGCTCCCATTCCTCAAGCCCTTACTGTCTTTACAGACGGTTCCTGTAATGGCCGAGCAGTCTTTGTTGTCAATAACCAGCCTACCACCTTTGATACTGTCTATCAGTCACCACAGTTTGTGGAATTGTTTGACATAACACAAGTTTTTATAACATTTTTTATAATCCTGTTAATATTTATAAAGACAGTGCCTACATTGCTCATTCTGTGCACCTGCTGGTGATTTCACCCCCCATTAAGGCTTCTAACAATGCGGCCTTTCTGTTTCACCAGCTTCAGCAGCTAATTCAGGTCAGACAACACCCATTTTTCTTAGGACACATAAGGGCACACTCTGATCTTTCCAGCCCTCTAATTCAAGGTAATGCCCAAGCTGATGCAGCAACTCGTTCCATCTTTCCAATTTTTGTTGGCTCCATTCAAAAGGCCACGGAGTTACACAATCTACACCATTTAAATTTCCAGAGCCTTTGATTACTTTGTAAAATTACCAGGCAACAGGCACGAGAAATAGTAAAAGCATGCCCTAGTTGTGCTGTCTCCCTCCCCATTCAACACTTGGGAGTTAACCCCCGAGGATTACTGCCCGATCAGTTTTGGCAAATGGATGTTACTCATTTTCTTGAATTTGTAATAGCCAAATATATATACACATTTCTGTAGATACCTTCAGTGGCTTTATTTTTGCATCACCACATTCTGGATTGGCTACCAAAGATGTCCTTTCTCATCTTGTTTCAGCCTTTTCTGTTATGGGTAAACCAATACATATTAAAACAGATATTTATCCTACATATACCATTGCCAAGTTTAAACAGTTTTGTGCTACCTTGCAAATTTGTCATACTCCTGGAATTCCATACAACCCTCAGGGCCAAGGCATTGTGGAACTTGCCCACCTTACCTTAAAATCTTGGCTAACCCTCCTTAAGGCTTCCTCCCTTGTATTTACCACACCCAGGCATCACCTTAACAATGCATTATTTGCCCTTATTTTTCTTACCCTAGACAATGAAGGCCATTCGGCAGCAGACAGACACTGCCATCCCTCGTCCAATTCTGTTCGCCCACCTGTTATGTGACACAATCCCCTTACAAATAAATAAAAAGGCCCAGATTCTGTCCTCATCTGGGGAGGAGGCTCAGCTTATGTTTTGGACCAAGATCAAACAGCCCCAAGATGGTTACCAGAACTCCTGGTTAAACAGGTTAATGACTTACCTCAAAACAGGGACAGAGGGACTCCTCATGAGGACAAAATTTATTCTTTTTCAGATGCAGCCAACAATCTGCCAGCCTTGGAATAACAGTTCCTGTGGGCACAGGTACACTGGCTTAGGCACGTCTATTCACTCTTACCATCGCCTGTCTCAACAAATTATAAACTCTATCAGTAACAACTGATAAAAACTCTATCATGAACCATTAAAGATTTGCAGGACCAAATAGACTCCCTGGCAGAAGTGTTCCTTCAAAAAAGACGAGGCTTAAATTTGCTGACAGCTAACCAGGGAGGTATTTGCTTGGCCTTAGGGGAACGATGCTGCATTTATGCCAATAATTCTGGCATAGTATGCACTAAAATTAAGCAGCTTCAAGAAGATCTAGAAAAGAGACGAAGGGAAATATTTGAAAATCCCCTCTGGACTGGGCTTAATGGATTTCTGCCCTATCTTCTTCCCCTATTAGGCCCTTTGTTGGGTTTACTTTTAATGGTGTCCCTAGGACCCTGCATTATAAACAGGCTGTTACAATTTATTAAAGAACAGATTAATATTTTGGCCTCTAAGCCCCTACAGGTCCACTATCATCGCCTGGATATGGAAGACCGTGCTGCCAACATTTAAAAGGATGTTCTACCCTCCTCACAAGCTTATTTCTTAAGGTTACATGCCCACAGATCTCGCTTTCTTATATAAAACTCTAAGTAACAGCTCTGACCAACCATCTTCTGCCCTTGCCATAAGGGTTCGTCCTCCATGGGCCCCTCTGTTTGGGGGAGGACGCACCCATGGAGTGAGGACGTTAGGCCATAATAACAGAGGGTGCAGGAAGGACTGCAGGAGGATGGATCCATGTTTCCCAAAACCCAAGTCTTCTGAGTGACATGCTCTGGTGCATGGCAGTTGGCATGCTTCCCCCTCAAAGCCGTCTCCTTAAAAAACATGCCTAGGCCACCACGAAATCTCCTAGTAAACATGCTCGATCAGATCAGGAGATATTCTAAGGCCTGTTAGAGAAACAGAGCCTCTATAACCCCCTAAAACATTGGCCTGTAAGGTATGGTCAAATATTTTATATAAGAAAGGGGGAAGATGTCAGGGGCTAGAAGGAAGTTCTCCTTCAAAGAATAGCCTGACACTTACAAGAAATAGACCCCTGTGAGATTTCCTGCCTGGGAGACATCCCGCAGCCATCTATCACCCTGAGACATCCTGCGGCTATCCGTCTTCCTAAAATATCCTGAGGTTATCTCACCCTGTGAAGACATCCAGCAACTGCCGATAAGAGAGCTTTCTCATCCGCAGCATATAAATACACTCTGAGAACTATAAAAGTTTTCAGCATGATCAGAACTGTTGTCTTGCTGTCTTCTCTCATCACTCTTGTCCCTTCATTCCTCCCCAACAAGGTTCAACGCCCACGTTGAAGTGTCCAGCCGGCCCGGACACCTGACACTAAACCATAACCTACTAGACTCTGACTACTAATCCTAATATGATGGAGAAAAATAATCCAAACAGAATGAAAATACAAGCAGTACAGAGGAGGCATGGTGTATAGTTGGACTTGCCTTTTGAATAATATAGGGTAGGTGTTATAAATCTAGCTAATTTTTAACTGAAATAGTTCTCCACATGTTTTTAAAGTTAACAAATATGTGAATACCTGTCTCCCTTTCTCTGTAGCCAATTAAGCACATGCATTTTTATATGCACATATAGAATCTTACCTGGTATCACACGTATATTCTTCTGAGGTGTCTGACTTGGCAAATACAAATTGTGAGAAGAGATCACTCCTCCTAAACTCTGTTGGAACTGAAAATTCAACCTATGGGTGAGCCTCCTAGTAGAACAACATTATACATAAATCGATGTTCGGTAAAATAAATATTTTTGCATCTGTGGCTGATGTACATTTCATGAAGAATTTCGATTAGCATATATATTGCTACATTTTATTGTCTGTGTGTGTTTATTAATATATATATATATATATATATATATATATATATATATATACTCTCCAAATTTTTCCAAATATAAAATATATGTGTCTTATATACACTACCTAAATTCATTCATGTTCATAAATATATGTGTCTTACATACACTACCTAAATTCATTCATGTTCATGTATGTGGATTTATAATCAACATTTCACAAGATTATTCTCAGAAATATTCATCCACCTGAAATACATATTTGTTTCCTATTACTGAAAACTAACTTCAGTGAATGGTGCATACAATCCTAATATTTCTACATTAACTGACCCTGTTTAACATCAATGCAAGTAGATTCCTATGAAACATGATGTGTATTTTGAAGTTCATTTTATTCAACACTGGTACAATAGAATTTCTACAGTTTACGAACATCATAGGACATATATTTCATCCATAAGTTCACAAATTTATAGGCATTTGATTCACTTTCAATCATTTACTGATTCAGAACACATGTATTCCTCCAGGTTTCTTGACTGGTCTTTTCATGAGACTTCATTTCAAACACATTATTTTTGATTTCCATAATCATTTTGAAGCAAAACTCACACACTCTTCATGATAAAACATAACCCTAATATTACCATTAGATGTATTACTGGTTGGAATGAATAATTGTATATCAATATAAGATTTTCTGTATATATTCAGATATCAATTCAATCCTTTATTTAAAGTTGGAAACAATTATATTATTTATTCACAGTATGGTCTATTCATGCATTAGCTCTACATTCATAGACACAGGGTACATCTATTTGTAACCCCAATACTAATTTATTCGTCTTCAAAATGTTGCTCCCAGAAATGGTGGAAGAAATACTCATGTCACCTGATCTACGTATGCATTTATCACAGTAATATTCTGGACACAAAAAGCAGAGGTCACACTTATGATTGTACCAAAGCCTAAATGGAAAGTGAGCATGGATTACTAAAAACATTCATGTCCAGGTTGCCTAATGCTCTCAAATGTCAATCCTATTTATGACAACATATTTGTTTCTTCCTAAGACTATATATTCAACCTCAGCCCTTTTGCAAATGTCTAATCCTATCACTCACTTTATACTTTCCCTGATTTCCTAATGTCTCTATTGATGTCTGCTTTCCTAAATATTTTCACCAGTTCACAATTTTGACTAACACTTCACATGTGCTGACATTTACATTCACTGTCTATGTGATACCCTATTGCTAAAGAACTTTTGTTACAATTCCTGTACTCACTCTTCTTCTGAAACCTACAGAATATCTTCCTAATCCTACCGACTATCCCAGTTTGAGTGGATACTCACTTCTACATTCAATCATCCAAGGTACAAGGTCCTATGCCATTGATTATTGATTTATCTGAAACATCTATGCAGAACATGTATCAAAGCTAAGTATCCCAATCAAGAGCGCAATGCCCTTGTGGGATTCCAATCTTACCTAGATTTCTGTTTTCATACTTATATTTCACCTATATATTCTTATAAATATCACAGGTTTCCAATACCATTATTCATCAAGCAGAATGATTCCTAACCCAAATCAAACCTGTTATTAAGCGAAACGATACACTGTTCCCTCAATCTAACTTTACAGAAGAGCAGGGACAGTGTTGGTCCTAAAATAGAGGAATGTAGGGAATCTTCCACCTGTTGAAAAACTCAAAGTTTCATGCAGAAGTGATCCCTGGAGAAGATATAGGCACCACTGAAGGACCTGAGAGAGCAAAAGTCAACTTCCATGGCAAACAACCTGGTCAGGATGAAAGGTTGTTACTGAATCAGCCTCTCTGTTCTTTTTTTTATTATTGGTTGTTCAAAACCTTACAAATCTTTTGACATAACATATTCATACATTAGCATACATTAGCTTCAAGTGATTTATGAACTCCCATTTTTACCCCAGATACAGATTGAAGAATCACATCGGTTACACATCCACATTTTTACATAATTCCATACTAGTAATTGTTGTATTCTGCTACCGTTCCTATCCTCTACTATCCCCCCTCCCCTCCCCTCCCATCTTCTCTGTCCACCCCATCTACTGTAATTTATTTCTCACCTTGTTTATTTTCCCATTCCATTCACAACCTCTAATATGTAATTTAGTATAACAATGAGGGTCTCCCTCCATTTCCATGCAATTCCCCTTTTCTCTCTCTTTCCCTCCCACCTCATGTCTCTGTTTAATGTTAATCTTTTCTTCCTGCTCTTCCTCCCTGCTCTATTCTTAGTTGCTCTCATTATATCAAAGAAGACATTTGGTATTTGTTTTTTAGGGATTGGCTAGATTCACTAAGCATAATCTGCTCTAGTGCCACCCATTAGAATATGGACTCAAACAGTCCTGTTTGGAGAGCTGGTCCCGGGTGCCTATGGTTGATATACATTCTAACTTGTGAAAGTGTCACAGGACGTAGGGGCAGCCTCCATCTCATGGGACCCTTGGAAGCAACTGTTAGGACAAAGTTGTTGCTAAGGCAGTGACCTCATTCAGTTCCTGAAGGAAGTGACCTCACCTCACTCCCTTGGTGATGGAACTCTAAGAACTTGGGATGCAGGAAGACAGGCACCCAGAGCCTGTCCCAGTCCCAGTCCCAGTGGTCTCACTTGTTTGGATATACCAAGGACAGAGTCAGTCTTTCTTGGTACCTACTGATATGAGAATGGCCAAAAGCCAGAAAAGCTCTAAAGAGGGGCCTTTCCTGAGAAAGCAGATACTGGTTCACCAGTGGCTCCTGACATCTTCACAGAGTTGGTTAAAGAGACCAGATCTGAGACAGGACAGGCCATTTCGGGGGAACATACTATGGCCCACCAGTCAGAGGACACTCTGGATAGTCACAGACCTACTTTGGGGAAAGAGGTGCCTCTGTGGGTGTCGCTGTGTGTTTGTGGATTTGCCTCATGTTCTGAGAATAGATAGAAAAGGCGGTTTGTTTGGTTTTGAGTGAACTGTTTCTAGTAAGTCATTTGATAAGGCGAGTGTTTCTATGTCTGTGTATCCCACTGTGTCCATGGTTATAGACATTAGAAAAGATAATGCATCAATTGATGTGTCCTGTCTAGTAGAAAGCTTCCCATCATTTATTCTGCCAAATTGATGAATGGATTTTGACTTGCCTTATCGATAGGCAACACGCGCTATCTTCCAAAGTTCGTGCGTTCTTCCTGAATTCTGGCCACTCTACAGAATAGGCTCATGGTTTTGTGTCCAATATATGTACCACTTCCAAACCCTGTTACATGGCCATGTACTGGATAGCTGAAGGGAATGGCGAGCATCTCAGAAAACTCAGATATCAGTGTGACCAATAAAGTCTCAGTGGAGAAACCCTGCTTTGCTTACCTATTGTTCTGTTGCCCTGAATGTCAGGAAGGTCTTTGTTTCAGGCCACCGCTTTGTGAAGCCTGAAGAAAACAGGTTTCAAATGGAAATGAATGGGCATCACCTGTGGCTCTTTAGTTAATTGCTTTGAAAAGGGATGTGTCTGAATCAGCCTCTTGGCCCTGTTTGAGGCAATGGCTTAGATTCTCACCACCTGATGTATCTTAAGAATGATCCCATGTGTGCATTCAAAACCAAAATGGCCAAAAGAGCAGTCATTGTGGATGAAGTCTCTCCCCTTCCTCTTTTAGGTTCCTGACCTCCATCAAGTGAGAATAGGGATAATTTGGGTCAAATGATTTCTTCAAAGCCCTGCAGAAGCTAGCCGATATTTGCTTGGGTTTTATAATGACTCCAATTCACATAAAAAAATAAACCCCACAGTCAGTAGGCCTCAAATTGGAGAAGCAGAGAAGTATTAACAGCAGGCCTATTTGATCACTCCTAGTTCACAGGAAGTGTGTCCAGGCAACCCTGATTTTAGGCGATTAAGGGGCAAGGGAGATTATTTTGGAGACTGTCTTGGGTTTCGCCCCTCATGGAAACATCCAGCCAGAGGTTATGATGAGTGTCTATATGAAAGATCATGAGGGCCATGTGGGAGTGTTTTGGTTTTAATTGTGGCCATTTGTTTGGTGTTTGGAAGAGATGACTGGGTCCACCTTTACATGAAGTCTGGTGTGATCCCCCTTAGAGACTGAGTTCTGGAACTGAACTCAGAGAATTATTGCCATGAATTGTGTTGGGATTTTCAGAGGCCATGCATGAGAGTCCCCCTTGAAAACTGAGATCTATGTGCAGGGTGGCTTTCAACAGAGCACTGGGAATCACAGCCAAGATATCACGTGATTTTATTCTGAAAGACTTGTCAGACATATTTGAGAGTCGAAACACACATGGACCTCATTGTAGACCTCAATGGGACTGGCTTCATGTGACCATTTGGCCACTTTTTGAGAAGCCTTGCCTGTGAGAATTCTCCAAAGCTTTCATTGAAATGTGCTTCCTCTACATTTAATGGTTCTGGAGTGAATTTTAACCCACAGTGCCTCCAACATCATCATTGAAAAATGGCTACAAAAATACCATAAAATTTTTGAAATTCCCATGACCAGGTGGCAATGGAGGACCTTTGGATGTCCTGTTGCTGATCATGAGTATACCAGACAGTGCTTTGATTGACTCGGTTTCATGAAAATCGTGTAGAACAGAGATGCCAATAAGTTGGAGCCTACTGAGTAGTGGGCCTAGAGCCGTGGTGGTCAGGTGTGTGATAAAACATCTGTGGTGGGGCCTGTGGATCTTCCATTGGCTTCCAAATGGCTTGTGACTGACATGGTGCAGCAAGCAGTCCCTTCTATATAAAGGCATCTTGTAATACTGAGAGATTTCAGGGCAATGTTCAGAATCAAGTTGCTATGGTCAATGGGGCAATATATGTGGGCTAGAAGTATGTTTGGTGCATTCTCCTGCAGAAACTGACCCACCACATGTGACAGAACTCCCTCCAGCACTGTGACCCACTAGAACTCCTTGTATTTTTGAATCAAATAGCAAACTCCCAGTGCAGCAGCAAGAAACACCACCAAAAGTGGAGGATGACCAAATGGCTTCACAGTCCACATGGGGAGACACTTAGTCCCCAGTGGTCACAGTTTACCTACAAAGAGCAAATTCAGCACTGCTGCCTCATCTTCACTGGAAAATAAGAAACCATGTCCTCCAGGTCACATAGATGTAGACCCAGCTTTGATGGTCTCACTACAAATGAAGCTAAAGCTCCAGAAAACAACATATTTTTCAGGTGCCCAACCTCAGAGGCAGTTCTTCAAGAAGTCTTTAGGCCTGCAGAGCTCCATGTTTGTGGAGTGTTTACCCTATCCCTTACTTTTGGGAACTCCTCTACCACCTCCAGTGTTGTGAACTACTGAGCATATTCCATTCCAGATATGTATTTACAGATTTTCTAACACTTCTCCTCTAATTGTGTCTTACTTGGGGCAAAAGTAATGTCAAGCCATAGTTCTTGATGAGAGTGGGAACATTTTTGTGTAGCACATATTTGCATACACATTGGATTCATTTTCCAATTTTCCATTTGAAATACTGAATCCCTGACACTAACCCCTACCCTACTAGACTCTGACTACTAATCGTAATATCATGGAAAATAATAACCCAATCAGAATAGAAATACAAGCAGTTAAGAGGAGGCATGTTTGTATTCTTGGACTTGCCTTTTGCATTATATAGGGTAGGAGTTATAAATCTTGTCAATTTTTTTGTTGAAATAGTTCTCCATGTGTTTTTAAAGTTAACAAACATGTGAATTTATGTCTCCCTTTCTCTGTAGCCTAGTCAGCAAATGTATTTTTATATGCATATAATGAATCCTACCTAGTATCACAAGTACATTTTTGTGAGGTGGCTGACTTGGCAGATACAAATTGTGAGAAGATATCACTCCTCCTAAACGCTGTTGAAACTGAAAATTCAACCTATGGCTGAGCCTCCTATTTGAACAACATTATACATAAATCCATGTTCAGTAAGATTAATATTTTTGGATCTCTGGATGATATGTATTTCACGATAAATTTCGGTTGGCATACATAATGCTACATTGTAATGTCTCTCTGTATATATATATATATATATATATATATATATATATATATATATATACTCTCAAGATTTTTCAAAATATGAAATATATGTGCCTTATTGTGCACTCCCCAAATTCATTCATATCATGAATGTGGATTTATAATCAACTTTTCAAAAGATAATTCTCAGAAATATTCATCAACCTGAAATACATATTGGTTGCCTAGTACTGAAAACTATCTTCAGTAAATGGTGCATACAAAACCTAATATTTCGACATTGCAAGTTGGCCGCGAATAGAGTGCATCACACCCAGTGAACCACGCCACATTGCAGGTGAATAACGAGTTAGAATGACAAAAGACTATCTTGTTAGGATCTTACAGAAAAATGGGTGTGCACCGAAACCTAAAAGAATGATTTCCACCAACGAGGTCCGGTAATTGAGTCTCAAACGCGAGCCAAATATGCAACCGGAGATCTGGGCTTACTGATCCGTGCGGCCCGCCCCGTGGCTACCTACGTCGGGGCACCACCGAGAAGCGACTAGCATCCAGGGAGAAACGTTGCTGCTGATTCTGTGGAATCCTGCCGGCTGACCCCCCACTGAGCCCCAGGCGGAGTTCGGGATCTCAGTCAGGGAAGGAAGCGCTACAGTTCTATCCCCCACAACGGAAACTCCATCAAGGAAACCAACGGCAACCATCTTGGAGAGCTGAAGTAACCACCGCCACTCTCCGACAGATTGCAACAATAAAACAGTTGTGTGTTTTCCGCTCATCTCCCATACAGTAGGATATTTGCATAAAATCTTTCCTAAGCTTTCCAGGGGAGGGATTATCAGAGAGAGCCTGAATAAAGATGGGGGGGGGGAAACTAGAGGCACCTGACCTTCAACTCCCCCTCCCATCAGTGGTGAAAACAAAATCTGTCTAGCCAGCGATGGGGAAGGGGCAAACGGAAAAAAAAAAACAATAGAGTGCTGGGGTTCCCAATAGACACAATCCACACCCAATAAACGGCAGGCCAGAGTACAGTTTGAGCTGCCGAGGGCATTACTCATGGGAAAACTGGTGTAGCAGGAGAAACCAGGACTAGCAGGAGAAACCAGGGGACTAGAGGGCAGGCCCGCGTGACTGGGCGCCTGGAGAACGCTCGCCCGCCGGCAACAGCCGGCCCGCTGCAGGTGCGACTGGACCGCTGGAGACCGCCTGCCCACCAGCGACCAATCACCTGCCATATGCCCGCCCTAATGGGTGGCTAGAGATCGCACAACCGCCGGTGACAGCCCACCCGCTGACTGCGTGACTGGACAGCTTGTGACCGCCTGCACACCCGCGACCAGGAGCTGAAACCAACCAGAGACAGTACAGTCCCACACCCCCATGCGAACACCCGGGCAAAGAGCCTGGGGCCCACCATAGCAGAGAGGTGACATCACTGGAGCTCGGCTGTCGGAATTCCTTCCCAGTGGAATCCACTTTAGCATGCACAGTCTACCAACACAAAGGAGCTACAATAGAGATATATAAAACCAAAACAAATATATAGAAGAGAGCAGAAACACAGCAATCAAACGGAGCTGGAAAGTAATGTGAACTTCATGAAAAAACAAGGGAAAAAGGTGTACAAATAATGCCGGACAACTTAATTCTACAGGAGGACCTAGAATCATCAGAAACAGGGATAGGGAAAAAACTCAATGGATCCCTAACTCAGATGGAAAGAAATATTAGAGAAGACATGAGGCAGCAAGTCCAAGCAATAAAAGAATATTTTGAAAATGAATTAAACAAACAAATTCAAATGGCAAAGAACAAGCTTTACCAAAAGACAGAGTTCTTAAAAAAATCAAACAGTAATCCTAGGAATGCAGAAAAATATAAACCACATTAAAAACTCAAACGAGAATATTGTAAATAGACTAGATTAAGTAGAAGTCAGAAGATCAGATAATGAAGACAAAGTTTATCAACTTGAATAGAATATAGTCAACACAGAAAAGATGCTTATATCCCATGAGCAATTTATTTAAGAGATATGGGATGTCATAAAAAAACAAATTTGAGAGTCATCAGGATAGAAGAAGGCATAGAGATTCAAACCAAAGGAATGGACAACATATTAAATGAAATAATTCTAGAAAATTTCCCAGAGATAAAAGATGGAATGGATTGCCAAATCCTTGAAGCCTACATGACCTCAAACATTCAAAACCATAATAGACCAACTCCAAGACATAGAATTATCAAGATAGCTAACATACAGAACAAGGAGAGAATATTAAAAGCTAAAAGAGAAATGAGGCAGATTACATTCTGGGGTAAACCAATTAGGTTAACGACTGATTTTTCATCACAAACTTTGAAAACGAGTAGATCCTGGAACAATGTATTTCAAACGCTGAAAAATAATGGATTCCAACCAAGAGTACTGTATCCATCAAAATTAAGTTTGGGATTTGACAATGAAATTAGTGTCTTTCACGATAAACAAAAGCTAAAAGAATTTGCAGAAAGAACACCAGCACTGCAAAGCATTTGAGCAAAATAATAGAAGAAGAGGAATTGAAAAATAGTGCCCCAAACTAACAGCAGGAGGTATCTCAGTAAAGGGGGAGGAAAATAACCAAAAAGTAAAAACTAGCCAAACTAAAAATAAATAAATAAATAAACATGAATGAAAGTAAAAATCATATTTCAATTGTAACCTTAAATGTTAATGGCATAAACTCACCAATCAAGAGACATAGGTTAGTAACCTGAATCAGAAAAACAAATCCTACAGTCTGCTGCCTTCAGGAGACTCATATGATATGTAAAGACATACACAGGCTGAAAGTAAAAGGTTGGGATAAATCATACCACTCACATGGCCCTCGGAAGCAAGCAGGAGTAGCCATACTCATATCAAATAAAATCAATTACAAACCTACGCTGATAAAAAGGGATAATGAAGGACACTATGTACTGTTAAAAGGAACCATCAACCAACAAGACATAACAATTATCAATTTGTATGCACCAAACAATTGAGCTGCAACGCTCATGAAACAAACTCTCCTCAAGTTCAAGAGTCAAATAGACTACAACACAATAACTACGGGTGACTTCAACACACTGATCTCGCCATTAGAAAGATCCTCTAGACAAAAACTGAATAAAGAAAATATGGAATTCAACAGCACAATAAATAACCTAGGCTTAACCAACATATATAGAATATATCAACCATCCTCAAGTGGATACACGTTCTTCTCAGCAGCACAAGGATCCTACTCAAAGATAGTTCATATATTATGCCATAGGGCAACCCTTAGTAAATATAAAGGCTTGGAGATAATACCATGCACCATATCTGATCATATTGGAATGAAACTGGAAATAAATGATAAAAGAAGGAAGGAAAAATCCTACATCATATGGAAAAATGAACAATATTCTACTGAATGATCAATGGGTTACAGAAGACATAGAGGAGGATATAAAAAATTCTTATAGACAAATGACAATACAGACACAACATACTGGAATCTATGGGACACAATGAAAGCAGTTTTAAGAGGGAAATTCATTTCTTGGAGTTCTTTCCTCAAAAAAATAAAATAAAATAAAATAAATGAACTCACACTACACCTCAAAAACCTAGAAAAAGAAAAGAAAAACAACAGCAAATGTAGTAGAAGACAAGAAATAATTAAAATTAGAGCAGAAATCAACGAAATTGAAACAAAAAAAAACATTGAAAAAATTGATAAAACTAAAAGTTGGTTCTTTGAAAACATAAATAAGATCGACAGGCCCTTAGCCATGCTAACAAAGAGAAGAAGAATGAGAATTCAAATTACTAACATACGGCATGAAAAAGGCATTATCACAACAGACACTACAGAAATACAGAAGATAATTAGAAAGTATTTTGAAACCCTATATTCAAATGAAATAGAAGATAGTGAAGATATCAATAAATTTCTTAAGTCATACGATGTGCCAAGATTGAGTCAGGAAGACACACACAATTTAAACAGACCAATAACAAAGGAAGAAATACAAGAAGCCATCAAAAGACTACGAACCAAAAAAGCCCTGGAGCGGATGGGTATAGAGCGGAGCTCTACAAAACCTTAAAAGAAGAATTAATACCAATACTTTTCAAGCTATTTCAAGAAATAGAAAATGAAGGTGCTCTTTCAAATTCATTCTATGAGGCCAAAATCACCCTGATCCCGAAACCAGACAAAAACACTTCAAAGAAAGAAAACTACAGACCAATATCTCTAATAAACTAGAATGCAAAAATTCTCAATAAAATCCTGGTGAATGTAATACAAAAGCATATCAAAAAATTGTGCACCATGATCAAGTAGGATTCATCCCAGGGATGCAAGGCTAGTTCAATATACGGAAATCCATAAATGCTATTCACCACATCAATAGACTTAAAGACAAGAACCATATGATCATCTTGATAGATGCAGAAAAAACATTCGACAAAGTTCAGCCTCCCTTTATGTTCAAAACACTAGAAAAACTAGGGATAACAGGAACTTACCTCAACATTGTAAAAGCTATATATGCTAAACCTCAGGCTAGCATCATCGTAAATGGAGAAAAACTGAAGGCATTCCCTCTAAAATCTGGAACAAGACAGGGATGCCCTCTATCACCACTTCTATTCGATTTAGTTCTTGAAATACTAGCCAGAGCAATTAGACAGACAAAAGAAATTAAAGACATGAAAATAGGAAAAGAAGAATTAAATTATCGCTATTTGCAGATGACATGATAATATATTTAACAGACTCAAAAGGGTCTACAAACAACTGCTAGAGTTAATAAATGAATTCAGCAAAGTGGCAAGATATAAAGTCAACACGCATTAATCAAAGGCATTCCTGTATATCAGCAGAAAAACTTCTGAAATGGAAATGAGGAAAACCACTCCATTCACTATATCCACAAAGAATATAAGATACTTGAGAATCATCCTAACGAAAGAGGTGAAAGATTTATATAGTGAAAACTACAGAACCCTAAAGAGAGAGATAGCAAAAGATCTTAGAAGATGGAAAAATGTACTTTGTTCATGGATAGGCAGAACTAACATCATCAAAATGTTGATATTACCCAAAGTTCTCTACAGGTTTAAATCGGTGCCAATAAAAATCCCAACGGCATTTATTGTAGAAATGATAAAGCAATCATGAAATTCATATGGAAAAACAAAAGACCCTGAATACCAAAAGCAATTCTAAGCAGGAAGTGTGAATCTGGAGGTATAGCGATACAAGAGTTCAAACTGTACTACAAAGCAATAGTAATAAAAACATCGTGGTACTGGTACCAAAACAGGCAGCTGGACCAATGGTATAGAATAGAGGACACAGAAACCAATCCACAAAATTACAACTTTCTTATATTTGATAAAGGGGCTAAAAACATGCAATGGAGGAAAGATAGCATCTTCAACAAATGGTGGTGGGAAAATTGGAAATCCATATGCAACAAAATGAAACTGAATCCCTTTCTCTCACCATGCACAAAAGTTAACTCAAAATGGATCCAGGAGCTAGATATCAAATCAGAGACACTGCGTCTAATAGAAGAAAAAGTTGGCTACGATCTACATACTGTGGGGTCGGGCTCCACATTCTTTAATAGGATGCCCATAGCCAAAGAGTTAATAACAAGAATAAACAAATGGGACTCACTTAATCTAATTTTTTTTTCTCAGCAAGAGAAACAATAAGAGAGGTAAATAGAGAGCCTACATCCTGGGAACAAATTTTTACCCCTCACACTTCAGATAGAGCCCTAATATCCAGAATATACAAAGAACTCAAAAAAATTAAACAATAAGATAACAAATAACCCAATCAACAAATGGGCCAAGGACCTGAACAGACACTTCACAGAGGAGGACATTCAATCAATGAACAAGTACATGAAAAAATGCTCACTATCTCTAGCAGTCAGAGAAATGCAAATCAAAACCACCCTATGATACCATCTCACTCCAGTAAGATCGGCAGCCATTATGAAGTCAAACAAAATAAGTGTTGGTGAGAATGTGGGGAAAAGGGTACACTTGTACACTGCTGGTGGGACTGCAAATTGGTGAGGCCAATTTGGAAAGTACTATGGTGATACCTGGGAAAGCTGGGAATGGATCCACCATTTGACCCAGCTATCACCCTTCTCGGACTATTTCCTGAGGATCTTAAAAGAGCGTACTGTAGAGATACTGCCACATCAATGATCATAGCTGCACAATTCACAATAGCTAGACTGTGGAACCAACCTAGATGCCCTTCAATAAATGAATGGATAAAAAAATGTGGCTTTTATACAAAATGGAGTATTACTCTTCATTAAAAAATGACAAAATCATAGAATTTGCATGGAAATGGATGTCATTAGAGCAGATTATGCTAGGCGAAGCTAGCCAATCCTTAAAAAAACAAATGCCAAATGTCTTCTTTGATATTAAAAGAGCAACTAAGAACAGAACATCGAGGAAGAGCATGAGGAAAAGTTTATCATTAAACAAAGACGAGTTGGGGGAGAGAAAGGGAGAGAGAAGGGAAAGCATATGGAAATAGTAGGAGACCCTCAATGTTACACAAAATTACATATAAGAGGATTTGAGGGGAAATGGGGGGGAAACAATGGAGAGAATTGAACAACAGCAGATGAGGTAGAGAGGGAAGATGGGAGGGGAGGGGAGGGGGGATAGTGGGGGATAGGAAAGGTCGCAGAATACAACAGTCACTAATATGCTATTATTCAAAAATGTGAATGTGTAACCAATGTGATTCTGAAATTCATATTTGTTGAAAAAATGGGAGTTCATAACCCATTTGAGTCAAATGTATCAAAGATGATATATCATGAGCTTTGTAATGTTTGGAACAACCAATGGAAATAAATAAATAAATAACGGTTTAAAATTGAGTGGGAAGAAATCAGCTAAAAATGGGTTGAGATGCATTCATTTTGCTAAGCAGAAACTTTGTTTCGTTTAGTTGTAACTATCACAAATTTATTTTACCAGGAAATTGGCTTTTGAAAATGCACATAAATTGAGATTAAAGGATAATTCACCTACCTTCATGAAAAATTCATAGCATTTTCTATATTTTTCATATTTCATTTTTTTCGTGAATATTTTGTCATGGACCAGGTCTAGTCTTAGGCTATTCTTCCAGAATACTACCTCATCTGACAAATTCGTACAATGTGTTGGATTGTTGTTTTCACCTTTTATTTAATAGTTTCTAGCTGATAATGTGTATTTTCTTTATCTTTATTTGCACATATATACCCAACAATATCTTTGCATTTTATGTTTTACTGGGGAAGAGACTCATCAAAAGCTCTTTGTTATATGTATCAACAATCAGACATTTAGAGCACACAATTATTCTTAATTTTGCATGAAAATATCTTTGTACTATTTTCTTATACAGATTTAGAATTATTAATAATGTCCCTAATATAATAAGTAATTACTTACAAGAAGAATTAAACAATTGACTTTATATCAATTATGAATATGAAAAGTACTAAAATAAGCATTTGGCAATTAATACACAATTGATAGAAATTGAAATCACAAGAAAGCCTTTAAAATGTCAGTGCATATGGTCCTTAAATAATAGGTTATTCAAAAAACTTTTTCTAATTCATAAGATTTAATATGCCGTATTATAGCTTAATGTGATATAAAACCTTAAATTATCAGTATTGATAAAAAGAATGATACCTGTTTATTTAAATATGTTTATTTGATTTTCACTGTAAGATGTTAATTCTGGAAGGCTTGAGAATTAAGAAAGTTTTGGTCTATATTATTTTTAACAGGCTATTCAAAGTACTTTTAAATGTATATGTATGTATATATATATATACATAATATGTAATGCATATGCATGAATATAGATACATATGTATAAAAATTTATTTTAATATATCTATCAGGTGATTATAATTATTAAATTTTCTCAAGAAAAGAACAATGACTATAAAAAACAGTCTTAAATTTAAATTTCATAGCATACTACTGTTTGTAATGACATGAGAGAAAAACAGATATGAAAGGAAAACGAAAAAGCAAGAGAGAGAAGGGGGAAAATGAGGAAGAAAGTAAGTAAAGATGAGGGAGAGGCATGTTCGATGTAAAGATAAAAGTGGAGGGGCTGGGTTTGTGTTTCAGTGGTAATATGCTTTTCTAGCATGTGTGGGACACTGGGTTCTATTCTAAGCACCACATACAAATAAACAAAATGAAGGTCAATCACAACTGAAAAAATTAAAAATAAAAAAGTAGAAATATTACCAAAACTCCAAGCTTTTATGAATGTTAAATTAAAAAAAATATGTTACATAGCCTTATGTAATTTCTAGACTATCCAAAAGAGTCATTAAATGTTAGATTATTAGTGCGATAACTAAAAATCCATTACTCTTTCCTCAACATTCTGTGGCATGCTAGTGGTAAAATAAATTCTATTATAACACCAAAAAAAATCTAATATTTCTATAGTAACTGACCCAGTTTAATATCAAGGCTAGTAGATTCCTATGGGACATGATGTGTATTTTGACATTCATTTTTATTCAACACTGGAACATTACTATTTCTTCAGTTTATGCACATCATAGGATATATATTTCATCCACAAGTTCGCTAATTTATACGCATTTGTTTCACTTTCAGTCACTTCCTGCTTCAGAACACATGTATTTCTCTATGTTTCTTGACTGCTCTTTTTATGAGACTTCTTTCCAAACTCATTATTTTCGATTTCCATTATCACATTTGAAGCAAAACTCACACACCCGTCATGATAAACCAAACCCTAATATTACCATTAGATGTACAACTAGCTGGAATGAATGATTGTATATCAATATAAGATTTCTTACTTAGTTTCAGATATCAATTAAATCCATTATTTAAAGTGGAACCAGTTATATTATTTATTCACAGTATGGTCTTTTCATGCATTATCTCTATATTCATAGACACAGGATACACCTCTTTGTACCCCCAATACTAATTTATACGTCTTCAAAATATTGCTCCCAGAAATGGTGGAAGAAATGCACATGTCACCTGATTTACATATACATTTTATCACAGTACTATTCTGGACACAAAACGCAAAGGTGACACTTATGATTTTACCAAACCTAAATGGAAAGTGAACATGGATTACTAAAAACTTCCATGTCCAGTTTGCCTAATGCTCTCAAATGTGAATCCTATTCTTGACTACATATTTGTTTCTTCCTAAGATTATATATTCAACCTCAAGCCTGTTGAAAATGTCTAATCTTATCACTCACTTTTTCATTTGCCTGATTTCCTAATGTCTCTATTGATATCTGCTTTCCTACATATTTTCCCCAGATTATCATTGTGACTGACTCTTCACATGTGCTCACATTTACATTCAATCTCTACCAGAAACCCTATTGCAAAAGAACTTTTGGTCCAAATCCTATACTCACTCTTAGTTCTAAACCTACAGACTATCTTTCTAATAATACCGACTATCCCTTTTTGACTAGAAGTTCTCTTTGACATTCCATCATTCAAGGTACAAAGTCCTATGCCATTGAACATCGATTTATCTGAGACATTTCTGCAGAACATAATTCAAAGCTAAGTATCCCAATCAAGGGCCCAATGCCCTTCTGGGCTTCAAATCTTACCTAGATTTCTGTTTTCATTCTTATATTTCACTTTTACATTCTTGTAAATATTATGGGTTCCCAATACCATTATTCATGCCGTAGAATGTTTCTTAACCCAAATTGAACTTTTATTAACCGTAACCATACACTCTTCCCTGAATCAAACTTTACAGAAGAGCAGGGACAGAGTTGCTTTTACAATACAGGAATGTAGGGGTTCTTAAACCTGCTGAGATCCTCAAAGGTCCATGCAGAAATGATCCCTGAAGAAGACGTCGGCAGCTATGAAGGAGTTGAGAGAGCAAAAGTCATCTTGCATGGCAAACCCCCTTGTCAGGATGAAGGGATGTGTCTGAATCAGTCTCTCTATCTAAATGTAGAGAAGATGGACTAAACCAGTCCTGTGTGGGGAGATGTTCCCAGGCGCCTATGTTTGTTATACCATTCTATCTTGTGAAATTGTCACCGAAAGTAGGGGCAGCCTCTATCTCATGGGACCCTTGGAAGCAAATGTTAAAACAAAGTGATTGCCAAGGTAGTGACCTCATACATTTCCTGAAGAAAGTGACCTACCTCACTTCCTTGGTGATGTAACTCTCTGAACTTGGGATCCAAGATGCCAGGCTGCCAGAGCCAGTCCCAGTCCCAATCCCAGTGGGCTCACTTGTTTGGATGTACCAAGGACAGAGTCAGTATTTCTTGGTATCTACTGATGTGAGGATTGCCAAATGCCAGGACAGATCTGAAGAGGGGCCTTTCCTGAGAAAGCAGGTAGTGGCTCACCGCTGGCTCCTGAGAACTTCACAGAGTTTGCAAAGGAGACAGATCTGAGACAGGACAGGACATTTCATTGGAACATAATACGGCCCAACAGACAGAGGACACTCCAGATAGTCAGAGACATACTTGCGGGAAGGAGATGCCTTTGTGAGTGTGATTGTCAGTTTGTGGTTTTGTCTCATGTTCTGAGAATAGGTAGGAAAGACAGTTTGTTTGGTTTGGAATGGACTGTTTCTAGTAAGTCTTTTGACAAGGTGAGTGATTCTATGCCTGTGTATCCCACTGTGTCCGTGGTTGTAGACATTAGAAAAGAGAATGCATCAATGGATATGTCCTGTCTTGTAGAAAGCTTCCCAGCATTCATCCTGCCCAATTTATGAATGAACTGCAGCTTGCCTTATGGAGGGACAACACCTACTATCTTCCTAAGTTCCTGTTTTCTTCCTGAATTCTGGCAACTCTGCAGAATAGGCTCATATTTTTGTGTCCAAGATATGTACCACCTCCAAGCTCTGTTACATGGCCATGTACTGGATAGCGGTAAGGAATGGCGAGCATCTCAGAAAACTCAGATATCAGTGTGACCAGGAAATTCTCAGTGGAGAAACCCTGCTTTGGGCCATTCTCTTACCTATGTTTCTGTTGCCCTGAATGTCAGGAAGGTCTTTGCCTCAGGCCACCCCTTTGTGAAGCCTGAAGAAAACAGTTTTCAAATGAAAATGAATGGTCATCACCTGTGGCTCTTTGCTTAATTTCTTTGGAAATGGATGTGTCTTAATCAGCCTCTTGGACCTGTGTGAGGTTGTGGCTTAGATTCTCAGCACCTGATGGATCTAAAGAAAGATCCCATGTGTGCATCCAAACCAAAATGGCAAAAAGATCAGTTATGGTGGATGAAGTGTCTTGCCTTCCTTTGTTATGTTCCTGACCTACATCAAGTGAGAATAGGGATCATTTGGTTCAAATGAAATCTTCAAAGCCCTAAAGAAGTGCTTGGTTTTCTCATTATTCCAAATCACATAAAGAATCTATACCTGACAGGCAGTAGGCTTCAAAATGGAGAAGCAGAGCAGTATTAACTGCAGTCCTATTTTATCACTCCTGGTTCAAATGCAGGGTGTCCAGGCCCCTATGACTTTAGGCAAATGAGGGGTAAGAGAGCTTATTTTGGACACTAACACATACCCCACTAGACTCTGACTACTAATCCTAACATGATGGAGAATAATAACCAAAACAGAATAGAAATACAAGCAGTTCAGAGGAGTCATGTTGTATAATTGGACTTGCCTTTTGCATTATATAGGGTAGGAATTATAAATCTACTCAATTTTTAATTAAAACAGTTCTCCATGTGTTTTTAAAGTTAACAAATATGTGAATTCCTCTCTCCCTTTCTCTGTGGCCTATTCAGCACATGTGTTTTTATATGCACATATAGAATCCTACTGGTATCACATGTATATACTTGAGAGGTTGCTGACTTGGCAGATGCAAATTGTGAGAAGAGATCACTCCTCTTAATGCTGTTGGAACTGAAAATTCAAACTATTGGTGACCTTTCTAGCTGAACAAAATTATATATAAATCCATGTTCAGTAAAAAGTATATTTTGGGATGTGTGGATTATATATATTTCATAATAAATTTCGATTGGCATATATATTGCTACTTTTTAATGTCTGTGTGAGTGTGTGTGTGTGTATATATATAGGCATATGTATATATATGTATCTATATATATATCTATATATCTATATATCTATATATATCTATATCTATATCTATATCTATATCTATATCTATATCTATATCTATATATATATACACTCTCTCCAGATTTTTGAAAATATGAAATATATGTGTCTTATTATACACTCCCAAAATTTATTCATGTTCATGTATGTGGATTTATTATCAACTTTTCACAAGATTATTCTCAGAAATATTCATCCACCTGAAATACATATTTGTTTCCTAGTACTGAAAACTAACTTCAGTGAATGATGCATACAAATCCTAATATTTCTACAGTTACTGACCAAGTTTAACATCAATGCAAGTAGATTCCTATGGGACATGATATGTATTTTGACGTTCATTTGTATTCAACACTGGTACATTACTATTTCTTCAGTTTATGCACATCATGGGATATATATTCCATCCACAAGTTCGCTAATTTATATCAATTTGTTTCACTTTCAATCACTTCCTGCTTCAGAACACATATATTCCTCCATGTTTCTTGACTAGTCTCTTCATGAGACTTCTTTACAAACACATTATTTTCGATTTCCATAATTACTTTTGAAGCAAAACTCACACACCCTTAATGACAAACCATAACCCTCATATTACCATTAGATGTATAACTGATAGGAATGAATGACTGTGTATCAATATAAGATTTCTTATATATTTTAAGATATCAATTTAATCCATTATTTAAAGTGGAATCAGTTATATTATTTATTCACAGTATCATCTATTCATGCATTATCTCTATATTCATAGACACAGGGTACACCTCTTTGTACCCGCAATACTAATTTATACATCTTCAAAATATTGCTCCCTGAAATGGTGGAAAAAATACTTATGTCACCTGATCTACGTATACATTTTATCACAGTACTATTTTGGATACAAAATGCAAAGATCACACATATGTTTGTACAAAAGCCTAAATTGAATGGGAGCATGGATTACTAAAAACATTGATGTCTAGGTTGCCTAATTCTCTCAAATGTCCATCCTATTGATGACTACATATTTGTTTCTTCGAAGATTATATAGTCAACATCAACCCTGTTAAAATGTCTAATCCTATCACTCACTTTATACTTTGCCTGATTTCCTACTGTCTCTATTGATGTTTCCTTTCCTACATATTTTCCCCAGTTTACCTATGTGACTGACTCTTCACATGTGCTGACATTGACATTCATTCTATTACCGAAACCCTATTGATAAAGAACTTTTGGTCCATATCCTGTACTCACACTTCTTGCAAAACCTACCAACTATCTTCCTAATCCTATGGACTATCCCTGTTTGAGTGGATGTTCTTTTCTACAATCTATCATCCAAGGTACAAGGTCCTATGTCATTGATAATCAATTTATCTGAGACATCACTGCAGAACGTAATTCAAAGCTAAGTATCCAAATCAAAGGCCCAATGCCAATATGGACTTTAAATCTTACTACTTTTCTGTTTTCATACATATTTTTCAACTCTATGTTCTTATATATATCACAGATTCCCAATACCATTATTCATCCAGCAAAATGATTCCTAACCCAAAACAAACATGTAATTAACCCTAACCATAAACTGTTCCCTCAATCTACATTTACAAAAGAGCAGGGACAGAGTTGGTCTTACAATACAGGAAAGTAGGGGATTGTCCACCTGCTGAGAACCTCAAAGGTCCATGCAGAATTGATCCCTGGAGAAGATGTAGGCAGGTATGAAGGTCCTGAGAGATCAAAAGTCATCTTCCATGCCAAACAACCTGGTCAGGATGAAGGCTTTTGTCTGAATCAGCCTCTCTCTTCTTAATCTAGAGAAGATGGACCAAATGAGGCCTGTGTGGAGAGCTGTTCCCAGGTGCCTATGGTTGATATACCATTCTAACTTGTGAAAGTGTCACAGAAATACGGTCAGCCTACATATCATGGGACACTTGGATGCATGTGTTAGGACAAACTGGTTGCCAAGGCAGTAACATCATTCAGTTCCTGAAAGAAGTTACCTCACCTCACTTTTTTGTTGATGGCACTTTCTGAACTTGGGATCCAGGAAGCCAGGCACCTAGAGCCTGTCTCAGTCCCAGACCTAGTGGTCTCACTTATTTGATATAACAAGGACAGAGTCAGTCTTTCTTGGTATCTACTGATGTGAGAATGGACAAATGACAGGAAAGCTCTTAAGAGGGGCCTTTCCTGAGAAAGAAGGCAGTGGCTAACTGCTGGCTCCTGACAACTTCACAGAATTGGCCATGGACACCAGATGTGAGATAGGAGAGGCCATTTCGGGGGAACATAGTATGGCCTATCAATCAGAGGACACTCCGGATAGTCACAAACCTACTTGGAGGAAGGAGTTGCTTATCTGGCTGGGGGTGTGGGTTTGAGGTTTTTTTCTCATGCTCTGAGAATATGTCTGAAAGGCTGTTTGTTTGGTTTGGAGTGCAGTGTTTCCAGAAAGTCGTATGAAAAGGCGAGTGTTTCTATGTCTGTGTATCTCACTGTGTCAGTGGTTGTAGACATTAGCAAAGAGAATGCATCAATGGATGAGTCTTGTCTAGTAGAAAGCTTCCCAGCATTCATCCTTCCCAATTTATGAATGGACTGCGGCTTGCCTTATGGATCGGCAACACCTGCTATCTTCCTAAGTTACTGTTTGCTTCCTGAATTCTGGCCACTCTCCAGAATCGGCTCATGGTTTTGTGTCCAAGATATGTACCAACTCCAAGCTCTGTGACACGGCCATGTATTGGTTAAATGAAGGGCATGGCGAGCATCTCAGAAAACTCAGATATCAGTGTGACCAGTAAAGACTCAGTGGAGAAACCATGCTTTGGGCCTTTTCCTTACCTAATGTTCTGTTGCCCTGAATGTCAGGAAAGTCTTTGCCTCAGGCCACCCTTTTTGAAGCCTGAAGAAAAGTTTTCAACTGCAAATGAAGGGGCATCAACTGTGGCTCTTTGCTTAATTGCTTTGGAAAGGGATATGTCTTAATCAGCCTCTTGGCCTTGTGTAATTCTGTGGCTTAGATTCTCTGCACCTGATGGATCTAAAGAGAGATCCCATGTATGCATCCAAAAGCAAAATGTCCAAAAGAGCAATCATTGTGGATGAAGTCTCTCTCCTTCCTTGGTAAGGTTCCTGACCTCCATTAAGTGAGAATAGGCCTCCTTTGGGTCAAATAAGTTCTTCAAAGCCCTGAAGATTCTAGCCCATAGGTGAATGGGTTTTCTCATGACTCTAATTCACATGAAGAATCTAAATCCCACCATCAGTAGGCCTCAAATTTAAGAAGCAGAGCAAAATAAACGGCAGGCCTATTTGATCACTCTTAGTTCACAGGAAGGGTGTCCAGGCCACCCTGACTTTAGGCAAATGAGGGGCAAGGATGCTTATTTTGGACACTGTCTTGGGCTGCACCCCTCACGGAAACCTCCAGCCAGAGGTTATGATGAGTGTCTGTATGGAAGAAAATGAGGGCCATGTGGGAGTGTTTTGGTTTTAATTGTAGTCATTTTTGTGGCGGTTAGTAGAGATTACATGGTCCACCTTGGCTTGAACTTTGGTGAGATTCTGCATAAAGACTGAGTTCTCTTACTGAACTCAGAGAAGTATTGCCATGAATAGTGTTGGAATTTTAGGAGGCCACGCATTAGAGTCGCCCTTGGAAACTGAGATCTAGGCCCAGGGTAGTTATTCACAGAGCACTGGAAATCTCAGCCAGGATATCACATGATTTTGTTTGAAAAACTTGGCAACCATTGTTGAGAGTCAAAACACACATGGACCTCACATTGTAGACCTCAATGTTCCTGGATTCATGTGACCTTTTGGCCACTCTTTGGGAAGTCTTTCCTGTGAGAGATCTCCAGATATTTCATTGAAATGAGCTTCCTCACCATTTAATAGTTCCAAAATGCCTCCAACTTCATCCTTGAAAAATGGCTAGGTCAATATATCATGAAATTTTTAAAATTCCCATGACAAGTTGGCACTGGAGATTCTTTGGATATCCTGTGGCCGATCATAAGAATAACAGTCAGTGCCTTGATTGACTGGTTTTCATAAAAATTGTGCAGAACAGTGATGCCAGGAAGTTGGAGCCTGCTGAGGAGTGGGCCTAGAGTATTGGTGGGCAGGTGTGTGATAAAACATCTGCGGTGTGGTCATGTGGATCTGCCTTTGGCTTCCAAATGGCTTGTGACTGATGTGGTGCAGCCAGCAGTCCCTTCAATGTAAAGGCATCTTGTTATATGCAGAGGTTTTAGGGAAATATTTAGAATCAGGTTGCTATGGTCAAGGGGGCAACTATGTGGGATATAAGCCTGTTAGGTGCATTCTCCTGCAGACCCTGACCCACCACACGTGATAGAAACCCCTCACGCACAGAGTAACAGTTGAATTCTTTGTATTTCGTGAAGCAAATACCAAAATCCCAGTACAGCAGCAAGAAACACCACGAAAAGTGGAGAATGACCAAATAGCTTCACAGGCCCATGTGGATACACTTAGCCCCTCGTGTCCACAGTTTACCTACAAAGAGAGTATTCAGCACTGCTGACTCATGTTCAGGGAAAATAAGAAACCATGTCCTCCAGGTCACATAGATGAAGACGCTGATTTGATGGTCTCACTACAAACGAAGCTGAAGCTCCCGACAACAACATATATTTCAAGTGCCCACCCTCAGAGGCAGTTTCTCAAGAAGTATTTACGCCAGCAGAGCTCCATGTTTTTGGAATGATTACACTGTCCCTTACTTTTGGAATCTCCTCTACCTACTCCAAGGTTGTGAACTCCTGAGCATATTCCATTCCAGATATTTATTCACAGATTTTCTAACTCTTCTCTTCTAATTGTGTCTTACTCTGTGTGATTGTAATGTCAAGGCATTGTTCTGGATGAGAGTGGGAAGATTTTTGTGTACCACATATTTACATACACATTGGATTCATTTTCCAATTTTCCTTTCAAAATACTGAATACCTCACACTAACACTTACCCTACTAGACTCTGACAACTAATCCTAATAAGATGGAGAAAAATAAACCAAAAAAAAAAATAGAAATACAAGCAGTTCAGAGAAGGCATGGTGTATAGTGGAATTGCCTTTTGCATTATTTAGGGTAGGAGTTATAAATCTAGTCAATTATTTGTTAAAATATTTCTCCATGTTTTTTAAAGTTAACAAATATGTGAATTCCTGTTTCCCTGTCTCTGTAGTCTATTCAGCACATGTATTTTTACATGCAATTATAGAATCTTACCTGATACCACACGTACATTTTTGTGAAGTGGCTGACTTGGCAGATACAAATTTTAAGAGATCACTCCTCCTAAACGCTTTAGAACTGAAAATTCAACTTTTGCGTGAGCTTCCTAGTTGAACAACATTATACATAAATCCATGTTAAATAAAATAAATATTTTTGGATCTCTGGATGATATAAATTTCATGGTGAATTTCATATAGCATATATTATGCTATTTTTAATGTCTGTGTGTGTTTGTGTGTTTGTATGTATATATATATATATATATATATATATATATATATATATATATATATATATTCTCCAGATTTTTAAAAATATGAAATATGTGTCTTATTATACACTCCCTTAACTCATTCATATTCAAGTATGTGGATTTATAATCAAATTTTCTCAAGAGTTTTCTCAAAATATTCATTCTCCTGATATACATATTTGTTTCTTAGTACTGAAAACTAACTTTAGTGAATGGTGCATACAAATCCTAATATTTCTACAGTAACTGACCTAGTTTAACATCAACGCAAGTAGATTCCTATGGGACATGATATGTATTTGGATGTTCATTTTATTCAACACTGGTACATTACTATTTCTTCAATTTATTCACATCATGGGATATATATTTCATCCACAAGTTCGCAAGTTTATAGGCATTTGTTTCACTTTCAATCATTTTCTTCTTCAGATCACATGTATTCCTCCATGTTTCTTGACTGGTCTTTTTATGAGACTTCTTTCCAAACACATTAATTTAGATTTCTATGATCACTTTTGAAGCAATACTCACACACCTTTCATGATAATCATAACCCTAATATTACATATAGATGTATTACTGGTTGGAATGAATGATATTATATCAATACAAGATTTCTTATAATATTTCATATATTAATTCAATCCATTATTTAAAGTGGGAACAGTTAAATTATTTATTCAAAATGTGGTCTATTCATGCATTATGTCTATATTCATGGACACAGGGTACACCTCTTTGTACCCCCAATAGTAATTTATAGGTCTTGAAAACATTACTTCCAGAAATGCTTGAAGAAATGCTCATGTCATCTGATCCACATATACATTCTATGACAGTAATATTCTGGACAAAAAATGCAAAGGTCACACTTATGATTGTACCAAAGCCTAAAATGAAAGTGAACATGGATTACTAAAAGCATCCATGTCCAGGTTTCCTAATGCTCTCAAATGTCAATCCTAATGGTCACTGCATATTTGTTTCTTCTTAAGATTATATATTCAAACTCAACAGTGTACAAAATGTCTAATCCTATCACTCACTTTATACTTTGCCTGATTTTGTAAAGTCTCTATTATTATCTGCTTTTCTACATATTTTTCAAGTTCATCATTGTGACTGAATTTTCATATGTGCTGACATTTACATTCACTCTCTAACTGAAACCCTATTGCTAAAGAAATTTCCGTCCAAATCCTGTACTCACTCTTCTTCCTAAACCTACCGACTATCTACCTAATCGTACCGACTATCCCTTTTTGACTGGATGTTCTCTTCCTCATTCAATCATCCAATGTACAAGGTCCTATGCCATTGTAAATGGATTTATCTGAGACATCTGTGCAGAACCTAATTCAACACTACGTATCCCAATCAAGGGCCTAATGCCCTTCTGGGCTTCAAATCCTAGATTTCTGTTTTCATACATATATTTTACCAATATAATTTAATAAATATCGCAGGTTCCCAATACCATTATTCATCACGCAGAATGATTCCTAACCGAAATCGAACCTGTTATTACCCTAACCATCATCGCATGGAGGTCATTCCTCAAAAAAAGGAAAAACCAACAAATAAATGAGCTCACACTTCATCTCAAAGCCCTAGAAAAGGATGAACAAAACAACAGCAAATGCAGCAGAAGGCAAGAAATAATTAAAATCAGAGCGGAAATCAACAAAATTGAAACAAAAGAAACTATTGAAAAAATCAACAAAACTAAAAGTTTGTTCTTCGAAAAAATAAACAAGATTGACAGACCCTTAGCCATGCTAACGAAGAGGAGAGAGAACTCAAATTACTAACATACAGGATGAAAAAGGCAATATCACAACAGATGCTACAGAAATTCAGAAGACAATTAGAAATTATTTTGAAAACCTATATTCCAATAAAATAGAAGATAGTGAAGACATCGATAAATTTCTTAAGACATATGATTTGCCCAGACTGAGTCAGGAGGATACACACAATTTGAACAGACCAATACCAATGGATGAAATTGAAGAAGCAATCAAGAGACTACCCACCAAGAAAAGCCCGGGACCGGATGGGTATACAGCGGAGTTTTACAAAACTTTTAAAGAAGAATTATACCAATACTTTTCAAGTTATTTCAGAAAATAGAAAAAGAGGGAGCTCTTCCAAATTCATTCTATGAGGCCAACATCACGTTGATTCCGAAACCAGACAAAGACACATCAACGAAAGAAAACTTCAGAACAATAACCCTGATGAACCTAGATGCAAAAATCCTCAATAAAATTCTGGCGAATCGGATACAAAGGCACATCAAAAAAATTGTGCTCCATGATCAAGTAGGATTCATCCCTGTGATGCAAGGATGGTTCAATATACGGAAATCAATAAATGTTATTCACCACATCAATAGACTTAAAGATAAGAACCATATGATCATCTCGATAGATGCAGAAAAAGCATTCGACAAGTACAGCATCCCTTGATGTTCGAAACATTAGAAAAACTAGGGATAACAGGAAATTACCTTGACATTGTAAAAGCTATCTATGCTAAGCCTCAGGCTAGCATCATTATGAATGATGAAAAATTGAAGGCATTCCCTCTAAAATCTGGAACAAGACAGGGATGCCCTCTATCACCACTTCTATTCAATATAGTTCTCGAAACACTGGCCAGAGCAATTAGACAGACGAAAGAAATTAAAGGCATAAAAATTGGAAAAGAAGAACTTAAATTATCATTATTTGCGGATGACATGATTTTATACATAGAAGACCAAAAAGGATCTACAAAAAAACTACTAGAACTAATAAATGAATTCAGCAAAGTAGCAGGATATAAAATCAACACGCATAAATCAAAGGCATTCTTGTATATCAGCAACGAAACTTCTGAAATGGAAATGAGGAAAACCACTCCATTCACAATATCCTCAAAAAAAATAAAATACTTGGGAATCAACCTAACAAAAGAAGTGAAAGATTTATACAATGAAAACTACAGAACCCTAAAGAGAGAAGTAGAAGAAGATCTTAAAAGATGGGAAAATATAACCTGTTCATGGATAGGCAGAACTAACATCATCAAAATGGCGATATTACCAAAAGTTCTATATAGGTTTAATGCAATGCCAATCAAAATCCCAAAGGCATTGCTTGTAGAAATAGATAAAGCAATCATGGAATTCATATGGAAAAATAAAAGACCCAGAATAGCAAAAGCAATTCTAAGCAGAAAGTGCGAATCAGGCGGTATAGCTATACCGGATTTCAAACTATATTACAGAGCAATAGTAACAAAGACAGCATGGTACTGGTACCAAAACAGGCGGGTGGACCAATGGTACAGAATAGAGGACACAGAGACCAATCCACAAAGTTACAACTATCTTATATTTGATAAAGGGGCTAAAAGCATGCAATGGAGGAAGGATAGCATCTTCAACAAATGGTGTTGGGAAAACTGGAAATCCATATGCAACAAAATGAAACTGAACCCCCTCCTCTCACCATGCACAAAAGTTAACTCAAAATGGATCAAAGACCTTGATATCAAATCAGAGACTCTGCGTCTGATAGAAGAAAAATTTGGCTACGATCTACATATAGTGGGGTCGGGCTCCAAATTCCTTAATAGGACACCCATAGCACAGGAATTAATAGCAAGAATCAACAAATGGGACTTACATAAACTAAAAAGTTTTTTCACAGCAAAAGAAACAATAAGAGAAGTAAATAGGGAGCCTACATCATGGGAACAAATATTTACTCCTCACACGTCAGATAGAGCCCTAATATCCAGAATATACAAAGAACTTAAAAAATTAGACAATAAGATAACAAATAACCCAATCAACAAATGGGCCAAGGACCTGAACAGAAACTTCTCCGAGGAGGACATACAATCAATCAACAAGTACATGAAAAAATGCTCATCATCTCTAGCAGTCAGAGAAATGCAAATCAAAACCACCCTAAGATACCATCTCACTCCAGTAAGATTGGCAGCCATTATGAAGTCAAACAACAACAAGTGCTGGCGAGGATGTGGGGAAAAGGGTTCTCTTGTGCATTGCTGTTGGGGCTGCAAATTGGTGCGGCCAATTTGGAAAGCAGTATGGAGATTCCTGGGAAAGCTGGGAATGGAACCACCATTTGACCCAGCTATTGCCCTTCTCAGACTATTCCCTGAAGACCTTAAAAGAGCGTATTACAGGGATACTGCCACATCGATGTTCATAGCAGCACAATTTACAATAGCTAGATTGTGGAACCAACCCAGATGCCCTTCAATGGATGAATGGATTAAAAAAATGTGGCATCTATACACAATGGAGTATTACGCAGCACTAAAAAATGACAAAATCTTGGAATTTGCAGGTAAATGGATGGCACTAGAGCAGATTATGCTTTGTGAAGCTAGCCAATCCCTAAAAAACAAATACCAAATGTCTTCTTTGATATAATGAGAGCAACTAAGAATAAAGCAGGGAGGAAGAGCAGGAAGAAATGATTAACATTTAACAGAGACATGAGGTGGGAGGGAAAGGGAGAGAAAAGGGGAATTGCATGGAAACGGAGGGAGATCCTCATTGTTATACTAAATTACATATAAGAGGTTGTAAGTGGAATGGGAAAACAAACAAGGTGAGAAATGAATTACAGTAGAAGGGGTAGAGAGAGAAGATGGGAGGGGAGGGGAGGGGGGATAGTAGAGGATAGAAAAGGTAGCAGAATACAACAGTTACTAGTATGGTATGATGTAAAAATTTGGATGTGTAACCCATGTGATTCTGCAATCTGTACTTGGATAAAAAAGGGAGTTCAAAACTCACTTGAAGCTAATGTATGCTAATGTATGAAATATGATATGTCAAGAGCTTTGTAGGGTTTTGAACAACCAATAAAAAAAAAAAAGAAATTTCCGTCCAAATCCTGTACTCACTCTTCTTCCTAAACCTACCGACTATCTACCTAATCGTACCGACTATCTCTTTTTGACTGGATGTTCTCTTCCTCATTCAATCATCCAATGTACAAGGTCCTATGCCATTGTAAATGGATTTATCTGAGACAACTGTGCAGAACCTAATTCAACACTACGTATCCCAATCAAGGGCCCAATGCCCTTCTGGGCTTCAAATCCTAGATTTCTGTTTTCATACATATATTTTACCAATATAATTTAATAAATATCGCAGGTTCCCAATACCATTATTCATCGCACAGAATGATTCCTAACCCAAATCGAACCTGTTATTACACTAACCATACACTGTTCCCTCAATCTAACTTTACAGAAAAGCAGGGACAGAGTTGGTCTTACAATACAGGAGTGTAGGGAAACTTCCACCTGCTGAGAACCTCGAAGGTCCATGCAGAAATGATCCATGGAGAAGATGTAGGCAGCTATGAAGGACCTGAGGGAGGAAAAGTCAACTTCCATGGTAAACAACCTGGTCAGGATGAAGGGATGTGTCTGAATCAGCCTCTTTCATCTTAATGTAGAGAAGATGGACCAAACCATGCCTGTGTGGAGAGCTGTTCCCGGGTGCCTATGGTTGATATACCATTCTAACTTGTGAAAATGTCAGAGCGAGTAGGTGCATCCTCCATCTCATGGGACCCTTAGAAGCAACTTTTAGGACAATGTGTTTGCCAAGGCAGTGACCTCATTTAGTTCCTGAAGGAAGTGACCTCACCTCACTTCCTTGGTGATGGAACTCTCTGAACTTGGGATACAGGAAGTCAGGCACCCAGAGCCAGTCCCAGTTCATGTCCCAGTGGTCAAACTTGTTTGGATTTTCCAAGGACAGAGACAGTCTTTCTTGGTACCTACTGATGTGAGGATGGCCTAATGCCAGGAAGGTCTGAGGAGGGGCCTTTCCTGAGAAAGAAGGTAGTGGCTCACCGCTGGCTCCTAACAGCTTCACAGAGTTGGACACGGAGACCAGATCTGAGAGAGAACAGCCCATTATGGGGGAATATATTATGGCCCACCAGTCAAAGGACACTCCATATTTTCACAGACCTACTTGGGGGTCTGTGTGGGTGTGGGTGTGGGTGTGGGTTTGTGGTTTTGTCTCATGTTCTGAGAATAGGTAGGAAAGTCGTTTTGTTTGGTTTGGTGTGAATTTTTTCTAGTAAGTCTTTTGACAAGGCAAGTGTTTCTATGTCTGTGTATCCCACTGTGCCCGTGGTTGTAGACATTAGAAAAGAGAGCGCATCAATACATATGTCCTATCTAGTAGAAATCTTACCAGCGTTCATCCTGTCCTATTTATGAATGGTCTACGGCTTGCCATATGGATCGGCCACTCCTAATATCTTCCTAAGATCCTATTTTCTTTCTGAATTTTGGCCAAACTCCAGAATAGGCTCATGGTTTTGTGTCCAAGATATGTACCACCTTTAAGCTCTGTGACATGGCCATGTACTGGATAGCTGAAGGCAATGGTGAGCATCTCAGAAAACTCAGATATCAGTGTGATCAGGAAAGTCTCAGTGGAGAAACCCTGCTTTGGGCCTTTTGCTTACCTATTGTACTATGGCCCTTAATGTCAGGAAAGTCTTTGCCTCAGGCCACCCCTTTTTGAAGACTGAAGAGTTTTCAAATGGAAATGAATGGGCATCACCTTTGGCTCTTTGCTTAATTGCTTTGGAAAGGGATGTGTCTGAATCAGCTTCTTGGCCCTGTGTGAGGTTGTGGCTTAGATTCTCAGCACCTAATGGATCTAAAAAAAACCCATGTGTGCATCCAAAACCAAAATACCCATAAGAGCAGTCATTGTGGATGAAGTCTCTCACCTTTTTCTGTAAGGTTCCTGACCTCCATCTTTGAGAATAGGGATCCTTTGGGTCAAATGAGTTCTTCAAATCACTACAGAGGCTAGGCCATAGGTGCTTGGGTTTTCTCATGACCCCAATTAACATAAGGAATCTAAAGCCCACAGTAATTAGGCCACAAAATGGAGAATCAGAGCAGTATTAAGGGCAGGCCTATTTGATCACTTCTGGTTCACAGGAAGGGTCTCCCTGCCACACTGACTTTAAGCAAATGGGGGAAAGGGACCTTATTTTGGATACTGTCTTTGGCTTTGGCCCTCATGGAAACCTACAGCCTGAGGTTATGATTAGTGTCTATATGGAAGAAGATGAGGGCCATGTGGGAGTGTTTTGGTTTTAATTGTGGTCATTTTTGTGGCCGTTGGAAGAGATGACTGGGTCCACCTGGGCTTGAACACTGGTGTGATTCCCCTTAGAAACTGAGTTATGGAACTGACCTCAAAGAAGTATTGCCATGTATTGTGTTGGGATTTTAGGAGGCCACGCATGAGAGTCGCCCTTGGAAACTGAGATCAAGGCCCAGGGTGGCTTTCCACAGAGCACTGGGAATCTCAGGAAGGATATCACATGATTTTATTTTTAAAGAATTGGCAGCCATAGTTGCAAGTCAAAGCACAAAAGGATCACACATTGTAGACCTCAAATGCCTGGCTTAATGTGACCTTTTAGCCTGTCGTTGGGAATCATTGCCTGTTAGAATTCTCCAGAGATTTCATTGAAATAAGCTTCCTCTCCATTTCATGGTTCCTGAATGAATTAAACCCCACAGTGCCTCAAACTTCATCCTTGTAAAAAGGCTAGATAAATCCCATTAAATTTTTGAAATTCCCATGAACAGGTGTCAGTGGAGAACCTTTGGATGTCTTATAGATGATCATGAGTGTACCAGACAATGCCTTGATTGACTGGGTTTCATGAAAATCATGTAGAACAGAGATGCCAGTAATTTGGAGCCCGATGAGTAGTCGGCCTAGAGCAGTGGAGTGTAGGTGTTTGTTAAAACATCTGTGATGGGGTCATGTGGATCTGCCATTGGCTTCCAAATGGTTTGTGACTGACATGGTGCAGCCCCCATACCCTTGTATGTAAAGGCATCTTGTTATACGGAGAGGTTTCAGGGCAATGTTTAGAATCAGATTTCTATTGTCAAGGGGGCAAGCTATGTGGGATAGAAGCCTGGTTGGTGCACTCTCCTGCAGACCCTTAACCAACACACGTGACAGAACTCCCTCCAGCACTCTGTCCTAGTTGACCTCTTCGTATTTTGTGAAGCAAATACCAAACTCCCAATGCAGCTGCAAGAAACACCATGAAAAGTAGAGGAAGACCAAATGGCTTCAAACTCCACACTGGGAGACACTTTGCCCCCAAATGGCAACAAATTACCTACAAAGAGAGAATTCAGCCCTGCTGCCTCATGTTTACTGGAAAATAAGAAACCATGTGCTCCAGGTCACACAGATGCAGACCCAGATTTGATGGTCTCACTACAAAGGAAGTTAAAACTCCTGACAACAACATATATTTCAAGTGCCCAACCTCAGAGGCAGTTTCTCAAGAAGTCTTTAGGCCAACAGAGCTCCATGTTTGTGGAGTTTTTACCATGTACCTTACTTTTCGAAACACCTCTACCACCTCCAAGGTTGTTAACTACTGAGAATTTTCCTTTCCAGATGTGTATTCACAGATTTTCTAACTCTTCTTCTCTTATTGTGTCTTACTTGGGGTGAAGGTAATGTCAAGGCATTGTTCTGAATGAGAGTGGGAAGACTTTTGGGTAGCACATATTTGCATAAACATTGGATTCATTTTCCAATTTTCTATTCGAAATACTGAATCCCTGACTGTCAGAGGTAGAAGGAATTCTATTCTCCTTCAAAGAATAGCCTGACACTTACAAGAAACAGCCACCAGGAGACATCCTGTCTGAGAGACATCCTGTAGCCATCTGTCTCCCTGAGACATCCTGCGGCCATCTGTCTTTCTGAAACTTCCTGAGGTTATCTCACCTTGTGAAGACATCTAGGAACTGCCGATAAGAGAGATTTCCCACATCCAGCATACAAATACCCCTGTGTGAACAATAAAAGTTTGCAGCTTGATCAGAACTCCTGTCTTGCTGTCATCTCTCGTGTCTCTTGTCCCTTCATTCCTTCCTATCTAGGTTCGCTGCCCACGTTGATGTGTCCTGCCGGCTGGGACATCTGGCGCCCACCGACTGGGGCTTGAGCTTTTGATTGAGGGGGACCCCGTCCTCCTGGAAGATTTGGTCAAGCGGAGCTTGCAATAACTGCAGAAGACACCACCGAGAGACAGATCCAGGAGGAGCGTGGGGATGACGCACGGTGATTGACCCACTATGGGACAAGCAGTTTCGTCACATGATTTGTTTTTGTCAGGCTACAAGGAGTCCTTGCAGACATGGGGGCGCGTGTTTAGAAAAAAGACTTAATTTTTTTTTTTCCTACATAAGAGAGCAGTGTCCATGGTTTCCTCTTGAAAGGACCATTGATGGTAAAAGATGGCTTGGAGTAGGAGACTGTTTAAAAGATTATTATGAATCCTTTGGCCCAGAAAAAGTGCCTGTTCCCACCTTTTCTTACTGGAACTTAATTAATGAAATTCTTAAAAGTTCACCCTTTGACAATGGTACCTTAAAACTTGTCGAGGTTGGGGAAGAGGCTATGCAAATACTTTTCGTATCCCCTCGGCATGCCCATCAGTTAGTATAGACATAGACCCTTCTCAGGCTCCCCAGGACCATGGGAACCTTCCTGGTCCCCCTCAAAATACCACCCTAATGATTAAGGCTCCAATGGTTACCAACTGCCTTTATCCAGTTTTAAATTCCGGAGACTCATTGACCCCTGTAGAGGAGGCTACCTTGGAGAAGGAAGCAGCTCGCTACCATTCAGAAGACCCTGCACCTCTCAAGACCCTGCCACAGCCTATAGGACTTACACATCCAACCCCTCCTATATCCCTCCTGCCTTTTGTGCTCTGGCCCTTCAGGGTACAAATGCCCCCCCCCCAGATATTTTTTCCCCACTTCCCTTGCCTAAACTGGCTCCTTTGTGAGCATCCTTCCAACATAGACAGGAACAGATCCAACCTTTAAAAGAATTAAGATCCCTTCACTCTGAGCTCTGTTCATTAGCCTTAGGTATGGAGTCAAAGTAACTGGCCTACAGTGGTCTAATACAAAGGTGAAGCTACTCCATCAACCTGTGCTCGCCTTCCCAGTCACCACCAGTCAGATAGATAAGCCTGCCCAGGCTGAGGTCAAAGACTTAGACGAGGATCAAGAGGAGGAAGCGGAGAAATGGAATAAGGAGATCAGGACTCAGAGGATGAGGAGTTCAGCCCTAGGCAGGCAGGAACCCAGAGTCTACAAAAAATTAAGCCTGCATTTTCCTGAAAAACTTAAAAAGGCTTGTGCTCACTATGGCCCCTTTGCACCCTACATGTTGGCTTTATTAGAAAGCCACAGCACACAATGACTTACTCCCAATGATTGGAAATTTTTAGACCAAGCTACCCTCAGTGCCAGAGACTTTCTGTTATGGAATGCAGATTTCAAAGAGCACTGTCGGGAAACTTCTCAAAAAATTTTAACTAAGGCCTCCTCTAAGTCCGGGACTTATGTTAAGCTAGTGGGCAATGAGCCTTTTGACACTAAAACTAAACAGGCACATTTCCCTGCTGGACTTTTGATGCAGATTCAGATGGCTGGCTTACATGCTTGGAGACACCTCCCTCAAAAGCCTCGGCTACCACTTCCCTGGCAAAAATTCGACAAGGGCCCGACGAGCCTTATAGCAACTTTGTTCCCAGGCTTAACATAGCTGTGGAATGCTTGCTTGGACCAAGTGAAAACAAAAGCTCTTTTGTAAAACATCTTGCCTTTGAAAACGCCAACCCGGCATGTCAGGATGTTCTTCAACCACATAAGGATAAAGGGAAACTTTCTGACTTTATTAGACTCTATGCAGGGGTAGGTGCAGCTCATGCCATGGGTCTTGCCCTAGGTGCCACCTTTACCAAGACCTTTCACAATCCTGGCTCACGTACTTGCTTTACTTGTAAACAACCTGGCCATTTTGCACGCAAGTGTCCGACAGGCAAAGAAAGCCTAGGAATAGCATCTCCTTCAACTGGGGCTATACCGCCCCAAGCTACCCTTTGCCCTAGATGTGGTAAAGGTCATAACTGGGCCAGTGAGTGTAGATCTAAGACAAATGCCCTCAGACAGCCTATTTTTTCCTGCTTCTTGGGAAACTCCCTGCGGGGCCAGCCCCGGGCCACGACATCCCCCAGGACAAAACCAGGGGCAATAAGATTTTTTCCCTTCCAAACTCCCAACCTACCTCAAAATTCTTCTCCACAATTGCTTCCCTCCAACTAGCCACTCCAGGCAGCGCAGGATTGGACATCTGTGCCACCATTGAAACTATATTAGACTCAATGCAAGGGCCCCAGATAATACCCACTGGAATTATGGGTCCCCCTCCATCTCATATCTGTGCCCTTATTTTTGGAAGAGCCTCTACTAACTTACATGGTGTTCAGGTCTTCCATGGCATTAATAATAATGACTTCACTGGAGAAAAAAAATACTGGCCACAGCTATTAATGGAGTTTTGGCCATCCCTGCAGGAACAAGTCTTGCACAATTAATACTCCTTCCCTTGAATCCAGGAGGCACTTAACCACCCAAACCTACCGCGGGGGACTGCCTCCTTGGGCTGCTCTGATGTAAATTGGGTTCAACCCGTTTCTCAAAATAGACCCACCATTTCCTTACTTATTGAAGGAAAGGAATTCCAAGGAATTCTAGATACTGGAGCTGATGCCACAATTATTTCTCAAAAATATTGGTCATCAGCTTGGACCCTCACCCCATCCTTGACTGACCTTAAAGTGATAGGACAGTCAAAAAATCCTCTGGTCAGCTCTACGGCTCTTAGCTGGACTGATAAAGAGCGTAATAAGTGAATTGTCACTCCTTTCATTGTTCCTGACCTCCCTGTTAACCTATGGGCCCGAGATATTTTGAGTCAAATGGAAGTTATTCATGCCAGTCCCAATTCCATGGTGACTCATCAAATGCTTCGTATTTATTTTGTCCCTGGTATAGGCCTTGGGAGACTGAGACAAGGACTGGTTGAGCCAATAAAACCCATACAAAAAAGAAATACATATGGACTTGGGTATTCGGATTTTTAGTGTCAGTCTCTGACTCTCCTGTACCCCATGGAGATAAAATTATTTGGGAGACTCAGACTCTTGTGTGGTTGGATCAATGGTCCCTTACCCAAGAAAATTTGGAGGCTGCCTCCATGTTAGTGCAGGAACAGCTGGCAGCCGGCCATGTAGAGCCCTCAACCTCACCATCGAATACTCCAATTTTTGTTATCAAGTAAAAATCAGGCAAGTGGTGCCTTTTACAATATTTGTGTGCCATTAATAAACCTATGTGCCGAATAAGAGCACTACAGCCAGGCATTCCCACACCAGTGGCTATTCCCAAAAACTATTGTAAAATGATTATTGACTTAAAAGATTTTTTTTTTTTTTACCATTCCTTTACATCCTGAGGATAGACACTATTTTGCCTTTAGTCTCCCTCACCTTAATTTTCAGGGCTCTATGCAGAGATTTCAATGGAAGGTTCTTCCCCAAGGTATGGCC